>NC_135082.1:5490000-5847500 GCF_051107435.1 Chaetodon auriga
GGGGAGGTGGAGGGGCGGGGGTTACAGAAACAGCGCACACACACACAAACACAAACACACACCTGCACTCGAAAATGGTGAATTGAATAAATATTTTTATTTGTACATATTTGTGTGTCATTTATCAGATCAGAAAGCCCTGCTCATCATGTCAAGTAGCATCTGTAGCATGTTTGCACGCTTAACTAAGATGCGAAACTTGGTAAACATTACGTGCTAAACATCAGCATGTTCGCATTGTCATTATGGGCAATTGAGCTTGTTAGCATGCCAACATTGAGGTTTAGCTCAAAGCACTGACAAAGTGACTCAAAGAGCCACAAGCTGGGCTGTAAGCTGTTGGTCTTGCTGTTTTGCATTTTACAATACGTGTGTGTGTTTTCACTCTTTCTGCCATGCTTGCCAGCTGACAGGCATAAGTGGGCAGAAATGGGGAATAACATGCAAGAAAGGTCCTCATCCAGACTCGAACTGAGGGTGTTTCGATTTAATTATCACCTGAAACTCTTTGCTCACTAACACACCTCTACTATATGTGTTTAACATTTTAAAATTGTAGTATTATTAATATTAACTGTATTATGATGAACAAAACAAGGGCGTATAATTACATGGATCATGCTTATTCTTCACAACTAGTCCTACTAGTGTCCATAACAGCCTTCTAACCTTATCCATCTCACCAACTCAAAAGTTAGGAGCTGTGGAAGCTCGGCTTTCCTCTTTGGGTTTAATGTTTTTGTCAGTCGTTATCAGGAAAGATGGCCATTTTTTTCATTATTTGAATCAACATCAGTCTCTTTTGCTTTGTACAGTGTTTAAATGTCTTTGCAATTTTTTTTTTCTTTGCATTCAATCGCTCCTGTGTCTTGTCATCAAACATTGACCTGTTTTTTTTTCTCCTTTTCTGGAAATTACTTCCTGTCACTCTCTTTCTTTCTCTTCCGTCTTTTATTTCTGGTTCCGCCTTTCTGCATATTTCTGTTCTGTCACTTCTCCCTGTCTTCCTTCCCCCTTTTATCTCTTTAATGTTATCTTTTCTCCCTTTCTTCTTGTTGTCTTCTGTGCTGAGTAAAGGAAAGCTTGCTGTCTTCTCACTCTTTGATTATCATGGACCTCTACATCAAAGCCACCACAGGCCTCAGTACATTCAATAATTCTGATGCTGTGTTTTCAGAATGACACATTTGAATTCCAGTCACATTAGTGAAGTTTACTGATGGAGTACTGACAACTCCCAGGAAAAAAAAAAAACAGTCCTTTTTGTCTTTTTTGAGAGTCCGACTCAGCCATGTCCTAGTTGGCCACTTCTCAAAGCAGCAGCAGCACCTTTTCACCCATACAGCTGTCGAAAGCATCCTTTCAGAGTTTGCTCTTGAGCCCTGTCACACATGTGTTATTGTGGCACAAAGTCTGAGTGCGAGCATGGCACATACCCAGAGACCAAACCCAAGAACTCCAGATTAAGTTGGGAATCAGAACAGAAATACATCCTTTTCTATGTTCTTGTATATGATGAGTTAATGTGTTGTCACGGAGCCCCAACAGGAGCAAATCCAAGGAGCATAAAATCAACAGGTTTACTATTTCATCCTTCCTCTCCACAGGTAGAAATAACACAACCCTATCCATATATTCCTGCCCCCTATATATGCGGCATGGATCATTTACAGCTTACCAGTGTGCGTCACTCAGATATAATATGTGGGCTTACAGAAAGGGCACTCTATACTGCTGTACAGTCACCTGATCTGGGATCAGTAGAGGCAGTTTGCACTCAAACACTGTCGTCAACAAGCCTTTACAGAGAAGGTGGTGTACGTATTGTATATACTGTAAATTACCATAGGGTATATAACACTTGTGCAAAATTTTCTTGTCTTCTTGTCCTCTGACTTCTTGCACTCTGTCGTTATTGCTGTAACAAGTGAATTTCCCCCCATTGTGGGATAAATAAAGTCTATCTTATCTTATCTTATTTTATCTTAACCCTTGCCTCAGTCTCTCTTCAACAAATCGGATTTGTTTTGAGGTGTTTTTCTGGATTGACAGCCACACCAGTTCCTAATAATGTGCCTCTTCTGCCAGCAGTTTTGTCTCTCTGACATAAATGTAGTCATTTCCAGGTCCTGGATGTTAACTGAATTTAACTTTGTATATAAGGTGTGTTAATGTGTGAAAATCGGGTTGCAGTTGCCTTTTTTTAAAAAAAAAAAAAAAAATCAGGTGAGGTTTTTGGGCAGGAGGAGCAAAATGTGCCCCACAGAAATCCACCATCAGACTGTTCACTGGCCAATTAAGAGTCCATAAAGAATAACTTGCGTGAGCTCACAGGAGGACACCAAACACAGCCATTAGTGCTGCTGGCTGTGGTCAGAGGTGAGGCAGGCCTGATCTTTCAACCAGAGAGGGGGGGCCGCAAAACATGTCTTTTAGTTTATTTTTAAGGTGTTTAGACTAAAGGCAAAGGGAGTTTTATATGCATGAATGCGCAGAAAGTGGATGTGTTTTACGTGGCCCGAGAAGTTTTTATGGACTTTGTTTTGTGTAACTCTCACCATTGTTACTGTCGTGGACCCAAGCTGACAGCTGCTGCTCTCCCCCCCAAAGCTGCAAGATAGAAATTACTCAGAGCTACCTTTCAAGACCACAGGTGGTGTTTGACACAATGCACGTTTTCAGGGTGGTAATTCTTTAGCTCAGCGCTTCCCAACCTTTGGTTCAGAACCCCTGCAAAGAGTTACAAGAGATATCTGGTTGAGAAACAGGATAGGGAAAAGGGAAAATATCGCTGCTACACAAAATGAACCTTCTTTTTTTCCAGATTTTCTTCTAAACTTTCCTCTTTTTTTGTGAATTACTGCATCATTTTACATATTCAGGTCTCTAAAAAGTATTCAAGAACAACCATGAGTGAATGATCCATGTTGAACTGGTCACAGCCTTTACATGAGCTGGTCCACCTCTCTTCCAGTGCAGCATAAAGAGCTCTGAGTGCATGTCTTGTTCTATCTTGTCACAGATCCCTGAACAACTCTGCTAAGTCCCGCTTCCCATTGACTCCACGTCTGCCCCATCTTCACCAGTGCCCTTCCTGACTCAGCTGGAGAGAGACCTGTATATTGTTGCCATGTCTGACGTGGGATTTGTGATCTCTCGGCTGTTTAATAGATCAAAACAAACTTCTTTATTTGTTTCAATGTCTCCCTCAGCCAAACAAAGAGGTCTTGAAGGAGGTTTACATTGTACAACGGCGCCAAGCATCAGCAACATGCCCTCACATACTTTTCTTTTTTTTTCTTCCATTCATCCAGGTTTCTCCCATCTCATCACTAAGCTTCCTCTCTGACACAGCCCTGAGTGTCTGCCTCATCAAACATACAGCATTAAGTTTTTGCTTTTTCACATATACAAGCAGCAACCACCATTTATATTTAGAGAGCCTTCCCACAGAACCACAGTCCATCCATAATAGACAGAGAAGACAAGACCTTCAAGCAGACAGAAAGGTTGGATGAATTATTTGACTGACTGAGCTGAGTTTTCTTCACGATTACTTCAATGTTTTTAGCGTGAGCTAGACATTTAACTAATTCAAATGCCTGTCAGCAGACTGATTCTAATCAGAATTTATAAGCTCTATTCCATTTTTTAATTAAATGGATTACGACCGCTATACCTTTGATACTGTTTGTCCTAACTTATTCAATGAGTGGGCAATAAGATGTCTGTGCAGCCACTATCTATACTAGAATAAGAAGAGTGCAAGCCATATTTATCAAGTAACTCAGAAAATCTGTTGTAACTGGCCCAAAACTTTCAGTGTGGTCCTGCTTTGGCTTCCTTGGTCAATGACTGGTATCTCCAGAAGTGTCTAACCTGTTAGGAGCTGCCAGAAGACAACTCTCAGCCACAGATATTAAATCATTTTGTATAGAATGCAAGAGACTTTAATATCTCCCCAAACAAAAAAGAGGTGCTAATACATATTTGTTACAGTAATGATTTTGGTCACAACCAACAAATTCTGCAGAAACCTGTTCAACCTTTGAACACCTTCACAGCGCCTCAGATGATGTGCATATTCTTTCATTTGCAAACCAGTCAGCGTGAAGCTGAAATACAAGCTACATTCATGCAAATTGAGTTCAGCCATTCATTTATTTAAATTTACCAACATCTGAGCTATATTCAAAGGAACAGTTTGAGATTTTTGGAATAACTCTCCTGTCAAGTGTTTGATGAGAAAATGTATTCCACTGTCATGTTTATACAGTAAATATGACAGTCAGCATAATTCCCAAAATTGCTTCATATGGGATGACTTGACAAGCAAAACTGGACAATGACCCTTACACATGTGCAACATCAGCACTGCATTGTGCAACATTACTAAAATTAAATTACTGACTATCTTAATTTGTACAATTTGTACAGCCTTTATACTTGCAGTCAAATGAGCATGGCTTTTTGGTAAATATCATAATGAGATGTAAGTTATGTATTTGTTTTGTCAATATATTTGTACATGTGTAGCCTATTTTGCTAAGTCACCAATAATATTTGCTTAAAGACATAAATGATTACATAACAAGAATTACAGCTTTGTTCTTTTGAGTCTTTGTCCTCTTCCAGGTGTGAACGGTAGAGTGGAGTTTGTGTTGTTCAGGTCTGTTTTGTGTCACCTGGCTATATGTGAAAGGTGGTCACAGTTATGATGTTGAATAATGATGCTACAGTAAAAAGTTGACCTTTGACCTTTTAGATCTTCATAAGATGTCTTTATAAGATGTCACGACTTCATCATTTTATCCCAGTTTGTGTGACATGTTGTCATAATTAGTCTATGAATTAATGAGTTGTGGCTGACAATGTGTTTTTTTGAGGTCATAGTGACCACCACAATCTAATCAGGTCTTCCTTGAGTCTAAGTGAACGTTTAAGCCTAAACCGAAGAAACTTCCTCAAGGCAGTCCTAACATACATTCATGAGAATGGGACAGACAGATGGACAGCCCTAAAATAATGTCTCTGGCCACAGCTGTCGCCAGCGCAAAGTCATTAAAGTGTTGCTAATTTCTGCTTTTCAAATATCACCAATGCTTAATGAAACTGCACCTGAGAGAAGACTACACTCCTCCTTTCAGAAAGTGTGTAAGAGGCTTTATTTAAATGACTCTCAAGTCCTTCTCTGAGGGACTCCCAGCTTAATGTTCAACGGGATTCCTAGAAGTGACTCTAAGATGCCAAAATAAAAAAAAAATAAAAATAAAAATAAAGATAACTACAGATTCATGTCCACCACAACTCTTGGTATCTCCGACACTCATCTGCTCTGCCCAGAAACCTTTACTCTGGCCTTTGTGGCCATTAGTTCAACTCCACTAGCACTGGCCTACTTTGACAAACAGTGTGTTCAAAAGAGAGCAACTCTGCGTGAGTTGGAGGCATCCTTGCTTGTTCAAGTATTCTCAGTGTGAGCAATTTACT
Organism: Chaetodon auriga; assembly: GCF_051107435.1. Classification (NCBI taxonomy): domain Eukaryota; kingdom Metazoa; phylum Chordata; class Actinopteri; order Chaetodontiformes; family Chaetodontidae; genus Chaetodon; species Chaetodon auriga. The sequence goes on from NC_135082.1 coordinate 5,495,491, forward strand.
GTTCCCAAATGGACAAAAGGCATCCTTGTGTGCACGAGTACTCCCAGAAAGGCTGCAACGGAGGCTGGTGCACTCAGAGAGGTTGTGTGGTCTCCTCTCAACTCATTTCAAAAGTTTCGTTTTGTTTTTACATCCAGTGGACTGGTTAAGTCAGGAGCTTTGAAGACTTTCCTGGCTCTCTTGTGGTCAGCTGTGTATCTGTGCATCAATGTCAAGGCACATTTGAAGAGAAAAAAAAAAAAAGAAAGCAAAAAGCTCTGAGTTTAGAGACAGTCTTCTGAAACTAAACACGGCTTTAGCGATAATAGATTACCCTTTAGCGTTACAGTATGTTTGGTGTGCACTAAAAATCCTGATGTTTGCTTCACTGATGATCATGAACAAGATCACCAAAGCAATGGCAAATGATGGCACTATCAGCATCATGAGAAACAAGTACTCGTAACATGAGAATCAATGTTAGCGTAAATGAACACAAAATGGTGCAGCCAGACGCACCTGGGGATGATCGAGATGCTGTGGCTTCACATTTGAGGAGCTGTCACGTTATCCATCTTTATATACAGTCATCATCTTAATCAGTAATTACCATTCAAACAAACTGGAGTTGCAGCATATGCTCATTCTTGTCTCTAATTGTAAAGCATATTATAATTAAATGTACCTCTGTGCCATAGGTGGAACTTATGTCTGGTGTACAGTATGTCAGACCTTGGCCTTGGTTATATCTGACCACCGTGACTAAATCAAATCACATTAGGTTAGATTCAATACCTAGACACATTCAAAGCTTATGAAAAAAAAAAAAGGTTGATGTTATTGTGTATATTTGCGTAAATGATGTGTATTTTATTTTCTCGCATCTGCATGAGAAAAAGCAGATGGTGGCAATTGTCCCCAGAGCTGTTAGGCCAGGAACGTAAAGCCGTGCATCTCAGCAAGAGAGCTGTATTTCACATGTAAATACTCCCCAGCAGAAGTCACCATACACTAATGGGCTATATTTCTGTCTCAAATACCCCCAGCAGAGGTCACGCTCTGCAGAAGTCACACACTTCAGGGTGCAATAAAAGCTGAGACCAATTCTGGTCAAATCCTTTATTGCTCTCCCATTGCTCACACCTGAGGCTGGAAAGGACACTGCACAGAAAGAACTGCTTTGTATTCACTGTCCCTGTCTGACTCTCCCGTGCTGAATCACACTCTCTCTTTCTGCTTCATTTGGTTTGTGAAAAAAGAGCGAAAGCTTTTAGCCTGCTGTCACACCACCATGGAACTACAGGCACATTCAAAAAATCCCGAGATTTAAAATTGTTCTAATTATTAATTAGAATTCAAATGTATAAATGGTTTACACATGCATCAAATGTATCACATGTATTAAAACTGTCACATATTTTTTTCAAACTGTAAAGGTAAAAGGTCACTTAGTAGTTAAACGCTTCATCTATTAATTTACTTTCTGATGTGATTTTTCCCACAAAAAGTTCTATTTTCTTGTTAAAATCATTAAAATGACAGCAGCTCCTCCCTCATTAAAAGTTTCTATCATTATGCCCATATGTTCACAAATATGACTACTTCACAGGACATGTCTTCTGAAAACTCCTTTCTCAGTGTTTGTGCACTAGAGGTTTCAAGTTTCCATATCACACTTATAAGTTCAATGTTGGATCAGGATTGACTTCATTGACTCTTCAAAACTGGATTTTCACATAGTCACTTTCCATTTTCAGCAGATGAATGTGAGAACATCCTTCAAGTGTCAAATTCTGCACATACAGTGAATCTCACACATTCAATTCATTCATTCATCTTCTATACCCATGTATCCCTTTCGGGGTTGCGGGGGGCTGGAGCCTATCCCAGCTGGCAATGGTACACCCTGAACCGGTCGCCAGTCGATTGCAGGGCAACATAGACAGATAGACAACCATTCACACTCACACTCACCGACAATTTGGAGTCACCAATCAACCTAATGAGCATGTTTTTGGTTGCACGGGAAGTACATGCAAACTTCACACAGAAAGGCCCTGCCCGACACCCGGGGATCGAACCAGTGACCTCCTTGCTGTGCGGCACGTGCACTACCTGCTGCGCCACAGTGCCGCCCACGCATTCAATTGTAGCAAGAAAAACACATTTTTAAGCACTTTGAGTATGGTTTGCTTTGCTCAGAGCAAAATAAATTTTATTGAGGGGTTGTTTCCTGGTAATTTCAGGTAGATAGAATTGTTGTCAATAGAATTAAATATTGGGTCAACTTTCACAAATGTAGTGCTTCATAAGCATTGGCTTTAGTAGGCTGAGTATTTGGTTTAATTTAATATTTGTAGTGCGACTTTTGGACAGCACTACATATCTCATAAGGGCTAAGCTTTCATACCTGATGGAGAACTGATATCCCACTTTGTGGAGGACACTCTTACAGCACTGAGCAGCTCATTCAGTGTGCAGTATCAATATTTCCATGTACAATAATGTGAACTCAACGAATGGCGCATTGTTTTGCTATTATTACACTATCCTCTTCGCTGCTATAACATTGCAAATTTCCCAATTGTGGAATTGATAACGGACCATCTTAGTTCGTTTTATCTTATCTTATCTTACCTTAAGGCAGGTGTGTGCTTGAAATGAAGTAGCATGTTCAATGTGTCATCCAGTCATATCTGATAGAAAAAGTGTTTATAGCTGCTCAGAATGACTAGATGAGAAAAGCCTGCTGAGCACGATACAATATAATTGTATTCATATATGGCACACATTTCCATGCAGTCCGCCTGTGCAGGCTTTGTGCTGTTGTAGATTTGAAAAGTGACGAAAGCAACTTTGTGAAATGAAAAAGTATTTGAGTAAAGGGTTTAAATCCTGCACGCTATCTCACCTCTGCAGACCTAAGCAGTAGCTGTGTGAAGACATGCTTCTTGGATCGTAAGCTTTGGAAAACTCGGTAGCTGGCCAACAAATGACATCGCTATAAGGTTAAATGTGTTGTGAGAAAGCTGATGGTCTTTCTCATGAAGAGAGGTCTTCCACTGCTGCACTGTCCTTTAAATGAACCAGTCAGTTGGCTCCATGGTGGTTAACCATGTTGGTTTGTTTGTGGTTGAAGCTGAACAACATTGTTGTCATGACGTTCCAGCAAACTAGACACTGTGCAAGGCTTGTTGCCATGCCGATCCTCCCAGACAGGCAATACGTCTATGACAATGTCCAGTCCAAGAGTATAGTTTACTCTGATGATGAGATTATTAATCTGCATGTAACTGTACCCACAGTACATATCTACGTGCTTCTTTCCATCTCGTATTTTCTCTCAGTTTTCATTCTGTCTACTAACACACTTCTTATCACGGCTCTCCATGCAGCATCCCAAGCTTCTCCCATCTCCCGTCCCCTCTGTCTCTCACTTACTGTCTATCCACACAAAGAGGTTTGCACTGAAGTTTGGATGACTCATCCTGCAGTTTCGAAGACACATGTTTTTGATTGACATGACAGAACTAGTTAGAAACATATGCGTACAGTGCTGATGAAGTTTTCTGTCAACTGTCTTTACCATATATTAGTAATTAGACAAATAACCCTTGCTCAATGGTTCAGCAAACATGGTAATATAGGCTGCCTAAACATTTCATTTGATTACACTTGAGTAAACAGTCACTCTTCTTGGGCGCCTTACTAGAATAATCAGCAATATGAAGCTCACTCACACACTTTGACTTGGAAAATGCTCATATAAAATCCCATTAGAATTTTATTGGGTACACTGAGCAAGTTTTCTGGTCAAGGACACTTCAGTGTGGTGGGTCCTTCAACAATACAAGTTTGGACCAATGTTTTACTTATTTATTTATTTAATCAGGTGTGTCTCACTGGGATTTCAAAATCTTTTTTTTTTTTTTTTTTTGGAGGGAGTGTTTCAAACAACACACACACACACACACACACACACACACACACACACACAAAACACATAAAACAAAAAACACAGTATCAGCTAATCGAATCATATGCCTAATACTACTATGCTGAAATAATGCAGAGTTTGTCTGTGTGTGGCAATTTGATTAACACAGTTTTACTTAGTATATGCACCATTTGAGGACATCAACTGAAATAATGAAGCTTTTCAAAGCAGGTTTTTGATACAAAGCCATTTGCAGTTGATCAAATTTGCACAACCAACTGCCATGCAGTAAAGCGAGGGCTTTAGGGGCCCTTTAGATTCTGGGATCCTGGGGCACTTTCTTTGGTTGGCAAAGCCTCAATAAATAATCTACCTTTCCAAGAGAACTGTTTTCTATCACTACTCTTTACATAGTGTTGAAACCAGATTAACTGAATTCTATCACATCTCTAAATGAGCGCTTTAGACAGAACTTCCGCTCCTGTGCCTTATTATCTCAAGAGACTCATGAGTTCAGTCCCACATGTTTGTTTGTTAGGGAGCAGATATCTCAAAACACTGAGCAGACTACTGAACAGATTTTAAATTTGGTAAAAGTTTGGCCATGAGCAAAGGAAAAAGGGATTTGTTTGACAATGCCACCATATGGCCATTTGTCAAGCACTTTGGATTTACAGTCATGACTCATTCCTCGATCCAAGAGGAACCATTCAATATAGCCTTCAATTACTTCAGCCATTTTCCTCTATTGTGAATTTATTAAGAATTTTTCACCACTCTTTCATCACATTCCATCCGTCTTCACCAAGTATGTGACGTACATATAGCATATGAAAAGCTATACAAACATTTAAGTGGTTAAAGTGTAGATATTGAATATTAGATTTATATTTTGCATACATGTATCAACTCAACAGTGATCCTAAAATTTGCTAATTCTGTTTGTACGTGGCGTTACAGGAACAAGCTTCCTTTAAATGGCTCTAATTCGGTAATCATGAGTCCCACTAACTTGAGGTTTTTCACAATTCATCCTGAACTTAATAACATCATGCAGGAGTTCAGTATTTAGCAAAAATCAATACAATCATTTATCATTCAGTTCACCTTTTTTGTTTTTATTTTTGTCAAGTGCTTCATGATGAAAAGCTAATTTTTTAAAATCTAAAAATAGTTTAAAAGGGGAAGAGATGAGTGGTCCCTGGCAGGACAGGTAAGATTACTTAAGAACTGATATTTCTGCTAGTCAAAGCTCAGGCAACCAAAACAAAACTCTTCACCTACCTCAGGTCTGGCAGGGCTGTTCTAGAGACCTACAGTATGTTATTGTTGGTCACTGTTACATTATTTGATTTTGACTTGACTTTTAAAGGACTTTTTATTGCAGTTATTCAATTCACACACATTGTTTCCCTCTATAAAACACCTCATATATTGTGTTAATTCAAACTCCCAGTCTTATACAACTTAAACAATGACTGCCACCATTCCAGCACAGCAGTTAATATGCTGTAAATTAAATCTTTATTTGCTCTTAATCCCAGTCTGAAAAGAACTCAACAACGCCCACCTTATTCAGCAATGTATTATAAACAAACAATACTGACTCATCATAGGGCTTCGCTGTCAGAACTTCTACAAAAAACTCATTAAGGAGGACAAACCTTGTGCAAGGCATCACCGAGAGGGATCCCTCTCTAATGCAGTGCAAACAGATTAAATATTAATAATGAGAAGTTTGACCAAAATATACATAACACCACCCACTGCAGAGAAAAGTACCCGTAGCTAGCAAAAAAATAAAGAGAGGACCAATTAAGACAAAGCACATTGTGTAGGTGTTGAAAAGTTGTACCGACAAACAATGCTTTTCTTGTGGAACTCGAATAACCGTGGCATTTCATTTAGCATGTGCCTCAACTGCTTCCCTAAATAGCAAATACTCCACTGGCCACCAATCATGCCCTCTATTCTTTCTACAAACAACTGCCCGCTCCATCTGTCAGGACCCTTATATGTCAAGGTCCTTGTGTGTCTGCCATGTTTGTGAGTGTGTTTCCAAAGGTCAGCTGAACAAAGGCAACCTCAACAGCATTATACACAGAAGCAGAAGCCTTTTTCCTCTGCTCCAGAACACACACACTCAAAGACAAAACAGAAATATACAGAGAATGGCAAAGGTTGAAACATTACAAATGCATATTTTCCAACAAAATGCAAATAGCCACATTGTGTTTAGTGTAAGTGTATTTAGCTACACTAGCAGTGTGGCTCTGAGGATAACAGACAGTCGACAGATGCATCAGTTTGGTTCAGACTGAAATATCTTGATGACTAATGCCACGAACTTTGATCCAGACATTCATGTCACTTCACAGTTTATCCTGGTGACTTTGATGATCCCCTGACTTTTCCTTTAGCACCAGTGGGTTGAATTTTTTTTTGTTTCAGTGTTTCAACAACTATTGGATGAATTGCCATGAAATGTGGTGCAGTGATCCCCCCCCCCCCCCCCCCAGGATCAATCGTTAGAGCTTTGATGATCTCCTCACTTTTCCTTTAGCACCACCAGTGGGTGGAATTCTTCTTTGGTTCAGTGTTTCAACAACTAGCGGATGAATTGCCACGAAATCTGGTGGCGTGATTTATGTTCCCCTCAGGATGAATCGTTAGAGCTCTGGCGATCCCCTGACTTTTCATTCAGCCCTAGTCAGGGGTGATTTTCAATCATCACCCTCAGCTGTACTTCACCATGCTAACACATCAAACTAAGCCGGTGAACACAATAAATATTATCTGATAAACATGAGTTAACATTGTCATTGTGAGCATGTTAGTATGCTGAAGTTAAAATTTTGCTCAAAGCACCATTGTGCCAGTGCAACTTCACAGACACACATCAACGAGACATGAGAGGTGTGTAAACGCTACTGATGTGTCCCGTCTGTTCAGTCCACACTGACTCAAACTTAAGTTTGTCCGTCTATGTCCTCTGAAACATCTGTTAGTCAGCCGCACAGCTCTTGAGGTGCTGTGCTGCTGACTAACAGATGTGCCGGTCTTGACTCAGGGCGTTTTACAGGAGAAAAACTGTTTTCAAGTAGACCCAACGAGGAATATACAGGATGAAAACTGCATTGTGCTTATTTAGTGATTCATAGATTTTGTAACTCATGGTGGGGGAGGTATGCCTACAGAGAAGCCAGATATGTCATTATTAAACTGGGGGCCTGATCAATCATGACAGATCCCTTCAATAAGTCCATAGCATATAAACAGTGGGGAATTCGTGTGATTTAAACAGCTGTCTGTGAAGATTACACATCACTATGTGCACAAGAGGAAAACAAAATTAGACTTGGAGCTGGAAAGACATGGGGTGACGCGTGTCACTCAAGTGTGTCTCGGAGTGTGTGTGGATTGATTATCTTGGTCGAGCGATTTCATGAAGTGTATCTCCCCTGTGAGACAGGCAAGTGACACATGTCAAAAATGCTTAAAGAACACTCTCTGTGCGGATTACCCTTTGGTCCTGTGAAAAGCAAAAAAAAAAAAAAAATGCACTTTGGATCATTTGAACTCACTTCATTGAAAGTGTCCTTAGACCTCCATCAGGTGAAACTAAAATATTGTTCTTTCATTGTTCCTTCATATTCAAAAGCTTTTAATCTTATGCATTTGTCAAATTAAAGTCAGCAGAATTAGAGAAATCTACTGCCCATCTGTCTTTCTGCCTTCCTTAAAAAATGGCTCCTTGGAAGCATGAGTAATTGTGCCATTTAGAGCTGAGAGTATGCCGATTTTTTATTCAAATCAAATGCTTTTGCGGCTGGTTTAATTGCCTCCTTCTTCTTGGGTGAAGGTGTATTAACCATTGAAATCAGATACAAGCAACTATAGTCACAATTAAACTAACTCCAGTGAAGAGAGTGGAGACATGGAAGTGAAGCACAACAGATGACACAAACATTCATTTAATCTAAAATATGCATCACCTTTTTTGCTAAAAGGAATGTTTTAATGGGCTGCAGAGGAGCTGGAAGCACATTTCTTGCTTTAGAGCAAAGACAACTGGCTGATGACTCACTTGCCGTAAGTCTCATAAACAATTTGTTGATAGAAGCACCGACTGCGTTCTCAACTGCGACTGTCATCTGCCTGCTGGTTTTTACAAAGTCATTTTCCAGCCTTTTATTACAGGGAACAGAGACCAAAGCCACTAAAATAGGCCAACAAGACAAGTAGTGAGTCACAAACATGGGGCATGAATTAATGACAGAATTATGGAAGTTCCATTACCGTGAGCTACTTGATGTACCATGTTTCCTCCCTGTCTCTCTCCAGGGGGAGACGGAACAAGAGCCTTTTACCATTTCTTTCTTTCTCCCTGCTATTGTGTCTCAATCACACTCTGTCTCTCACTGAGTCTGTCTCCATATTCCTCTCTCTGTCTCTCACTGAGTCTGTCTCCATGACCAGAGTAAAAGCCATTTATCTATCTTTCCCTCCTGACTGCCCCCTCCATCTCTCTCTCCATCTTCCTCCCAAGAGTGCTGTGGCGCCACAGCCTCGGGACAACAAACACACCCACGCACAGTACAAGTACAATCACTATCGCCATTCACCTGATTTGTTTTTCATCCATGTAAATTAGCAAACACTCTTTGAGTGCGGTGGTGGACCTGAAATGCTTTTAGTGTCTTGCTAAGTTGTCATGATGGCAGCATGTTTCTTTACTCCTACTGCTGGTAATGGGTTTTAGTCTTGTGTGTGACGATAATGTGACACTGCATTGATCCTCATTCGAGTACCCACATTGTAGCTGAGGATCAGAGACAGCAGCATCTGCAGGACTGGTAGAGATTCAGTGTTTTCCTCAGAAATTCATAGACTCCACCTACATGTGAGTCCAAGGTTGGTTGGTTAAACTGGCATGTTTTACTCGAATCTGGCCTTAAGATGATATTTCTCATTAAGAAAGGTTGTAAAGGTTTATAGCCTGCCATGCTTTTATCCTGTGTAGCTCTGTATATAATGACCTTGAATGATAATTCAAATCATCAACTTTAAGGGGTAGCCTTCAACGACATTATGAAATATACACTGTTTAGTTTTTGATCTTGGCCTCACAAAGTGCACCTGGCTACGAGGCCATTAGATCTATTCAGACAAATCGTGCAAAGAGAGAAGACAGCATAATTCAAGTTCAACCAGACTAAACAACTGAACAACGCAGATCTGAAAAGGCCTTTGGTCTCAAAACTGACATTGACTGAGCTTAAATGGTACCTTGCTACTAATTTATCTCTTATTTTCACAGTTTTGGATTCATTTCCTGAATCTCAAAGTAACATTGCACTTACCAAGTTAATTGCTGAAATCTGGGAGCATGACAGCATCTCTAAAAATTGGTCTGATGGGTTAAGAAAAATGAGCAGTCAGACAATCAGAGGTGAACAGTAAAATTAAGACCTGTTGTAAGTTCAGAGACCAACTTCACCAGTGATCTTTGACCTTCCGTACTTGGCATATACAGATTGTGGTGGTTTATATAATCACTTTTTACTCTTTTGGACTTTCTCTTTAGCCATGAAAACCAGTTAATGAAGGGCAAAACTGAAAATAAAATCCAGGTTGTAAGAAGAATGGATAATGCTTTCATCTGAAGGCCTTGGGCTTTTTGGATGAGATCTGCTCTTGAAACTGTTCTGGCACAGATGGTTTCTGCAGATTCGCCCCAGTGATCATTTTGATGTAGTTGCAACAGATGCAATTCCAAAACGGTTGCATTTGTACAATCACGCATTCCCTGTCTGTAATGCTTCTTCTTCTTTCAGTCTGCCTCTGGTAATGAATGTGATTACACAGTGCTGAGAGGCATTGTGTAACAATTTCCAGGCCTTTTACCTGAGGAAACACATTCAGTTCATGTTGAGGGAAATCCACAATTTATCATTTTTAGGACAACAACAGTGAGGTGCACAGCCAGTATGAGCTTGTTGCACAACTCCTCTCTAATACACAAAGCTTTTTTTCCTTTACAGTTTTCAACTTTTTTTTTTTTTTTTGGAAGTCCAGATTAGATTCATAAATGTCACAAAAGCTACAAAACAATGAAAAATACAGTGTTAACAAACCATCCTCAATGAAAATTACAGTTTGATCAAATGGTGCACTGACCCTTTACAAAACACCAGTGTGTCAGCTGATGTTACCATGGGTCAACTGACGTTTAGAGCAGACACTGTGTCATCCAACCTGAAGCAGTTGTCATGGTACAGCAAGCACCATTCTGCAACTGTGATATAATTGCTTGAGAGTTGACAGATTAACCCAGGGAAACCCACCACTTGACATGCATCAAGACACTTCAAGTGTGTGGTTTTACTGCACATAGAAAACGTACTGGACATCAGTACACGAGTGTGTTGCCCTTCTCTGCCAAATGAGCTTTATTACCCATTACAGTGTTATTGGTTTACAGTGTCATTAAGTTTTTGGTGGGAGAAGACAGAAACATAAATGAGCTCGTATTCACTTCTTTACTGTAATTCAAACAGTCATCCTATAAATGCCACTTAAGGATTTGCTAGAATAGTTTAAAACAAAGTTAATAAAATCTTTATTGTAATGTTACTGTGTTTGCAGCTATTTTTTTACCTTTTGGTGTTTTTATTGTTTACACAACAGTTAATCACGTATCTCATCTTGGAGAAATGAATACAGTTTTGCTATATTGTAAGCCTTTTTTTTTGCCCTCAGAAGTATCCTAGAATGAAAAGAAAACTGCTCCATGCCAAAGCAAATAAATAAATATAAAAATAGACAATAAACCTCATCTGAAATGTGTCCATCATAACATTTTAAAGGACCAGTGTGTAGAATTTAGTGGCATGTAGCAGTCAAGTTGCAGACTGCGACCAATTGAATGCCCCTCACCTCACCCTCCCCCACAGTGGCGAAAAAAGGTAAAAGGTGGTTTTGAGAGCTAGTGCTTGGTTTGTCCGTTCTGAGCTACTGTAGAAACATGGCCGTTCAACATGGACTTCGTGGAAGAGGACCTGCTCCCTTTGTAGATATAAAGAGTTAATTCTAAGGTAACAAAAACACAACTTTTCTTATTTTCAGGTGATTACACACTAATGAAAACATAAATGTGAATATAGTATTTACATTTCTTCCAATAAATCCCCCTAAATCCTACACACTGACCCTTTAATAATGACTCCATCAAACCCACAGCCAGGGTGATATATTAGATAACTGTAATAAAAGCTGGCATGCCAGCAGATAGCTCGCTAGTATTAGTGCTAGATTGGTGCCCCCTGTCTGTAACATGACCCTCACCTTAGCATTACCATACTTATTTGCACTTATCTTAAAGCATCACTGTGACTAAGTATAGTCCAACATGGCTGTAGACACTCTTTACTATTCTGCTTCTTGGTAAAAAGGAGACTAATTGTGACAAAGTGTGAAAACAATAAGCAGCAGAATAGTAAAAATGCAACAGGATGTTTTGATGCTCTAAAGAAATCCTCTACTTAATTTGTACAGTAAACATTCCAGTACGATTTACTATCAATTCTGGCAAAGCAGCACAAAGTGTAAAAGCAGCATAGACGTTGTAGTTGGTGTGTTTATGTTAATAGCCCTGATGCCTCTCTGTGAATGTGGTGATGATTTAATATCTTGCATTTTGTAGAACATTTTAACTGCTGCTTATTTGTTTGAAATAGGAAGTCCACAAGGTATAATTTACTAAGTAAGGTATTCATTTTCATGCTTCATGTTTTATCTGTTTTGCTCACTCTCTAGAGGGCAATGGTATACCTTACAGAGCCTGAACAAAGGTTTGTCTGCTCTTCTGTATTTACTTGCTCTCTCTATCTCTCTTTCTCTCTCTGAGAAGACTTGTGGTGACAGAGTGTAATGGAGAAAAGCTCTGCTGTGTCTCCTTGTTGTTACCGGCTGCACTCACATCACTGCCCAACAGGTAGGGGTTAGATACACACGCACACATGCACACAGACACACAGGTGTGCAACTCAGTGCTGTGGAGATCAGAGTGGATCCAGCTGGTGTTGGTAGATTGGACTGGTCAGGGGTTAATGGATAGAACGCAGAGGAGAGGAGGACAAAAGGGATCGGGTGAGTGGCAGAGAGAGGGGGTAAAAAGGAGCAGAGGAAAGACAGGGAGCTAAGGAGAAAGATGAAAGGGAAAAGATGCAGGGCAAATAGCACCGCGAGTAAAAAGAAAAAAAAAAAACAAGAAACTATTTAAACAGAAAAGGGGAGAGAGGGAGGAAGACACAGATACAGCAAGTAAGGGTACCTGGGGGGACCACTGGAGTGTTGTTGTGTTTATTCCCTCAGAACGCTCAATATGCATGAGCTGTAGCTAGCTCGCACACTACGTTATGTCGCCATAGCTAGCACACTGGTAGACAGCTTCTGTACTGTTGGTACAGAAGCTCAGACTCAGGACTCACCAGGAAGTCCACTTCATTCTCTTATATTCCTCCAGTCTCTCATTTTCCATTCAAGTCGTAAGGTCGTCTGAAAAGTCCAGCTATCTCGCTCAAGGTGAAATGTTTGTACAGACATGTCGTCACTTCACATTTGCTCTGCCAAAATTGAATTGTCCTGATTGAAGTATTGTAGTTTCACATTCAACAGGTTTGTGTCTGTTTGTGCCCACTTGCATCTTTTCACTGACTTTATATGCGATCACACCCCAAACATTCATTTTGATTTCAGTCCGTCAGCTTGCGCAAAGATTCAAACCCCCCAAAAACACAGCAGCACAGTTTCATTTTTTAAAATTTAATTTATTAGCTAATTTATTTATTTTTTTCCTTTTTTCAGAACGGCTAGTGCGAAAAAACTGTGAATTAATATGAAGATATGTTTACTCACTGATTGGTACGGCTGAAAGCACACTTTGGCGATCTGCATCCGTTCTTCTGTCAAAGTAAAGTTTGATAGATGACTAAACTTTTGGTTGGTTGAACAAGCATGGTGTCAACAAAGCAACCAAGTCTGGCTCAGTTAGGTCTTAATGACTTCTATGCAAAAACAACAATATATAACAATCTAATCAGAAGAGTTTAGCTGTGGTAACATGAAGTGAAAGTTAAGCTCCCTTACTACATGTTCTATACCTTAACATGCACGTTATGCAATAAAAGTTAGACCTGCAGTCCTCAAAACGTTAAACACATTGCTGATCTTGAGTATACCTTGTACAGCATGTGGTCACTTGCTCTTTTGAAGACGTGTTCTCTGAGTGTTCTCTTGAGTAAAACTTCAGAAGATACCTTTAATTTTCGTTTGCACTTGAAAAATTCCTGCCATACACACTCATCTCAGACTCTGTTACGTTAGCTCTAATGGTGTGTAGCCAGGTGCCACTTTGCACTCGGAACACATCCCATCTTTGATATCTGTTGTCAGTGTAGCTTATAGTGTGGCTGTGCAGTGCATTTCTTCTCAAATACTGCAGTGGTTACTGTGCTGCACATTCTTCACATGGACCACACACATCACAGACCTATGAGAGAGGCATTATAAAAAGAGAACTAGACAACAGCCTACATGGGAACTGTAATAGGCTCCAGAGTAAGAGTGGTGACCACTGCCTCACTTTCCCTCCTCTCCAATTTCCTGGATTTTTTTTTCCCCTTGTTCTTGTTTGTATGACTTCTTTTTATCCTTTTAACCCAAATTTAACTTCAGGGTTACATAATTGTGTCCCAGTTCAGGGGCTGTGTTCTCTGACACACATTGACCATGACAGAGAGTCCTCTAGCCGCCTTAAAGGCCAAGAGTAATGGTTCACCTGGACACTGCCAGCTTGTGAAGCCAAAAAATATTGTTACACATTTCAGAGACCTTTTCATCATTTCAAGTAATTGTTTTCTAGTGATGGCTGACCGCCTGAAAGCCAGTACATGATCAATATGGTGTGGCTGTGATATTTCACAAGAAGAGACTCTGACTTTTGGGAACGTGTCACCTAAAAAGGGTTTTGTGTTTGAAACAATTCATGTACAAATCATGTTTATTTGGAAAGCTGTAGGAGGCTTACACAGTTTGTACATTGCTTTGCACTAGTCCTTGCTTCCCTGAATCTCTGTAATATCAGTGGCGAGTTCAAAGTTTGCGTGACCCTAGAGTCCCAGCCACATTTTATGGAAATACACTTGTTGAATGAATTTTCCCTTTGTACCTCCATTCTGTCAATCGGTCTGCATCTTTGAGTCCAGTGAACTAGGCGTAAGCCTAACAAGCAGAACTGTCCTGTCTCGCTCAACTCGTAGTTCATTCATGTTTGGCAGTCTTTGGTACCTCCCGTAGTCATCATCTGGACTAGTGCTGAGACTTTAGTCAGAGAGCCAAGTGTAAAACTTAGCTGGTTTTGGTCTCTCTTCAGTTCAGACATTTGCCATTTTATATTTGTTATCATCGTAATCGACAGGAAAAAATGAGTGTTTGACTCTTGGACTCTTTATTTAATACCATGATGCACTGTATTCATCAAAAAAGTAATCAACAGGTTGTTGACCTTAATCTGTAAAAAAAAAAAAAAAAGTTATTCTTCAAAGCTATGCAAATGACAGCCAGGTCAATATGGCACTTGCCCAGAAATAATACATGCTGTTTGATATAATGGTCTAAAAAGTGCAAAATTAGAGAATACTCATATCACCAAATAACATGAAGGGTCAGACTTGCTCCCTCTCCTCTGGATACAGATAAAGTTGTGAGTGCATGATAAAACTAGGCTCCACTGCTAAAATGAATTGGTGAAAAGTCTTTAAAACAATAACAGCTGACTGACAGTAAATATCTTTGACCTCTATAAGCTTTTCATTGACTTGTCACTTGCCTATAAAACTGATATGGTGCCAAAATACTGCAGGTCTCTGCTAGAGCTCACAAATCCAAAGACTTTACCTCTCACTGTACCAAAATCTCACACAAATACCTCCAGTAAAGCTCCTTCTGTACTTACAGACTTGAACTCCTAAACAGTCTCCCTCAGAAACTAAAGTTGGCTTTCAGATTAAAACTATTAAGCTCCTTTTCAAACTTCTCTCTTCGCTCTTACCTTTACTTCATTACCAGTGTTCATTCTTTTCTTTTTTTTTTTTCTTTTTCTTGTTCTTTTACCACATTTGCTGTGATAGTCGAAACAAGCAGGCACTGAAAGGATCAGTCACCTGAGGACAGACTGTATTTTAGGAAAACATTGTTCAGATATATTTGGCACTTCAGAGTACACCTGGAAATGATAACTAGTTTGTGTGTTCCAGTGGACACACGTTGTTTTAGGTGTACAGATTTGTTCTTTTATTAAATGTCATTATATTCACGGCCGTGGATGAAAAGAAATGTCAAGTCTGAATTTACAGAAACAGAAAATTTCAACACATCTGTTGCAGAAACGTACAATGCTAACATTTATTCTAGTGACTGGGCTGGCAGTTCAGGGTACACAGAGGATCAATCTTGTTTCCAGAGATGATGACTATTTGGCGTCTGACTTAAGCTAGAGTGGTTTCTAAATTCTTCTCCAAAGCTGCTGTTGTAAAGACATTGAGTTGCATATGGGAATCCCCAGTTTAGAATCCATGAGTGGTAAGTGTCAACTGTGTAGCTGAAGCATATCCATGTGACTGAGTGTGTTGAAGTAGAAAAAGACTTGCAGGATGGGTTTCTCCCTTCATTGCATTTAAAGGAAGACCACACATACAATAGGAGACTTGTTAACAGAGGATGATTATGTGTTCT
Source organism: Chaetodon auriga (assembly GCF_051107435.1). Taxonomy (NCBI): domain Eukaryota; kingdom Metazoa; phylum Chordata; class Actinopteri; order Chaetodontiformes; family Chaetodontidae; genus Chaetodon; species Chaetodon auriga. The sequence goes on from NC_135082.1 coordinate 5,511,203, forward strand.
GCTGGATTTCCTGAGGTCACGCTATTTGTGCTTTACGAAGAAAAACTCTCCACCTCTGAAGACCAGGTGTATCTCAGCACAAATGAGATTTTAAAGAGCCACAAGGAAGGCTGTGGGAGTGAATTTAATGTAGGCGTGTATATAACTAAATACAGATTATCAGAAAGAAAAGCAGTTAGCCTATTATTAATGGACACAGGAGCTGATGACTGGAATGCAAATGAACAGCGGATGACTTGGATTTGAACTTCACCATCAATGAACTGTGAAATCACTTCCACTACTCTTCTTTTGTTCGGGCATTTAAAGTTCAGGAGCTGACTGTGTAATGAGCCGCTGTCTTCGTAAATCAGGTGCTGAATAGATTGCAGTGTGGCCTGCGGTGACCAGATGAGAATGGGAGAAAATCTGGACAGGTCAGTTGGGGGTGGGGGCGGTCCCGTCATGAGGTGGCCTCCGTGCATGACAGTCAGGGTCAACAAACAGTAAAACATCTGAAAGTCAAAAGTCAATGCTAAAATGAATGACTCCTGGAGCCACAATTCATGTTGGGTATGAAGCTTCAAGTTTTAAAAGGCTGCCCTTCAGTCCCTGCTGTAGCTGGAACAGTGCCCATCTGTGGGCAACACCAAAAGAATGTTTTATTTGAATATAATTAATCAAAACTCAAATGTAGTCTAATTTTCGGCACAAACGGAACAAGATTCACTGTTCGGAACAATTACTTGTATTCCGTGAACTCTGTAAATTTGGCTGTTTCATCATTGTGCTTTCATTAGTAGTAGAGTCTTTCAGTGGAATCCTCGCAGCAGCCGTTTGTTTTAACTACTGGGAACAGAAAGGGGATTTCCACAAGGCAGCTGAAATGAAAATCAACACATATTAAAATTTATAATAACTTATCCAATGATGTTTGTAAATGTGAGGAATTCCCAAGGGGACTGTAGGGTTGATTTATGATATCATCAGGAGTCAATTCCTGATGTCATTGAGAGGAATGATGATCATCTCCGTCACCTTCTCTGACCTTTTTCTGTTATTAAAGACTGAAGGATTATTCAAATTACACCGGACAGGTTCTTGCCACTCTTGATTGTAGTTTTAAATCTGTCCTGTGGGTTCCAAAATCAACATGCCAATTTTCTTTTTGGGGCTGGGGTAACTGCCGCACGCACGAACACACTGCCGTTGAATTTAAATTAAATGCAGAGATATATTTATTTTAACAGGAAGAAGCTGATCTCTGATGTTTTATCAATAGCCATCATGCTGATATTTTTGAAGGAATCCTCTCCTCGTCAGCAGCCGTTCCTCCAAGAGACCGCTGTTCTTTCCCACATATCCTCAGGCTGCGTCGTCCTGGGCGCCCAGCGCTGTATGCACAGAACCAAGGATAATCAGGCTTTCACTGCGAGGAATCCAGACTGCAGGAGGCATTGCCTGAGGAAATTAGGCAAGCTGCATCAAGCAACACGTTTTCTACAGTCCATGGCAGAGCGTAAGAGTTGATGATGTTGCATTATGCAGCTCTCTTAGGTTTTTACTGCAATTAAAAGCGAGTGGTGGCTTGTAAAGAGATGCTGACATGACTTCAGTCAGGAGTCACCGTGTCCAACTGTTTCACAACGATGCACAAAGAAATTTGTGGCAGTTTCTGGTGTGGGAGAACTTCAAGACCGGATGTTTATTGGGTGCCAGTTTACGATTAAACACAATGTCAGCTAAACAGTTTGCAGTGTTTATTGTGGACTGCTGAGAACTACAGTTAACATTGATATTGGCATAAATATAGTTCCAGCATAGGGATATTTCTCCTTGTTAGTTGATGTACATTCAAATATTGCACAGTATTTCTATTATTTACCAAAAGGCTAACTTTCCACATCTGTGTGTTCCCTTAGCTTTTTTGTTTGAGCATTGAAGAATAATGAGCTGAGAAGCAAAATGGACCTGCTACCTGGAGCTGCATGCTTAGATGAGCCAACACATCACTTAATAACTGCAGGTTTGAATGCAGCATTTACACAGGACAGCTCAGCAGGTTCAGCTGCGGGGTGCTGGCTCCATTATAGCGATATATCTCAAAGAATCTTTGTTGCTGACAGTGGTCCATCCAATTACCCAGTGCTGTTACTGTTTCAGATGAGAAAGGGTCAACTTTTCATGTGGTTGCTCCTTCCATTTATCATACCCTTTGAGGATGAATGTCTGAAATGTCGCTGATGGTACAGTTGTACAGGTGGGCTCTAAACGTCACTGGGAACCATATAATTAAAGCATGTAATGAGTCAATGAATTATGCTGATATTTACAAGACAGTGCAGGCCTAAAAATATGCTTCCAAAAGAAGATTCTCTCTTCGTGCTTCAATGAATTCATTCATTCATTCATTCAGACAGTGCTGTTGGTATGCAGCAATGAACCTTGGTAGACCAGTCAGACTCACAGTAATCAGGATTATTTCTTTCCTCAGAGGTTGTGGATCATACATACAGAAGTGAAGGACAAGATGTTTAAACAGTTCCATGCAGCTCCATACATACATACAGAATGAATATATAGCAAGTAAAGGGTGCACAGAGACATTTTTATTTGTATCTGTATCCGTTCAACCAACAACATGATCCATCTGTGTATCTGTATTCAGATAGAAGATTCGAAGTGGACAAGGTTTACGCTGGAAGTCACAATAAATCAGCTAAATATTGTATTTTCTATCCTAATATTTATTGGAAACGCAATTGCTGTGCCATCAAAGCATCAAACCAATTTAGTATTGACCCATAATTAACTACAAAACTATTTCCCACTGTCTTTTATTTCTTTATTTTTTACTACACTACTAAACTATTTTTTATGGAGTTTCTGAGCCCCACAACCACCTTAACTGGGGGACATTGAGCGAAACAAATACTGGAGAATGAAAAAAAAAAAAAAAAAAAAAAGTGTTTTGCATTGAGAATAGAAACTTTTTACCCAAAATATTGAAAAATATCCTTCAGTTGATGGGAATAATCTTAAATTCCAATGACACTGGTTTCACATTTTTTGATGTGTTAATGTCACTGCACTCCAGCACAGAAGTGGAACAAGCATGAGAACACTATACTCGGGTGATATGGAGGGGTTACATTTACATTAAATTTCAATTCAACAACACTAGTGGAACAACACCACACCACATAGCCCTGATGTGTTAGGATCCGCTAGATCTGTCCGCTCCTAGTGTTCTCTGTTCCCCTTTTCCCTCATGTTATGTGTCTGTCTGTTCCCCTGTCTGTCTCAGCTGGGTGTTTCCCTGAACCCAGCTGGCTCCGCCTCTCCGGCAGCACACCTGGAACGCATGAGCCTGATTAGGGCTGAGCTGGGATGGTCGCCAGATTATCCTGATCTCTTCCATGATTTTTTCAGAGCTTTGCCCAGTGAGTATTTCCAGTCCTTGCCTAGCTGCAGTCTCATTTTTTGCTCGGTGGCTTTTTCTTTTGCCTCACCTGTGCTTTTGTTTTCCCAGGGCCACCAGCCACGTTCAGCCTTTGCCCAGCCTCAGCCTCCCACGTGGAGAATTGTTTGTTCCACTCGTCGAGTGTGCCTTTTCTTTCTTTTCCCACTCATTGAGTGTGCTTTTGGTTTATTGTTTCCACTCCTTATGAGTGCGTTTTGTGTTGAATTCCTTGTGAATAAATTAATTTTTCTTTTTTACTCTTGTCTCCTGGTCTGTGCATTGAGTCCAGTAACTTCTAAATTCAGGCCAAGCCTAAGATTATGTACACTGAACAAAAATATAAGCGCAACACTTAGAAACAAACAAACAAACACAAATTTAGACAGATATGTGAACAATATTTGAGAGAAATGTTTTTTTGTGTATATAGAAAATGTTTTAGATCTTTGAGTTCAGCTCATGAAAAATGGGAGCAAAAACAAAAGTGTTGCGTTTATATTTCTGTTCAGTGTATAAACTGATAATGAATTTCATCTGTATAAACAGATTCTGCAGCCCATGCACACCACTGACCAGTAATAAATATATCATGGCCCTCCTCTGTACACCCTCACTACAGTTAATAAGAAAAGAAGACAAAACTTAGATTGAACACGAAAATAGAGTTATGGACACTGTGGCAGGTGCAACAAACAATATTAGGCTACAGAAATAAAAGCACTACACACAGCACTACATTGATTGTTGATGTCTCTATAGGTGTAGGCTACTCACTCTCAATGTCATTTTGTGAGTTTTGTACGCAATGTAGCCACCAATCGCCGCTAGAGGATCCACTGTGAAAATTTTAGCATCTAGCATTCAGACAGACCCAGCATACACTGGTTGGTCACACAACATCTTGGGTGTGTTTGATTCAGGCCACTTGATTAAAAGGTAGATGCAACCTTTTTTACCTCCACAATGAAAGCGATTTCAAGAAACTTGCTGACTTACAGACATGTCAATCATGGAGATGATTTTTTGTTTCCCAGATAAAAACAAGCAACTTTGAGTAGAAAAAATATCAGATTCCATCGCCTTATTTGTGCTCTCCCAAATAACATATTGAGCTTCAAGTACATCCCTAGTAGTAAGTATGATCAAGAGTGTCCTTGGCAATGTGGAAAAGTCAACTATTTTCAAGCTCCCCTCCATAAAACACCTGGTCCATGAGGAAAAGAAGGCAAAACATGCACTTTTCCCAGATTAGTTTGGGGAACACTGAACATGTTCTGCCCTGTAGCTAATGTTTTACAACTACTGGTTGTTCAGTGCAAACACTTTTACTGTCCATTGGCTCTCGTAATTGCTGAAGACCACAGCTGCATTGGGTGTTTTTCTCCCATCTAACACAGTTGGCAGCAATGAGCCCATTACAGCTTTGCACACCAGAATAGACATTTCTCACAGCAGACATTCAGACTCTTCATGGCAGGAAAAGCACAGGTGCACCTGATAACATTAATGGTGGCTCTGGTCCATTTAGGTGTGACAGTAAGCCATGTCAGTAAGCCAGCGCAGAAGGGCCTTAATACTGACACACCACTTTAGACTCCAGATGCCAAAAAGAAGTGACAGTCACGCTAAAGTTATGTTTTGCTGGACACCTCATTTCACTAATTGGGGACAGATTAGGAGTGTACAGTGCAGGTGTCTGATCGAGGGGCTACCGTGGTAAACATGTAAGTGCTTGTGATGGGTGCTTCTGCATGCATGCTGAGCAAACAAGTCTGCATTTCAACTAGCAGGCTGCACGGGGTATTGATTCAAACCAATGCTAATACATTTATGAGAAGACCGGGCCGGCACGGCAAGCTGAGGTACATCCAATTAAACACAAGTTGGTTCAATGTTCATCTCTGCCTCCCAAGGCCACCCTAGACATGCATGCGTGCACACATACACACTCGCTGTCTCTCAAACTAAGGATTGATAATGTTTCACCACCATCTGTGTCCAGTCGATGCTGATTTGATTTGTGAATTCATTACAGGTGAGTCTCCACTGCTCTCAGGCCTGTGAATGTATATGTGTGTCTGTTTTTCATTCTGCAGCATGAGCTTCAGTTATTAGTGCATGTGTGCACACATGGACACGATCTGATTCCTCTGATGAGTATTCCATATTTCATCCCCCAGGCCTGTTCAGTTCATGTCTTCTAAGCTGTATATGGAGGTATTAATCTCATATAGCATCTTGATGTTTACATTTATTCAGACGCTACCCCTCTCTGATCAGGGATCAAGTCATGCTGGAATATTTACTCAGACTATTGATTTCTTATCTTGCTCTACTATAGAAAATGCCACCATTGATCCTCCTGCTGCTTTCTGCTTTTTTATGCCTTTTTTTTTTTTTTTTTTTTTTTTTCAAAAAAGACACGAAAGGTTGTGAGGAAAACCACTCATGTAAGTAATGAAACTAATGCCTTGAACTGCAGCTGTATAATGGTAATCATCTCAAAACAGTTTGAGTTGTGAGATACATGCAGGTTAAAGAGGTTTACACAGTTTTACAGACAGTGGTATAAAACATTTCTCATATTTCACAGTCACAGTCTCCTGACAGCAGTCACTAATAAGAATTTAAAAAGTTTAATGGCTAACATCACAACTGACTGTAATTAATCCAGAGGGAGTAGTGCAATAAATTAACATACAAAAAGAGGAGAAAAAAGGAACAAGGTTCCCCAATCAAACCCTGATGAGGAAACTTAGAAAAAAAATGGCCCAGGCTTCACCGATGGCTAATGCCTCCAGCAAGCCTGCAGCTGAACTAACTCCTGAGAACGCCCTACCCCATGACTTAAGTTTTCCCACTGGAGTATTATTTTTAAGTTGCCAGCTCAGTAAATCACTATTGCCAAAGTCATGATGTGCGCAGGTTCGTGTCAGCCACACCCTCAACACCTGCCAACACTGGCTAGCCAGACAGAAGAAAGACGAAGAGATAATCTTGATGCCGGAGTGGGCTGAATGATTAGATAAAGAGAAGATGAGACTGGAAAAAAACACATCATAAATCCGCTCCATGAAAGAATTGATTAAAAAAAAAGGAACAAAAAGAGGGAGAAGTGAAAGCAGATAAAAGCAGGTGAGGAGATAAATGAATGCAGATAAGAGTGAGAGACTGAAAAGGGGAAAGCATGAGAAGCAGATAGCAAAAAGAGAAAGTGAAGGAGAAAGGAGAAAGATGGCACCTTTAAAATGTCCTTTTCAAAGCTCTGATTCAGTAAAGTGGTTTCTCACTGCAGCGATTCCCACTGATGCCTTTGAAAGTATAACAAAATGTCAGTCAGGATTAAGACCTGGGGGTTTTTAAGAACATACTACACACTTTTGGGTTTGTGGCCTCTCCTAACAAGACCCCATTCACTCATGTTATGCTTGGGTAAAGTACTCCAAGAGCTCTAATCTAGAAATTAGTGGGTGGTCTGTATAGCTGGCTTAAAAAGGCCTCAGGTAACTTGATACTGTGGTGTCCGAAGATGTCCTTTACTGGCAGAGAGCTGCCAGAGGATGTAGAGGGAAAGTGTCTGAATCTACAAATCTTGTCCATTCCAGTAGTCATAAATTCTGTTAGGTGGCATTATGAACCTTTGCACCAAAGCATATCAAAAGGCAGTCAGAGGCAAAAGCTCTAATCTTCTCTGAATGGTGTGCTGAGTTAGTGCATTTTTAGATCTCAGTTTTACTCTCTTCATTCATCCATTCTGTGTTTATTTCATTTAAACAAATAATTAGGGACGCAACATTTTTATGAGACTGTCCTCCCCAGATAAAAAACACAGCATTGGTTATTTGATCAAAAACTTGAAATGGTTTATGTTTGGATGTCCCAGTGAAGAAAAGAGCACTAATCAACATTTTCATATTAACAATGGATCGTTAACGTGACTTTGCATAATGGAAAAGGATATATGGTTAAGTTTTGGTATTTAAAGGACCCCAAATGACAGGAGAACAGTAAAAGTCAATAATTGAGGATTTAATTAGAGATGACTAAGGAGGAAAAGGCCAGATGAGTGTTGAACCTGATCCTTTTAGTAGATGCAGACAGACAGAGCATGGATAGGGACAGGTGAGGATGAGGCACCTGAGCACAAAAAAAAAAAAAAGTCAGGGAGGCAGGCAAGCATACAAGGAAAAAGACATGGATGATACAACGTTGGGCTTCCAAAGTGTCTGACTTTGACAGTGGCTACTGCAGTTTGTACCCTGTCTCCTGGCCATAATCTTTCCCTGTTGTTCATCAAAGAATAGTTGCCTAACTTACCACACATTCACCAATAGGAGCGCCAAATCAGAAAATGTTCATAAAAGGCAGGGGACAAGTTATTTTACATATTTTTATCCTGTGACAAGTTGATGTCAATGAGTTATGTCAGGTGTTTTTAAGTTGTTTGCATTTTGGGGCTTTTTATTATAAAAGCAGAAAAGATTCTATTTACAAAGTCAAACTATAACTTGGTTCTATAAAGCTCTATCTACCAATCAGAACTTTGAACCAATCAGGTTCCGCTTCTTTGTCAGCAAGCAGGGACGACGAGATGCCACGCAATGCGATGTTTAGAAGAAACCCACAAGGACACCAAGTTGTCTTCTTTTTTAATCTTGCTGAGGACATTATTTTCATTTATCATCATAGTTAGCTAGTTAGTCTGGTAGATGATGCTAACATCGAGGTGCAAGCACTAAAGGATAAGTATTTGAAGTCTATTCCTTTAGTCTGCTCATAGACAATGTCATACTTATATGTCATATTGAGCTGCAGTTGTAAAGCTCTCCAATAAAGTCTTGGTTAAGTTTATTACAGTAACTGTTTGCTGTCTAACCCAAAGAAAACTAATGGATTCTCAAATAATCTGTTTGATAACCAACCATATTACTGGTTGACCTCTGCGCTGGACAAACCATTTAGCACTGACCTTTGTACTTAACCTGCTTTTTCTGAATCATAAATATGATACACATGTCACAGAAAACATTAAATTTTCACTTTTTCTTTTGTTTTGAAAAAAATTAGTCAACTGTCAACTGTTTGTAGTCCTTGAAAAAATGACTGCTTCTTAACTTTTGATGAGCACTCAGTGGCCATCTTTGTTCAATTATTTATGTTTTTATTGCAGCTTACTGTGACGAATGACATGGGTCTTATGGAGGGACAAGTAGATGGACAGAAGGGCTGGAGGGTGGAAAGAAGTAATGTAGATTGTTGTTTGATCTGTCAAGGCCAATATACAAGCCTGAACACACAGTCCCTTACGGTTTAAAACTTGAACAATACACACAGTGAAAACACTAGAAGCCGACCCTCATTGCAGTTGAGTTGGTCTTTTTTTAGTGTACGGTGATCGCTAGCACTCTCATTTTCCAAAGGTTTGACAGTAATCCCTGCCTGAGGGGGTGTGGGGGGGTGTGGGGGCAGGGAGTGCAGCTTTCTCTAAAAGGACGCAGGGGATTGATGATGGGGAGAGAAACAGAAGGCCAGAAGGAGGGATGAATAGATGTAGGGATGGAGAGGTACACACACGGATTGATTCAGAGAGCCAGCTGGAGATAACCGTGTAGATAGAGACTGAGCAGGATGAGAGATATCAATGAATGGACAGATGAATGCACACAGAGAAAGATAAGGCTGGTGTTTAAAGGCATTCATGATCTTCACATTTGTGCTCCAATATTTTGTCTGTTACTGTGATTTCCTGTCAATGACATATGTTGTGTTCTTTGTCTGTTAAACAGTGCCTGATCTCCCAATGATGAGAGAAACATGGAATACACCCCTCACAGAGCGCCACAGGACGTTTTAGCCATATGGCTCCATGAATGGCAGTGGTGGCCAGTCTGTTGGTCCACTACTCTGGTTCACACTGAAATATTTTGAGGACTATTGGACTTATTGTCATGGCAATTTGTACAGATATTCATGGTCTCCAGAGGATGAAGCCTACTGACTGCTGATCCTGAATTTTCCCCTTACACCACCAAAGGGTTGACATTTTTGCTTTCGAATGGAATATCTTTACAGCAACTGAATGAAAATCAATGACATTTGGTGCACATATTCATACTCATGACTTTGGTGATTTCTGACATTTCATCTTGTGTTAGCAGCAGGTCAAAGTATTATTTGAAACAGCTAATACATGTGTTAGCATAAAATTTGGTACAGAAATTCATGGTTCTCAGATGATGTACAGTATTAGACTTTTAGTCTCATATAAAGGAAATGTATTTCAGAATGAAGTATCTCAACAACTGTTGGACAGCTCGCCATTAAATCTGGTGCAGACGTTGATGTTTAAAAGAAGGGTATACCTTTGACCTTTTATCAGCAGCAGCCCAATACAATGCTTCAAATACCTGGAAATGAAAGATGTTCGCATTAGCCTCAACTGCAAATTTCGTTTAATTCAAATTAGCAAACATTAAGCATGTTAAGACACTAAACTTAGATAAGTACCATGATAAATGTAACTAATAGTGAGGAGGAAACACTGTCTGTGAAACACGAATAGGGAACGTCAAAAGATGCAGATAAGCACACAGTTTGGCTACTTCAAACAGCGTGGTGCCAGCACGGCCAGTATGAACTGGATAAATGATTTCGGCAACCAATAATTTTCTCAGCCTACAAACGTAATATGAGCTCAAAGCACAGCCAACAGAGGTGCCACTCGTGTTTCACCTACCAGACACAAGATGTTTCAAGCACTTTCATCATGTGGCTGGAAATTGCATCTGTCCTATTCAGTGACAGAGCAGCAGACCTAACATGTGCAGTATTTTCTTATCCGTAAAGCATTAATAAAAGGCAGTAGGAGCATGGAAGATGCATGGGTATGGGTCAGGGGATCCGCATACAACATTTACCACAAAATGAAAAGATGACAGAATTCACTCAGTGGATGGATGGATGGATTTGTGGACAGGACTTGAGGGAGATACTGATAAGATTAGATAGACAGTGTGAGAAGCCTGGTTTGACATATAACTCTGCCATTTGGGAAGAAGGGACAGAGGAGAAGCATGGATGGATGGATGTTGGGGGAGACAGTTGCAGAGGCATGTTCCTACCCTTGGCATGCTTGTAAATCTAATCTGAAACAAGCCCTGTCCACCTAGCAGCGATCACAGCTAGACTCAGTCAATAATAAGCACAACTTTTTTGGAGGGGCGGGGCAGAGACAGAGCAAGGCTGGAAAGAAGGAGAAATGATGCCAGTCTGTCTTCTGGGACCGAACAGGGAAGATCAAAAAGGGCGGGAGGTTAGAGAGCGGGGCACTAAACTGATTTTTGGTTTGGATAGAGGGGAGTAGAGACTTAAAGCAGCGTCAACACATTTCAGAGATGGATAGAGACAGAGAGAGAGGCAGGCAGGAAAAAAGAAATGTGGATACAGGGGAAGAAAGGGGAGTGTGATGACTTGTGTGTTGAGGTTATTGAGCGGCTGCCAAATCAGAACCAGAGGAGCTGAAGTGACAGCCTTGAGGGAACACACACATTGATGACTGCTCCACAGCAAACTAATTTATACTATGTACTGATGTACTGTACTCCTGATACTGAGGGATCAAATGTAGCATTTAGCTTTTGCCACATGTCAACACTTCCCGCCACCTTTCCACCTTTCTTGTATATTTATACCCTATGTACCATAGGGTATACAGATGTTACTTAAACAGCAGACAAGTAACAGTGTAGATGTAAATTAGCATGGCCACAGTTAAATAGATTTGAATGAGCTTAAATAGAACTGGATACAGACTAAAGGCTCAGTGTACACTTTCCTGTAAAGTGTAATCCAGCAAAGCAGACAGTTTACCTTTACTGTAATCATCAAGGTTTTGAGATACAGTTTCTGCATCTAAACCTCTGCTGCAAAACCAGTACAGAATAGGTGAATGGAATTTTGTTTCTATTGCTCACAGCCTTAAAAGACCCTCTGGTTACTTATTGCGATACACAGACAATGGAAATTGGTTCCAAAAACCTTCAGTAACAACATAGATAAAACATCTACATTGACTGCATTAGAATATTTGTGATTGAACAAATTTATATAAACAACGTGATACCAGGAACTATGGAGAGGAAACTTTAAAAAGTCAGGGAGACGTATTGACAGGACAAAAAGAAAGAAAACGACAACAAAAATAAAATGTATTACCTTTGTCATAAACAAATAAAAATGAAACATTAATTTGAATGAATGGAAAACGGACTGATTATTTCAATATAGGACTTATTCAGTGGCCTGCACGCCTCTGCAGAACACAAAGTGCAGCTCCTGATTAATTAAACACTATTGTCTGCTGCCAAAAATATCTCTAGTCCTGTTCAAAATTTCATTCAGCTGTTTGACCTGTTGAACTATGCTTAATAAGAAGCATCTCATATTCAGTAACCTCCTGTCTCTGTCAGTAATGGTATCTGATGATAGTGGTTGTTGAAAGAAACAGATTTATGGACTAAATGAATCTACAATCCACTGAGAATTAGGCAAGAAGTAGCAACAAAACAGCTGGGACAAACTGCGAAAACATGCAGGCAGCACACTGACATTTAGTAAGCAAGCAGCACTGTGGATGTTATCTTAACTTCACTTCCAGTCTTCCTTGTTGCTCCCAGAGCGAATGACTAAATTCCAGGATCACCATTTCTGTTGAGAATAAACTGAAATTAAAATCAGATGCCAAGAGGTTTGAGAAGTGAGAATCTCAAATTAACTTTACATATTTTATTTATTTATTTTTTCTGAGGCTCTTAATAGACTTTCAGTGACCTTAACTCCAGGAGAGAATGATTGCATTTTTATTGCTGTGCAAACAGATGATCCTTCTTACCTTTTAAAATCAGCTAGAGTTCCTCTGATCCACAGTTACTGGATTTGAGTGGTAATGTCACACCATTATTTACCAGTAAAAAACAAAACAAATAAGATTTAAGATTGTGCTTTATTCTTGCTATAGTATTGTTTGCTTTGCCTGTATTCCGAGTAACTTAGTCTGTTATCCTTGTGTCTCATGATCATCCCCTCGTGACTCTGAATCTGCCAAGTCTGTTCAGCTCCAGTCCACCACCAGAAACCCTGCTGACTCATCTTGAATTTATTTTTGTATATATTTTTTAAATTATGTTCAAAGCTCATACTTGTGTTTGCAAACTTTTGCTAATTTACCATATACTAATTTACTTCACTGTGTTTGATTTGAAATACTGGTGGATGCCCTGTTATTGTTAACCTTATATATGTTGTTGTGCTGTGACGCATTCAAGTGCTGCTTGAACCTCGATCTTCCAAGACTGGAGAGTTAGCAGCTGAATAGCGTTTTTTTTTTTTTTTTTTTTTTTTTTTTTATAAGGCAGAAGTTTCAAAATTGAAATCTTGTTGACGATGTTATCTCTTACGTGACATACACAGACAGATATTTCCTTACTTCTGGAGCAGCCTTCCATGTCTTTGGTCTCAACTGAACCCATCTAGATTACAACACCAACAATAATTATCACTCCAAAATGTGTCAGCACCTTTTCATGCCAAGGCTTTTTATGTGCCATTTTCTAATTAGCATTTAATTACACGCTCAGGTCAACAAAAACCAATTTCTTTCCTGTCAGCTATAAAATAAACAAGACCTAACAGCTCCATAAACCCGACTCCACCATAAAAACTGAATCTGCTGTCCTATTCCTGGTCAGTGGAGCAGCTACTGGAGTTTTCTCCTGATGACTTTGTTCACATACTGTACACTTGACTCTTCAGTCTGGGCCAGGTAGTTTATATTGTCAATGTTAAATGAAACTGAGATTAGTTCAACATCTTCCTTTGCATTTCTAGTTTTTTGCCTCATAGCACTTTAATGCTAATTAAACCTATTCAGAATACATGTGTTCCAACATGTATCTGTCTGGAGTTCACTTAAAGGCCCTTTAAAGTTTACTCATAAAATATAATGAAATTCTGATCAAACTTCCTACTATGGACATTTAGGTCTCTATGAACCTGATCTTTATTTTTCAATAAGGAATTGAGCTTTGTTGTGGATTTTCTCCTTGGTCTCGTAATAACACGCTTACTTTGAAACAATTAATGATTCATTTTCCTTCACAAAAACCTCATCTTATCCTGTATTAGTGTTAGAAGGTCGTTTGTATTAAGAAAAAAAAAGAAAAAGGCAGATTAATTTCTAATTAGCCTTTGTTCATTAGACTTCACCGATAATGGGGCGAAGGGTAACCCGCTAATTGGAGTAATATGCTAATTGAAGGTAAACTAATTTTCTCTCACAGTGAGAGGCTTCATGGGCCCTGGAGGTGAATGCAAGGCGTTGGGCATTATGTGATTCCTAACCCTGATCGACAGCACAGAGTGAAACAGTGAGAGAGAGACATAGGTAGAGAGAGAGAATGGGTGAAAAAGTGGTGGAAAGGTGAACTGATGTTGAGTCAAGATAGGCTTCTTTAAAGTTTGGACTTCAGATAACAGACATGCATTAAAGGAGAGTGTAATGTTGGAGCAGTGGCATACTGCCAAGGTGCCATTTGAGGCCAAATGTGACAATGTGTGACCCTCCTCAAATGAATAAACCAAGCATGTATGAGCGCGATGAGCTTTAAAGGTTCCATGTAGGAAATTTGGAACATCTTTCCCTTTGTGTCTTGTGTATTCCTTCTCCCTCTGTCTCCTGTCATTATTCCAAATTGACCATGTTAGCTGTTGTAGTGGGCTACAGGTAATTCCACCGCCCTCAGTGCTTTTCACCCTACCTTCATCTTTGATTTGTTCTTGCTCGCCAAGGCTATTATTTGAGACAGGTGAATATCAGCTTTAAATTAGATTTTACTGTAATCATTATGAACACAGACTGGGCAGAAACTGAAAATCCACTCACTAAGTCCTCTTCAACCAGTGGTTGTGTTGCCAAGACATCAGCCTGATATCTGCCCTCAGCCATCTAGCTAGCATTCACTAAATGCCAGATAGGAACAGAATGAGGAAAGTATAATCCACACAAGTGTTCAGTCAACTGCCATGTCTTCACCTGTCTTAACCAGAGACAATATGTCATAAACAAATAAAACCACAGCTCAGATTCATGTAAATGCCAAAAGACTTGCCATCCTGAATCTCAACAGTCCTGCAAACTGCGTCAGGTGTGCAAATTGAGTTCTGTTCACACAAAATGTACGTGACAGTCGTGACTCAAGACATCCAATGCAGTCAGCTATCATATACCTTGATTTACACAATGTAAACATTTTACACATCATGCAGTCCTAACTGTATAAGACATGCAGTATGTAGCCATGACCAAGACAAGACATTTAGTGGAAATGTACACATATTTACTGAGAAAGCACAGATGTAAAGATTAGTCTCAGGATTTTTAGATGTACTGTAGGTCATGTGCCCCCACAGAACTCTAGTGCCCATTGCATTTGCGTGTGCAGCCTGTGCCAGCAGCTGGCTCTGCGTTGGAGAGCATGACGTAGGGTGCCCCTGCAATCTCTGACCTTGATGTGGTGACAGTTGGAGGCAACAGCAAAAACGAGAGAAGAATGAGGAGGACAATGAGCTATGAAAAACAGCAAGGAAAGTTTCTTAGGACTCAAGAAACATGATTGATGAAAGAGAAAGGGAACATTTTATCAATCACACAGAGAGTTTAGCAAGAGTGCAAGGCAAATGGTTATGAGTCAAGATAACTCCACGAAGGGGCATTAAATCTAGAGGGAACATCAGCCGCTAAAGAGACATAGAGAAAATAGAGTAAGCTATTGAAGAAAATTAGTTATGGGTCAAGATCGGTGGTAAAGACTATGTTCTATTAATTTGATGGAGGAGAGTGCCAACAGAGTGCATTTGGGTGAATTTGGCAAGAAGCCATGTTATTTTACATTCAGAGCAAGGAAGAGGGAGTGTATGGTGAATGTTATGAGGTCATGATTGGGTCACTAATGACGTTAATAAAACACCGTGCCATGTTAATTTCATCGTTAGATAGCAACATGGTATTCAGTCATGTGTTATAATGTCTGTTTCAGGAGCTAGCGGCTCAGTAGCAGGTTCAATTTGAGCAATTTAATACATTTCCGATGAAAAATCTCCAAATGTTATACATGAAATTAGAAATTAAAAGAGGTGAAGTGTGTAAAGAAAGGGCACAATTCAAGTGCAGATGGAAAAATAAATTTGGCAGACAAAAGAATTACTCCGAAGGAAAAAGGAGTGGAAGCAGAGGCATTACAGGGGTCAGTATAGGTCATCCTCAAGAAAGTGTCTGACAGAGAAATGAAGAATTACAGTAGGCTCAAGGAGTGTAAGTGCAGAATGTTACAAAGGTCACTATCAACCATATTAGAGAACCTCTGAAATCAATACCTTGCACTTACAGTGATCAATATGTAAAATCCTGCAACAGACTCCTGATCATCAATCAATAAGACCAGTGTAACCCACATCTGGTTGAGCACATGTACAGTTTCACTCATACACTCGATGTAGCGTGAAAATCTCACAACCAAGGATCTTCCTGCTTCTATGAACGCATGGGTTTATGGGAAATTGAGAAACAGCAGCATTAAAGATGTCACCGGAGTCACTCATGTCTTGTTTGTTCATGAAGTGTCATGCAGTAACACTGTCGGATTCATATGTTCTTACCTTGTTTCTGTAAGGTTTGTTCATACGAGCATTTCAGCCTGATCGATACCACGTGGTCATGAGGAGGCATGCGGTCAGGAGATTTGACCATTAGCATAATCAATGCCCTTAATCTGAGGGCAAGTTTCAGCCACAAAGACTAGAAAGGAGTTTCACACTGTGAACAAAGTTGGCAGATTTGACCGGCACAAAAGAGCCTAATCAGAGTTTGAACTCCCATGACCAATCATCATGAAAGTACAGCATGTATATACATCCATACGTACACATATACTGTAAAGTATGTATACATAGTGCTGTGCAGTCTGTTTTATTAGTGCAATTAGACAAACCCGAACCCTCATTTCCAATAACAAAAAAAGTCTTTTGGATGACGTTACATCAAACATTTTAAGTGTTCATCGATATGAATGCAGCTATGAATGAATGTTGCTCAAGATTGCTGTTAGCTGCTAATTTAATGAAAAGTAGCCAGATTACAGTACAATCTGGCAGCACTGATCTTGAGGCCTTGCTATCTGAAATCAGCAGACGAACGGTATGACAGGTCCAGTATAAAGGTGTTAGCATCATGTTATTGCAGAGTCATCAGTTGTTATGCCAAAATACTCATAATGTACATATATATAATATATGTAATATCATATAAATAATAACCAAAAAGAAAAAAACTTATTGAACTGCTCAGTAAATCTATTTGAACAAGTGGTTCTTGAATGACCCTCCATATTACTAAAAGCGAGAGTAGTTGGAGATCTATTCATTTTCATTCAAGGAATTCACTCTGCCCATGTGCATTAAATCAGATTGTTTGCATTTGGCTCCAAATTAGATTAGCACAAAGTCACAACCTGTCAATACCATGATGCAATGCAGATGCAATTACTCAGCAACTCAAGGAAATGCTCTTCATGTGTGTCTGACCTTGGCATTATTCTTGCATCTGCTGCGTTTTGTTGACTCGGTACCTGCACTCTGTTCAATGACAATAAAGTTGAATCTGATCTAATTATTTTGATTACTTCTAGCTGTATCAATAGCTGACATTGTCCCTAATCTAGGAAGTGGTTCATAACCCTACAATTGAGCACACATTGATAAATCACACATTCTATATCTAATATAGATATAGTCTTTTCTTCAAACATTGAAAAACAAGATGCCCTGCTCTTCACATCTGCACATGTAGTATATAATTGTGAGCTGTATTGGCTACAAGTTTGCTGCTAATGAATTCCAATATCCCATTACTCTTATTATATTAAGTGTTGGAAATATATAACTTGCTGCCTCTCAGGGATGGAAGTAGATGGAAGAGGAAATTTAGGCCTATGCAGTATTTGATTCCTAGTTAGCGGTGAGACGAGTTTGTGATACATTTTATTTTATCCTCCATTACTTGCCAATGAAAAGCCATAAAGAAAACATTGTGTTTTATATTAGGTCTATTATATATCCATTTATGTGTGCATACGTTGCTGGCATTTTACAAA
The DNA here is from genome assembly GCF_051107435.1 of Chaetodon auriga. NCBI lineage: Eukaryota > Metazoa > Chordata > Actinopteri > Chaetodontiformes > Chaetodontidae > Chaetodon > Chaetodon auriga. Next base: position 5,528,849 of record NC_135082.1, read on the forward strand.
CAACACAATCAAAAGCCACTGTATTTCCTCGCTCTTTTACATGATTGTGTTTAGAACGTGTTTATAGGAATTCTGTGATTCATCCATGGTCATATTCAATGAGGTCAGTTTCTTTGTACATCACTGCCATTAGATGCCTTCCTCATGCACATACACGCTGTGTATGTGTTCATGTTTGCATGCATATGTGTGGGATGGAGACACAGAGTCTTGCAGCACAGTGAAGTTAGATGAGCCTCCAAGTGCTTGATCTTGCTAGATACATGAACATTCTCAGTAAGCCTCTTGCAGTGAATATGGTATTGCTTTCTAGCAACAATAACAATATTAACTTGCCAACAATCACATTTTAATACATTAAGATTATGTGCAGACAACATTAGACAAACTAATTAGCATAACACCCAAATCTCACCCATAACAACAAAATGAGAGTCTAAAGGGGCCTCATGACAGAAACAGCTGAAGGTGCCACATGGGCTACTTTCAGGCAGGCTCGCTAGCTTCTCTAAGTGTACTGTAAACTCACAAAAATTATGCTCGTAAGTAACTGACACACTCAGTTAGGGTGGTCTATAAAATGATGACGCAGTACTAGCTCACAAAGCCAATATTTGCCAGTCAAACATGCCAGAAGAGTAGCTTGCTAGTGGGAGCGTTCACACAATTGGGCCTACCTGTTTCAGATGCAGGTAGCTGAGCAGAGGGATAGCTGCTGCTACTGTTGAGAGAGCCAAGTCAGAGTTAAAAGAGTACTCCATCAGTTTTGCATTGCACTCCAATAATATTGTTGGCTTTGTGGTGGTTAAAAATGATTGAATTGATGCAATTGAGCTGGAGATCTGTTTTTCCTCTGTATTCTTTCCTTCTTAAAACCTGGTGCTACAATACCCACAATGGAAGTCAACTGTTGATAGTTTGGCAGGGATGGAGTTGTTTTATGCTAGTAGGGCCAAATGCACCCTGGAGCTGTTAGGCCCAAGCAGAGATGAGCAGTGGGCTGCAGAGGTCTGGAAAGCTCACTTCTTTCTAACTCCACACCACCAGAGTTTTTTCATTTTCAATATTCAGTCAAAGTGATGTCACTTAAGGTGAGTCATCAGACTTCACACAGCTACCACTAGAGCCACAAAAGGCTTTGTACAACTTTTTTTTTTTTGGTTTGGTGTTTTTTTTTGTTTGTTTGTTTTGTTTTGTTTTTTGTCCTCACATGCAGTAGTACTCCCAACCGTATCACACCAGGAGCACATTAAGACTATTGTAGTTGCTATAAATGTGTGGCTCAGGCATCTTCACCATATATATATATATATATATATATATGTAAAAGAGCATAGGCATGCAGCTAATAGAGCATGTACCCCATGTATGAGGCTGTGTCCTTAGAAGCTCAGGTTCAATTCCACCCTGTGGTCCTTTGCCCCCCCCCACCCACTCTCCCTCTGTATGTAAAGAAAAAAAGTGAGTGCTACTTGTACAGGCCAGGACACAGGCACTCAATCAAGTATCAACTCCTGCGATACGTCCTTTTTATTCCAAATCACTTATGAACATAAAATTGCAGGTTTTGAAGTGATGACACAGTGCGCTTCCCCTCTTTCCTCCATGATCCATTCTATGCCTCTGTGACCCTCCATTCAATTTAAGTATTCTCGATCTGTTTCATTGGCATGGGTGCTGGACAAATGATATTGACAAAAATATAAATAGATGTGTATGCTCAATATGTATGTACTCTCAGGCTCGTCTCTCCTCTCACTCTCTCTTTCTGGCAGGCCAGGTGAGATATTTTGTGCCAAAGCTTGCAGCCTGACTGCCACCATTGCTATGATATATGGCCTCCTCTCTTTTGGTAATTAGGTCTAACAGTTATGATTCAGTGAAGCTGGCAATTCACATTAAAAGCAGTGCATTAGCAGTTCACGCTAACATAATTAGCTACACTTTGAAGGCAGCTATAATCGCAGAGCAGGAACCCCTGGGCCGCCCTGCCAGCACTCAGGGTTAGCAACACTGAACTGATTAAAAATCTGTCATGTATGGACTAGGAGGGAGATTTCCACTGGACGTCAGCCTCAATTGCAAACTACCTTCTCATTTGGCAAGGGATTCAGACAAGAGGATGAAGCATCTTACACTGTAAGAGAGAAAGAATCGTCACCTGACTCCACAGTTCCCCTCAGCGTTTTGTTTTGTTTTTTTTTTTTTTAGCCTTTTTATCTCATTGTTTTGGTTTTTCAATCCACAAAATCCTCTCATTACCCTTGTTTCCTGCCACAATAGGCAGATTTTGTGGATGTGTATTAGGTGTATTACATCGTAGGGACATACAACTGCTTACACAATCACATCGTGAGAATTTGACTTTCTTACAGGGACAAAAAGAGTCCTAAAGACGTAAGCTAAGGTTAGGGGTATGGTTTGGCAAGTAGCGGTTATGGTAATGGTCAGGGTAAGTCTACGGAAAATGAATGTAAGTCTAAGTAATGTCCCCAAAAGTGATGGAAGCATGACTTTGTGAATGAGTGTGTGTGTGTCCTTTGACAAACCCATTGTGTGCTACCTGTATAGCATTAAAAGGCAGACAAAGTTAGCAACTAAGCTGTAAACATAATGGTGCATTCAGCAGCTGAAGAGCCAGACAGTTTCAGGAGTTGGTGGAGACCAAACATTTACTTTGATTTGGCTAAACACAAGACTCCAAATGAATGTGGATGTTTCTCTTTATCTTCTAGATGTGAAAAGGCAATTGTTTGCTAACACATTCAGCTTCATTTGTAACACTTCCATGCATTGGCTCTGTGATGTGCTGCGATTTAGCTTCACATTGGGACTAGCAGACAGCTACGGAGCTACCACATGTCAATCGACATCAGTATTTTGGTGTATTTTGTTAATAGTAAAGAGAACATTAAGGTTTAGAGTTCAGACTGGATGTGGTGATGATGTATCACTGCCCTCCACAACTCACAATTGAAAATTCATTCATTCATCTAAATCCTTATGTAGAGCCCATTGAGATGGAGAAGGTGCAAAGCATGCTTCACAGTCTGTGCCTCTCCACAGCTGCACTTGCCATCGGGGTGCTTCGTAACCAGTGCCAGCCCATGTTTTAGTGCACAGTGATCCAGTCTCAGCCTGCTTATTAGAGCTTTGTCCATTCTGCTCCTACTTACCTTTGAAGCATGCTTCACTGTTGGTTGGCTATATTGAGATATAAAACCTGCCTCTGTTTTGCCTTCTTGTGAGGATCTGCTGGATCTGTCTGCTCCTAGTGTTCTCTGTTCCCCTTTTCCCTCATGTTATGTGTCTGTCTGTTCCCCTGTCTGTCTCAGCTGGGTGTTTCCCTGCACCCAGCTAGCCCCGCCTCTCCGGCAGCGCACCTGGAGTGCATGAGCCTGATTAGGGCTCAAGTATTTAAGGAAGACACTGAACTAGAGTGGTTGCTGGATTATCCTGATCTCTTCCATGAGTTATCCAGAACTGAGACCAATGAGTACTTCCAGTCCTTGCCTAGTTGCGATCTCAGTGTTTTGTCAGTGGTGTTTTTCTTTTGCCTCACCTGTGCCTTGTCTGTTCACAGTGCCTACCAGCCACGTTCAGCCTTTGCCTCAGCCTCCCACGTGGAGAATTGTTTGTTCCACTCGTCGAGCGCGCCTTTTGCTTCTCTCCACTCGTTGAGTGTGTTTTTGGTTATCGTTCCCACTCCTTCTGAGTGTGTTTTGTGTTTGTTGTTTCCACTCCTTATGAGTGCGCTTTTTGTCAGTCTTGTTAATAAATTTACTTTGTTTGCCTTTTACTCCTGTCTCCTGGTCTGTACATTGAGTCCAGTAGCTTATAAAGTGGGGCCAAGCCTAACACTTCTCCCATTTTTCTCATACTTCTGTTATTTCTTGAAGTATCATGCTCTCACATTCTGTGTCTCTGTGCAGTGTTTCTACATCTATTTCTGTTGGTGATGCTCCTTGCAGTCTTATCAGCTACTTCTACTTTTGCCTACACTGCTACCTGAAGTTTTAAAAGACACTGCTTATTAACAAGACGTCATTTAATTAATCAAATTGTGAGGTTGCAATATGTTGACTGTTGAAATCCTTTAATTTTCCTCTTTTCTTCATCTCCTGTGCATGGCTCTCTCTTCTTTTTTTGTTTGTCTTCATCTCCCTCTTTAATACACCAGGTTGGGATCCCCTCTGTGCTCCCTTAATCAGACATTCCCTCTAGACAATTTTAGACCTCTGTTCTCCCAGCCTTCAGCTCCATTAGCCTTTTGCTTTTTTTGCAGCAGTGGGTTACTGGCTCCTGCTAACACGATTAGTGGAGATTCATTTCGAAGGTGGCCATAATCACAGACTGGAAGCCCTGGGCTAAACCGTCAGTGGCTCCGGCTGAAAACACAGGAGATTGAATGTGCCATATATGGAAGGAGGGATAGGAGCAATGATCTAATCAGCTACTGGGTGGCCTGTTTAATCAGACAGTGACTCATACCAGTGAAAATCCATCCAGTGTAATACTGGATGGAAAATAAAGAATTATGGGAGTAGTTGTTTGATATTTAACCTTTTGATAATGTACAAACAATAATTCTAATGGGAGCTCAGAATCAAAATCATAATCAATCCTACATCATTGTTTGTCTGTCCCCTCATACTAATTTATTGTGAGATTTTTTTCTTTCAGACGGCATCACCATCATCGTTTCATGTCACCATCACTCCATTTGACATCATACATGATGACTAAATGAATAACATTTCAAACCCACCATAGGTGCATAACAGTGAAACATTTAGTTAAGGCTGTAACTCAGGAATAGCATCAAATACTAACCCCTCAGCATGAACAAAAAAAGGCTCCAGGTTTCATTAAATGTGGTGGGTGAATCATTTATGCCACACCTATTTTTTTCCACATTGACAAGGTTTAATATGTCCTTGATCCATGAGAATAAAGAAGGGGGTTCAGGTGACTTGCCCTTCAGTAAAATCAGTTAAGATAATTAAGTGGAAGCCCAAACAATGCTGTGATTGCTGTACGTTCAAATTGAATCCTAATACAACTGAAGTAGATGTAAAGATTTCTGACCAAGATGTTTCTGACAGATGGATGTGGGTAGCAGGGGCCTGGTGACATGTATCACATGTTGGGTCAATATCATAAATCTTAGAGATCCTGACTTTAATGAAGTTCTTTATGTGTGATTAAGGATTTTGCATTGGGTCAGACCATGTCTGGCACAAATAGATAAGGAATAAACCAGACGCACGATGACATAACAGAAGTTGGACGCAACGAGTGAAGAAGATAAAGGCATGGGGTTAAGAAAGGGTCAATAGTTAAGGACCATGTGAGGCTTCTCAGACATCTGGAGGAATACAAAGCTAATCTCAGTATACATCAGGGCAAAAAGCTGCTTATAAATTGTTTCCTTTGGCCTTGTCTTGACCTTCATACCACATTGTCTTCATAATTTTATGCATTGCGTCTTGTCTATCGCTTCTTTTTTGCCTTTTTGTAAAGCACTACAATTTTGAAAAGTGATATAAATGTTATTTACTTAATTACTTACTCAAGGTGTTTATTTATTTATTCATCGTCATGATGTCAAAATCATACTCAATGCATGTTTTATCAACCTAATTCTATATTTCTTATTCACACAGGAGACGTAGTGGACAAACCTGCACACAATTGTCTCCACAATACTTAATCCTCATTTTTAGTTGATGTCACAACTACTACAATATAATTATTGTTGATGAGGACTGAAGATGTTTTGCCTAAATGTCTGGTGCTGTCTGAGAGTCCTATATATAACATGACACCCCCTTACCTCTCACACATATTGACACTATGCTACCAAATGAGTGACAACTTCGTCAAGTTGTAAAGATGTGTTGTTGACACCAAAGGCCAAGACAGAGAGAGCACATACAGTTTCATCTCAGGAAGGTGAGACAGCCAGAAAGACACACAGACAGACAGACAGATGGGCTAATGAACTGTCAATGCAGTGTCCTCTAGTCAGCTGACATCTGTATGAGTGACATCCATCTGCATTACTCATCAGCAGTGGACCAGCTGACAGTTCAGTGTCAACACCGTGGTGAAGAAAAGCCAAATGTCCAGAGTTTTGTGACCATTTAATTGAATTTTACTGTGCTTTTTTTTTTTTTTTTTTTTTAAAGAATTCTCTTAAATTAGTGTTGTTATCTAGCTTTTGGTGCAATGTTCTGTCTCATTCTGCACTGGAATCAATGTTTTGATTTGAACCATCACGCTAACCTTTCTCCATCTGACACATACAACCTCCAGGTACATGAATGGTGACTTCAAGGCAAGAAGATTAAAAGATAACATTGCATCAAACCTCTCTCCTTCAATCTGCAATCTGTGGCTGTTGATTTTGCTGTGTTTCCATAGGGAACAACTCACTGAGACAGGTGCACATGCACCTGCTAATTAAGGTAATTTGTATTTTTCTAACACATTAAATCTCCTGAAGAACAGAATGAAAGGACATTTCCCATCACCCCATTGTTTTCACTGCTGCAGCTGCCTACAAATTAGCATCCTTCTAAGTATTAGTTAACAAGTAGATCATGAGTCTCACTCTGTAGCTTCCAATTGTTTTAAAATAAGCGTTTTACCATATGCTCAATAGAGAAAAAATTGTGTTCTAGCAAAGCTTTTCACCAAGACAATAAAAAATGTAAGTCGTCACTATTATTTGGCTAATTCCAAGTTAGGAAAATGTGTCTTGTGACAGCATGGAGAGATCCCAGCATAGACTTTCCCCCTCTGCTCCTTTTACAGTCCACTTTCATTTCCACTTTTATTTCCCTTAAAGCAAATGCTTGACTTGAACCATCACTCTTTGGGTGTAAATCAGGGTCTGACACCAGTCACAGGCTGTTACAGGTGTCTGCACTGATCAGGTCAGTGCTTCAACCGAGTGTTACTTATAAACTCAGCTCAAATGTCATGTCTGTTGGTGTGGAAATGATACTGAAAGGGAAAACAGGTGAAGCCCTTATAGATGCACGGATTGATTTTGCTGCATTGTACTGTGATATCATCTTGTCTTGACAGGTCTTTTGTGGTGGAAAAAATAATGGATGAGTCTGGCGATACACGACTTGTCTCATGCTGTTGGCAAATGCCATGGGTGGAATAATGGTCTGGCAAGATCAAGCCTTCATCCAGTACATCAAACCTGTTTTGTAATGGTATAACTTCAAGATTCAGATTCAGATTTTATTTGTCACATACATACAATGCAGTGAAATGTTACAGTCGGCTCCATGCTAAGTAAAAACACAACAGACACAGAAACCACGAAGACAGTAACAGACAAGAAAACAATACATTCCAGATGTCAGGAGGTTATTGCAGATAGGGGAGAGTGGTGAAGTCAAATATAATAAATACTTGTGCCTATTTTCCAAAAGTGCTTAATCAGTGCCATTCAGAAATCGGACGGCTTGGGGGAAGAAACTCTTCCTGAGTCTCTCAGTCCTTGCCGCCAATGTGCAGATTCTGCTTCCTGAGCGGAGCAGAGAGAACATACCTTAGTCTGTGTGGCTGGGGTCTCTCGGGATTTTGGTGGTCTTGTTCTTGCACCACTTGATATAGATGTCCCCTAGGTTGGGGAGTTGCCCCCCTATGGTGCGTTCAGCTGAACGCACGACTCCCTGAAAAGCCTTATGGTCCTGCATGGTGGTGTTTCCATACCAAACAGCGATGCCCCCGTCAGAATGCTCTCAATGGTGCTGGATAGAAACCCTGCAGGACAGATTTCTTCAGCCTCCTGAGATGGTACAGTCTCTGCCTAGCTTTCTTTACCACAGTGTCCAGGTGGGTAGCCCATGTCAGATCTTCGGTGATCTGGACACCGAGGTATTTGAATGTATCCACCCTCTCCACAGGGGTCCCATTGATGGATAAGGGAGTGTAGTCCCGTGCCTGCTTCCTCCCAAAGTCCACCAGCATCTCTTTGGTCTTGCTGACGTTGAGGTGGAGATTGTTACTCTGGCACCACTTGGTCAGGCACCTCACCTCCTCCAGGTAGGCTGTTTCATCGTTGTTGTGGATTAGGCCTACCACTATGGTGTCGTCAGCAAACCTAATGATGGTGTCGGAGTCTGTGGTGGCTGCACAATCGTGCGTGTACCGGGACTACAGAAGAGGGGACAGAGGGGACGGACAACCAGGGCAAAATACAAAGAGCATGTTTGATGCAGCACTCAAAAACTGGAAAACAGATTGAAAGTTTTTCCTTATTCCAAAAAAAAGTGTAATTAAAACCAGAATGCAATCACTTGCAAACAAACTGTGTTTATACATATACATAACATCCTTTATACAACTTTGCTCCATCCTTGCTTGTGATTGACTGAGTCTTTCCAGGATGCCCCTTTCATACCCAATCATGATACTATCACCTGTTACCAATCAACCTGTTTACCTGTGGAATGTTCCAAACAGGTGTTTTTGGAACATTCTACAACTTTCCCAGTCTTTAGTTGCTCCTGTCCAAACTTGTTTGAAACATGTTGCTGCATCAATTTCAGAATAAGCAAATATCTACAAAAAGCAATGAAGTTGTTGAGGTCAAACATTAAACATATTGTCTTCGTGGTGTTTTTTGAGCATATGTCAAAAAGGATGAGCAAATGATCTCATTCGGCTTCATTTGTGTTTTACACAGCATCTCAATATTTTTGGAATCGGGGTTGTGTAAGAATAAAAGCATCGAGAATGAGAGCTAACTGGTTTGCCAAATATATGTTGGATTAACTCCATTACGGAGCGTTTGGGAGTAAATAATCTTTCCATTACATTTCTGAATACTACAGGATGTGATGAATAGAAGGTTGAGATTCATGTTGTTAAGCATGTAGGAGCTCTGGCAATACGAAGTGTGAAAACTGATGATGGAGCAGACCAACCCGTACACACACACACACACACACACACACACACACACACACTCATAAGCTGAAGGCCGATCCAGGGCGCAGCTACCAAGTCTAAGTAATTGCTCTTGGAGAGTTGTGTGAGGTAACCCACAATGAAAACATTCCCAGCCAGCAGGGCCTGAACTGGAGGAAAGGAATTCATTTATTGCTGAGGCTTAAGAGTGATAAATAACAACTGCAGAGGAAGGAGGACAGGGAGAAATGTGTGGTGGACGGAAGACTTGTTCCCGCAGAAAATCAGGCCTACAGTGAAGATTTTCATTCAGCCACACTCAAAAAAAAAAAAAAAAAGTCATAAAAAGTTGTTTAAGATTTAATGCACAAATGGCTGCAGCCAAACCCTCAGATAAAGGACAACTACTATATCTGTCAACAAGATAAACTGTGTGGAAAAATTGCCCTTTACTTTGAGACTACAATATAATCAATATGTAAAATACTGAAGAAAGAGACTACGTGTGTGCAGATTTAACCCATTATATACATCACTGAAAGACCTTTTTCCTGTACAAGTATAATGTTTCCTGCGCCAATACCTTCTTTTTGACCCAAAATGTTGCAAAAAAAAAGAGAAAAAGAAAAAATCAAAATTTAAGTTAAATTAAAAAAATGACGTGTCACTCATTTCATATGATTCTGAAGTCTGTTGTTTCCCTCTGGGTCTGGAATGAAATCATCATTAACATCATTAACTTAACATTTGGTTCTGAACAACAGTGTGACTCTTGTTAAAGCAGCACTGGATTAAAATTTCATTTGCACTGTCAGCTGTGAGGACGAGCATTGAATCTTTAAGATGCACTCATCAGATTGTTTCATTGATTTAATACTGATGATTGCACTTTCACGCATTATTGGCCATCGGGAGATGAGGGTTGGTTCACTGCTCAAGGACGGCTGAAATTACTCTAGTTAAAAGACTGTTATAGAATCATTCCACATACATTCTGTAAGTAGGTTCTGAAATTTAAAACAAGCTCACATCAGATCTCCTCTGAAGGCTGGATGTTCAGACAGCAGGCATGTGCTATCAGTATCTGATTATGTGTGTGTGCTTTAATGTGTGTGTATAAGACACACAAATGTGTGGGGGTGTTCATTTATTGCATTTTCATGACCACAAGTCTCCTGTGCAAGTTGCATGTAGCACACACATACAATATGTGGATGCGTAAAGATTGAGGGTTAACACACACACATTTCATGATCTTTATACTCACAGATACGCAGTCATATACACACACTAAGTGCCTAACCCTGACTCTAACCCAAACCTCATTCTAACCTAACCACTAAAACCCAGTCTTAACCTTCAAACAGCCCCACTCTGTTGGTTAAAAACTTGTAGCAAGTACAAGCGCACACGCATGCGCACACATAGGTATAGACCTGTATATGTGTGGACATGCATTGCACACACGCACACAGCTATATTTCAACTGCCAAGTAATGCAGCAGCAGTGGCAGTAAAGGGCAAACCCACACAATTGGTCTTTTTTCTGTGCAGACACAAAGGCAGAAATCCTATTACTAGCCCTGTAGGACACACACACACACACACACACACACACACACACACACACACACGCACGCACACACACACACACACACACACTAGTCTCCCCTGCTACAGCTCTGTGGTGAAAGTCAGAGTAGTAGTATCTATTTCTCTGCCAGCAAGAGGGAGACAGGGTCATTTACTAATCCCCTACCACCATCATCACCTCAGGCCCTGTCCCATAAGACTGTCTGTCTGTCTCTCTCTCCCTCTCTCTCTCTCACACACACACACACACACACACACACACACGCACACACAAACACACCTCTGTATTTCATTACTTTGTTTTATATCATTCTATGCATTGCTGCCCTTCCTATAAGCTTCCACTGTGTTTCCATCATGTACCTCTCCCTTCTTTCTTTCTTTTTTTTTTTTTGGCTCTGGACTTCTTTATTTTATTTTCCGTGAACTGAATGACACGGCCAGAGTGAACTCACCCACATAGTTAGACAAACCAAAAAAATGCATGTCTTGCATAAAAAATTTAAAAATACTACACTAATTTGTTTTACCAAAGTTTGCCAAATTGCTCATATTAAGATCACTTGTCACGCTAGCATGGCTGTGGAGCCTTAGGGAGATCTTTGCTAAGCCTGTCACAAATTACTCTCATCTGAGCAGTATTTGCTAAGACTACAGATATACAGGAAATAGATCCAGGCACAGTTTATAGTAAATATGACCTAAATACAATCCAATGCTGGCCTGTTTTGCAGGGGTAGAAGTAATGATTTGCATTTAGCTGTGTTAGAATTAAGCAAAGAAGTTGCACCGAGGGCAGATTGCGGAGGAGTCTGCAGTGCACAACGCTCTGAGAATGCCCTTCATTGGTGAGTACAACAACAAATTCGCAGATTGTCGTAAGTCTCCTTCCAGAGGAGAACATCAACAGCCATTGTGATGGTGAGCAGCGTGGCGTTGAGTGTGTGCTACATAGTCCGTAAAAACCATGCAGTTCTTATTCATTTTTGTGTTTGTGGACTGTGGAGTTTATATTAACATATCTGTGTTTACTGGCTACTTGATCTATGTAACCTAATATTCCTTGTTGCACCTGAGGTGTCCTCAGCTTTTTTAAATTAATATATATATATATGTATTTTATTTTCTTCATTTATTGTTGGTCATGTTCTCAGATGAAAGTAAAAAGGTCAGTTAAAATGTACTCTGAGTTAGTAACAGTACTAGTAAAGTAGCAGTAGGATCATTTGAGTAAAATCCTCCAGTGCTCTTTACATCCCTGCTATTTAGAAATGTATTGCAGATCAAAGAAAGTGTTCACTTCAGATGAACGCAGGTGAAGAGAAGATGCTTTTGGAGCCGCAGGCGTGCATTCATCCTGCAAGAAGAAGACTGTATGTGAGGAAATCCACTGCTCAACAAGTAGTGAGTGTGAGTGGAGAGCTCCAGTAAAGCAACGAACAAATAATTAGTGCTGATTTGCATCTCTCTCTTTCTGCTGGTCTCTCACCCTCCGTGTGCATCTGGTTAAACCCTGCTGCAGATTTTACATCTGCTTTTCCCAGACTTTCTCCAGGTGGCTCTCCGCTGCTCTGCTGTTGGCTCGCTGCCAGCCTACCTCTGACTCCGGAGCTTCTCCTTTGCCCTTCTCCTGCTTCCACAGCCGACACATGCACAATCATACACTGAACTGATCTACCTCACCAATTCAGCTATATTGCTACCTCACAAACTGAACTGCATTCCTGCCAATGACACCCCCTCTTGCGTCGTGTGTGGCGCTCTCTCTTGCTAACCGACCATCGTTAGGACAGTGTTCCAGGGAGGGAGCACACTCCGCCACTCCTGCCAAGTGTGCTTTCTAGCATTTTGCTATGAGTCGCATGGGCAGATGCTGGGACATTCTCACAGGGACTTTTTAATTCCTTTGAGTTGCTTTGCCTTCTGTGCATTTCTATTTTGAAAAGCTGTTTTGTGTTTTCTGAGAATTCTCTCGTTGACTTTATCAGCATGATTCATTCTAAAAATGAGTTACCTTACAGTATCTAATTTTTCTTTAATTCGTATCCTATGTACAGCCTAACCTTGGTCCAGCTGATACTGACCTTGGTCTGGGTGTAATCCATCTGAACATACACAGTGTGCTCCTTAACATTGATTTGTTAAGAAGCTGGACTAAATAAACTGATGTCGATGTCATTTTCTTATCTGAAAACTGCCTCACCAGATCTATTATGAATGAAGTCATGTCTAACTAACTAATCATCCAAAGAGAGATGGGGGTTGATGGGTGGATGGGCAGGTGGGGGTTGTTTTGCTCTCTAAGTCTCTCCCTAAACTATTTGACTCCCTTTTTTAAAAAAAAATGTACTTTAATCAGATGCTCCCGACTGCTGTCAGCTGTCACTGATGCACTTCCAATGCAGTGACTATCACATCTTAAGTCTATATCTGAGGGTAGCTCACTTTACTGCCCAGATTATTGGGCACCCCTAGAAAAAAATTATCCTTAATGAATTTGTTTGTGACAAATGTCCCCCAGAAGTACTCTGACATTGGTGTTTTTGCAAATGATGTTAGTGAAATGATGATGATATTGTCTTTTACTGGTGTGGTGCCACCCTTGCTCAATCACTTCAGTATTTGGAGTCTGCCTTTTGTATTCTAGAATCACAGTCTGATCTGCTGCTGAATGTTACAAAAACACCAGGAACGCATTAGCTTCTCTTGTCGGACAGTCAGATTGAGTTGGTGCCACAGTGCAAATCTCTTGGTATTTTACTTGATGATTGTTTCATTTGTAAACCTCACATTGAGAACTTTGTAATGAAACTAATGCTCACAATGCTCACTGCTGGATACAGTGTACCACGGTGCTATGAGGTTTGTCACAGGCTGCAAAGCTCCCACTCACCATTGCATCCTACAGGCCAGTGTGCAGTAACCTTCATTGGTCTTATGTAGACTCACTCACTGGTAAGTATTTATTCATAAAGCCGTCCTTGGACTGCTCCCCTGTATTTTTGTGGGTACATGTCATTTAAAACTAGTCACTGTTGTTTATGCTCAAATGACACCTCTTACTGCCACCCCTAAGGTTTGCAGTGAAAGGAGGAAATAAGCCTTTATGTTGTTTGCCCCTGCTGTCTGGAACCACTTGCAGATAGATTTAGAGTTACATAGTCTGAACCCAATTAGGGCATTTAAAATATAATGAAGGTTTGGGGGCTAATTCAACTCGAATTTGTAATTGCCTCCTTAACTAGACATGCTTCCTCTTTTCTGTTTTCTGAGGCATATAATTCTGTGAGTTCATACTGTATGCTTTGTTTAATGTGTTTTTAATAATGGTGTGTATGTTGCTTGAAACACTGTATGGCTGCTATCTTAGCCAGGGCTGCCTCAAAAAATAGATGCTGTAATCTCAATGGGACTTACCTGGTTAAATAATAATAAATAAATACAGACTAGTTACATTTCAGACTGTCCCCTTTGTGGTCAGTATCTGCGATAATAAATAAGGTGCAGTGGCCACAAATTTAAGTTCACTTGTCCCATATTTTGGTGCCTCTAAACAGGACTGCCTGGAAATACATATATGCATGATACCTAACATGCAATTTTCAGAGGTGCTGCTTTACTTATGCTTTAATACTGCAAAAACCTTGGTGTGGCCCTTCAGTAAATAAGGACAAAGGCAATTTTACTGTTTAGAGCCAAAAAAAGGGCCACAAATCCTGAGTAAATACCCTCGTTACTCTTGTTAATAGACATGATTAAAGGTACAATGTGTAAGATATGGCCAGAAATTGTATTTAAAATGTTCAATAATAAATTAACATTATCAACAGAATGTGAAGAAGTAACTGTTCTGATGGAGTGTCAAAGATAATTGTGTATTATGCTGCAGAGATTTCTACTGAAGTTAGCATGCTAATCATAGCTGTAGCCCATATTACAATAACACACAATGCTTCGTACCTCAAGAGGCAGTGGTCCGATAGTATAGCCTCCTGGGAGAGGTATGTGAATTTGCTACGTTTCACAAGCACTCATAGCTTTTCTAGTCTATTAAAAAAATAAAAAATGAACTCTTAAAATGCCAAGAAAGGAAATATTCTTGCAACTTTTGTCCTTATTAAACAGAAATATAACTATATAATTCGAGTAGGGTATATCTCACTTAAAACTAGTAACTGAAACAAGTTTACCAAGCTAAGACCAGCTTCATTTCCAGGTTAACTCCACGCAAAACACATTTCTTTCAAACTCAAAAGAAACAAAATAAAACACACCCAAACCATTTTGTCTTTTCAATGTTACAACAAACACCAACTCTGGTTTGCTTCTCCCTGCTGGATGGGAAAGTAGATGCTGCTTCTCCATGCTGGCGATGCCCGACTTTCCTCTCACTGCTCTCCTGGTTCACATCACCCCTATGCCGTCCTGCAGTGTCTTCATCGTCAGAGTCATAGTCCTGGCCGGAGCTGTTCTGAATCCTGTCGGCACATTTTTCCCTGTCGTCAAACTGGCCTCCTTCCATCTCTGAGGCTTTGTTCAGGTCCCGATCTGGCTGAGTTTACTGGGAGGCTGCTGAGCCTGGTTTTGTTGCCTGTGGTATAAACATCAACAGTCCCCCGCTGTGCCAAACTCTCAATCAGGGCAGACTCCAGTCAGCTGATTGGGCCATTAGCTGGATGGCTAACTGAGCAAAGTAGCTAATGGCAGCTAGTAGCTACAGCCAAAGAAAGCTACAGCAAAGACTGCAGTGAGCTGTAGTTAGTGGTTACTCTGGTGATATGCTGCCTGCTGTTTGATTGGAGTGGCTTTGGACAGGTGGCCAATTCTTACACATTATACCTTCAAGTCAAAAGAATGTATTTTTTTTTTTTTTTAACACTTTAATGTAATGTTCTTTAAGAGGGCAATAAATACTGTGAATAGATGTACAGTTGCACTTTCATTTTGTTGTCGTGAGTCTGCTTTCTACTCTGGCTGTAAATGAAATTAAGTTCCAAAACAAGTCCATTGATGTTTAGTAGTATGTTGTATAGATGCCCAGTACCATTTGAGATACTGGGCATCTATACAAATATGCCAGAATCTTTCTTTAATTTATTTAGTAACCTGCCTTTAAAAACCAACATCAGCTGAAGTCCACTGTGCTTTTCACGATCTTCTCTCCTCACCGTTCCCTCGTCTCTATCTCCTGTTTGTCTTGTCCTCACTGTGTCAGCTGATGTTTATCTTATTATTGCTTTGTGCCTTTGGGCTTGTGTGATCAACAGGTTATTTCTACAGCACTGTGCTATCAGCCCTGTAAGCTTCACTGTGGAAAAAAACAGAACAGCACCTCACATCAGCCTCATTTCTTAAAAGGTTGGTTTTTTTATTTTTTTTTTGTTGGTTTGTTTGTTTTTTGCTTTTGCCATCATATTTATTATGCATTAAGACAAATGTGTAAATATATTCTAACATCAAGGTTCATGCTAAAATAATCAATTTGCCATAGTGATTTCAATATTAAGCAACATTATATCACTTATATAGCAATATGAGCATGGTTATTGATTAGGCTTGAGCAGTATATGTCACAGGTTCAGGACTGCAGTGGTTTAGGATGTTTGCCCTTTTAACCTGTTTGGTTCAGTCCAGACAAAGTGAACAAGTGCAACTGAGTGAATACAATTGCGTCCACACTCCTATACCATCAGCATGTGAGTGTGGGGATTTTCTCCAGTACATGGAAATGAGTTCAAATAAACTGTAGGTGTGTATTTTAGTAGTTCCTCTTTAAAAACGGGGTATATTACAATACAAGACTCCCCGTTTTCATCCTGTTCCTGTCTTATTATCTATGATATATGAGGTCCAGTTGCAGTCTCGCCTAATAATACTTGTTAGCAGTTCTTTTCTTTGTGAGCTCTTTGTGACACCAGAGAGGAAGTTAACACAAAATAAAATGACCTGCTGTCAGACACCACACATTTATTTCTCCACATGGGTCCATGGAGCGTTGATGGTGTGAGATGACAGCACCAAAAGTGTGAAATGAATGGGTTACCTATCAGCTCAGGCTTCATGTCATGTCACGTCAGAGCTCTTTGGTCTGGATTAACAGAATTTCATTAGTAACCTGTATGTGGAAAAAAAGGCGTACAAAAGTCGTCAGTGTCTCCAGACGGACCAGTGTGTCCCCAAGTGATGTCACTTGAGTCAGTGTCAGTTGGGGATAAAGTCTGAAAATGAAAAAAAAAATCTGGGGTTATGGAACGCTGCAGCCCACCCCTCATCAACTTCAGGCTGGAGGCTACAGAAGCCACTATTTATAGCACACACACAAATATCAGTGTTGGTGGTCAAGTTGCATTGTGGGTAGTGTAGGCACTAGGCTTTGATAAGGAAAAAGGTGAGTGGAATAAAAAAAGATATTATCTCTGTTGTACTGCATCAGCATTGATAGTTGTTGTAGGAATGCAATGCTAAATTGATGGATCACTCTGAACATATACTTGAGTCTTTTATGGCAGTAGTAATAGTTGTAAAAACAGATAATATATTTGGTTTTTAAGAGCACATAAAACCAACACATGTACCCAGAAATCTGGGCAGTATAGAGGAACAGATCAGCTCAGGCCCAATCACAAATACCCAGCAAGCTCTGATAACCATGAAACACACACACACACACACACACACACACACACACACACACACACACACACAGTCCGTTGGACTTTGCAGGAGCACACAGCTTGAGGTGATCTGTGGTTTCAGCAGAGAGGAGGTTCTGGTTTAACTTGTGTTGAGCCTTTCTGACCTGGTTTTCTGCAGTATCAGCTACCTTTGGCACATTTCCAATCTCTACAGCAGGGTTTTGTTTTTTGTTTTTTTTCCCACACAGAAAACATCTGGGATCTTGATCTCAATCATGTTAACTTACACAGGTCAGTTACAGACACACCTCTGACAAAATCCAACGTTTATTCCAAGACAGAACCACAATCTTCAACCTGAACACTTTACTTTTCATTTAGTACCAGGTCAATATTTTCATGACCAAACTCATGCCATTCCATTTCAGCCTTGACTGTACATAGTGTTTAATGGTAATGCACAAATTTCAACATGCTAACATTAAAACAAAACATTACTTGCCAAACATTGGCAAACAATAATTGCTAAATCAACATGTTAACTCTGTCATTGTGCACATGCCATACTGATTGAACTTTTTTGCTGGATGACCCTGAGTGGTTTTGCCAGAGCCTCCTGTTTTGGCACCGCTACTGCACCAACAGACTGGATTGGTTGACTGAGAGGGCTACATTTTTTTCACACATGTCTGGGGTTAGTCTGAATGCTGCCTGGTGAACATCCTGGTTTGCATTTTAGCTCCACTCCTTACAAACTCCACCCTTAAATTTCCCACACTATCAGAAAGCACTTCCCCTGTAGCAGAGACTTTTTTTTGCCCAATGAAGCTATCCTACAGTTACCCCAACACACACAGGTTTTGGTTAGTGTGGTGGAAACACTCTATAACTGTGGATGGCTTGACTAATTGTGGTCTTTTGGTCGCTATCCAAAGCATCCTCCACTTTGCTTTTTGATATTACATTTACATTTAACATTTCTTTCCCTATTGGAAACATAGACACGTTCACTCAGAAACAAAACAAAACAAAACAGAACAAAACAAAACAAAAGTTAATCAGTCTTGTCTGTTAATTTGTTTTGTTCTTCTTAGATTAAATTGAGTAGGCCTAACCAGTTAACTCTGAGCTGCAGTATGATGGGTGGCTAAGTGATTCAGTTCTTCTATTACTTTCTCCCATGTCTAAAACAACAAGTATAATAAATAAAGCCAGGACAGGATAGGACAGAAATAGTTCTGATTTTGTCTGTGCTCAGAGATTATCACTCCGAAGTTGCTAAAATACATCATCGGAGAAACATGTCTTGATATTGAAGTTGAAAATATACGTTTCAGACTGGAATCCCACTCTAAAATGATTGCCTTGAAATATCTCTGTCGATGTGGTGACCCTCCAGAGATTTCCTCTACCTTTCAAATCTGCATACCTTAACAGGAGCAGCTCGCCTCTGCCAATTAAAGTTGCATTAGCCTAATCACCCAGTACAAACTGCTCATCCATTCTTGCTTAGTTTGGGCATTTGATTAGCACAGGGACATCCTGGCAGCTCAGTGGATTAAGGCATGAACCACATCACATATTCAGTGGTGGATGAGTTGTGAATCCGGCTCACGACATTTCTCATGTGATCCTCTCTAATTATGAATCAAAATCTCTGAAAAAGAAGATATGATACATCTTCAGAACTGAAGATTCTGTAATTTGCGTTCCCTGAGGGACAAATCCTCCTCCCTACAGCTTGGCACAACTTTTTGCAGTGCTGTATATCAATTGTGATAAAATTCATCAAAATAATTGTGGCGATCTGGGAACACGTTGGTATCGTGAAGAAGAAGTCAGTGGGGCAAAGAGACAGTGAGGCATGTGAACAGACAGGTTGTAAACAAGCTGACAGTTCAACAAGATTATCTAAACCACTTTATTTTGCAGGTCAAGCAGACAGTGCTCTTGAAAGGAGGTTAATAATCTTTCATTGCTCAGGAAAACTGCAAGCAGAACTACAACAAGCACAGTAAGTCAAAGTTAAACCAGGAAGTGCATAAAGTTTAACCTAAGTTTCACCTTAGTAATGCTCATTTGCATTTATATTCTGAACACATATTATGTGTTGTTACAGTATTTTGAATTCACTGCTAACCATAGTTGCTGAATTAATCCAAAAATAATTGAAACACATTTGTTTCATCAGTTTTCTCAACGCCATTGTCTTTAGCTTCCACCTACTGTACAAAAGAATTTACAATGCTGTGACTGGACCTCTCTTGACTAAAGGGACCTTTCAGGTAATCGTTGCCTTCCTCATTGAATTTTTATGTGCTTCCACTCTTTGTCTAAGAAGCAGATATTGTTAAAAACTGTTTTTCATCAGCAGGGCGAGCTCCATGACGATCCAAAAGCTCCAAGTGAGGGTCATGTAACATTTTCTTAAGGGAAAAAGGAATATTATTTCAAAAACCACTGATGTCCAAAATAGCTCCCTTGCTTCACATTCAGTTGCATTATGGGATTTCTAGGATCCAGTGTTTTTTTTTTTTGTTTGTTGTTTCTTTCTTTCTTTCTTTCTTTCTTTTTTTTTTTTTGTCTTGACGTATATTTGGAACTAAAAGTTAGGATATTTCACTCTGCTGCTTCTTTTTGACTTTTTTTTTTTTTTTTTAGTCGAGCTCTTGTCAGTCCTGCAGTTCAACTAAAATGCAATGCTTAAATCACTGGAGTGCCCATTTAATTTCTGTAGAATGCAGAGTGGCAGCAGCATTTCAATATCGTTTTGCTATTATTCAGCTGATCATGTGTAAAGAGTTGTTTTCTGGAGTGTTTGCTCGGGCAACAATCTTGTAACCTAATCCGGTAAACACT
Source organism: Chaetodon auriga (assembly GCF_051107435.1). Lineage (NCBI taxonomy): Eukaryota > Metazoa > Chordata > Actinopteri > Chaetodontiformes > Chaetodontidae > Chaetodon > Chaetodon auriga. The sequence continues at coordinate 5,548,873 of NC_135082.1, forward strand.
TCTTCGGCTTTGGTTGCGCTTACAAGTCAAATCAGATCAGGATATCTGATTAGGTAAAGTGCATGTAAAACTGGCGCCACTCATGCCACACACAGTAACGTGCATGCACATGCATGAATGAAAGGAGATGTGAAGGACATTTTCTATAACAATGTGGGATGCTGAGAGAGAATAAACCTGATAAATGAAGCATTTAAAAATGTCTTTCCAATATCATATTGAAATGATGAGTGTCACCTTTTCATCATTTGTTGGAAAAACATGGTGCTCAACCACTCCTGTCTACTCTCCTGCACTATTTCTGCATACCTTAACAAAAGAAGCTCCCTCCTGCCAATTAAAAGCACATTAGCCTAATCACCCAGTAAAAACTACTCATCCATTATTGCTCACTTTGTAAATTTTATGGGTGCAGTTCACCAGAGAAATGGCTCCGCTCCACTGCGAGGGCCCCGTAAGTCATTAGCGTGGCTACGTGAGCATTAATGGAGATGGCTGAAAATATGTTGACAAATCAAATCATGCATGCTGATAACTGGGCATTACAAGCTATAAAATATGTGTTTCTTGTTAAATTTGTGTATGGTTTTTTTTTTTTTTTTTTTTTTTTTGTGGTGGGAGGGATCCAATATGAAGTTTACCGTAATTGTACATATTAGATGGAAAGAATGTATGTAAACTGATGTTTCTTTATCTGTTTATCAGTCTGTCTTTGTGATGTGCTTCGTGAGGTTTTGATATACACCAGGGGTGGGGAACCTTTTCCTTTGAGGGCCATACTAAAATTAGTGAAGACATACATGAGACATCTGGTGTCAAATGGTTGTGATGATGATGATGATGATCGCAGTTAGTTTTCCTGGTTTGGGTCAGTCAGTCTTGAGCAGAACTGAGAATTTAAGAATAAGTTTTAAAAGAGCTGCTCACAGTAGCAGGTTGATGCTTTGCCACCCAATGATTTCTCATGGTGGGTGTCAGGTACATCAGCTGGTTCCACATAGCAAATATATTCAGCTCCTTTTGTTTAATGTTCATGTCCTGAAATCTCTCATCAAGTGCCTGAAGGACTTTTTATACTCAACATCATATTTAGATGTCACAGCAGCTTTTGTCCTAGCAGAGTTGGAAAATGCAGTGTTTCCTCTTTCCAGTTGCCACAGCTTTAATTTCTCTTCAAATGATTTCATATTTGAAAGCAGAGAGCTGAGAAGCTGACTGGAGCTTGAGGTTCATCTCTCAGAAGTACTGGTTAATATGTCCACCATGACGGTCAAATCAAACACATCAGACAGTTGCTATCACTAACTTTCCATGTCTGGTTTTCCTTTATCTCTATGAATTTTTCCAGACAAACTGACACTTTGAGACAGCTTTACTTTGTCTGGTGCTAGCAGCTCCACAGCAGCAACAAGGCTCTCCTTCACAAATGATCCTTCTGAATGAGGTTTCAACTTCTTAGCAATTAGCTGGTTCACCACAAAACTGCATAATACTGTCTCTGTCAGAATGTGATCTTGTGAAAGCTGCTTGTTGGGCATCTAAACTCCACCAAGAATGTAAACTTTATCCAAGCACATTTGTTGCACATCAGTTTAGAATGTTTGTAGTTGTCATCACACTCGAGATACACATTTCATAAAGCAAGCGTGTCTCCACAAACTTTGGCACAAAGGTTTGCTTTTTACTTCAACATTTCTTCATTTCTCTTGGACAGCACAACACTCTACTTTTGCTTTGTTTTGTCGACATGATGCATGGACTTAATGTCAACCACTATGTGTGTGTGTTGTATTCAGGGAACACTTGGAAGAATTTGTTAGTCTACTATTTTATGTTTTATGGGTGTGCAAGGCTGTCCATTTTGCAGTTGTGGAATGTGTCTTGTTCCCTCTAGGTACCTCTCTCACCCATAAGGTGTCTTGAATGAATGTGGCTGATTAGACCTCTGCTGAGGTGGAGTTAAGGTCAAGGTAAAGGTCAAATTTTATTTATATAGCACATTTAAAAACAACCAAAGTTGACCAAAGTGCTTTACAGACTTCTCGGCACTCAGTTAACAGCAGAAGCAACCATGGCCAAGGTTGACAGCTGTGCTACGCTATGCAGGTCACTTGCACTGTGGAGGTTTCCTGCAAATAAAAATTCTGTTTAAATTCAGTGTTAGTCACTAGAAGGCACTTGTGTGTATTCTTGATGCCTAGCAAACATCCTGAATGCCTCTCCATCCTCTTCAAACAGCTGCATAGTTTGTGTATTGAAGCATTTGAAACGTACATTGTTTACATCCATGGTGAGCTGATAGCAGTCCATGGTTGTGTAGGCAGCTGATAAAAAGCTTTTTGCAAACAAAATTGCTCTTCACTGTTGTATATTTAATTCTTCCACTAGTTTATGCATCTTACCTGATAATGCATTTTTCTGATGTAAGGTCAAAGGCAGAGAACATCTTGCAGCTTCATAAGAACACTAATAGCTCTCTGTTTTATCTCCATTGCAATGTTCCGCACTCATGAAACAGTAATTGATGGAACAACTGATGTTTTATACCTAGTCCACATGTGCACAAGTATTTTTCAAAACATAGCTTTTTCCATGCATTTTGGCCTTTTGTCCACACACAAATGCACCTTTAGCTCACTGAAAACAAAGCATTTGGAAAACTTTTTTTCCACAGTGAAGATACTCAGAAACTCTCTTTGCAGGGTCGACCTGTCGACGTTTTTTAACTTGGCTCATTTGATGGAGTGTGCGCCGTTATCTCCTCTGTTAAAATGAGGTGATTTTTTCTGTGGCGAAGCCAAATAGTGCCGGTACTAACTTTGCTAATGGGACTTTTTGCATGTTTAAACATAAATGTACAGTTACTCTTCCACTTTTATTGAGGAACAGAGGCATCAGAATGTGCTACACAGGCCTAGGCTACATAATCCAACACAGAAGGGAAAGTTCTGTTATTCTTCAAGATTCATCTGTTTGCACATCCTCTGAAGATGAAATCTATTGACTTTCTCTGGTCTCCTGTCCTCTCTGTCAGAGAGTGGCATTTTGGATCCTTAAAAAAAAAAAACTGGAACAATTCTTCGTTTGTCATTTTGCTTTAGTCATTTGTGTTTCTGTCTTTCTGCTTTTACATAAGCTCTAGTTTTATAAGCTCTGTTTTATTTCCCTCTGAAATATTTTGGAACTCAAACTTTTAAGAACCGTTTTGGAAATTAAAAAAACAAAAACAAATAAGAAGAATCCTGTTCTTTTTCCTAATCAGTTGTCGACATTATCATGCATGACATTGGGACCAGGCTAAATCAGTAACATTGCATTCAGTACACTACCACCAATTGGGAAACCAGCTGAAAAATCTTTGGAGATAAAAGACAGAATGATGAAAACACCCTGTTAGATAAAATTATAAACACCTACAGAAAACAGCTACACGACCACATATTGCTAGATGGCCAAGTGGTTATTGGCCTTTGGAAAACAGAGGGTGGAGATACAGGGATATCAATGACATGTGTCTGAACATAGGACAAAAGGTGCAGCCGCTGATTGTTACCCAGTGAGCCAAATAGCACGATACTGATAAACTGATGAGTATAATAATGTGTAATTACTGAGGAGAGAATGCAATTAATATGTTGATAGCATGCTATTTGATCATTGCACACATTTCACTATTTGTTCAGCTGGTCAGTTTGAACAAACACTTCATTTGATTGCAATCAATGCTGTATTGTGATTGAAATGGAAAAAGAAATAACTGCTGCCAGGGCAAATACTTAATTCACATTTCATTGGATGAGATACAACATCGATATATGAGACAGCAGAGGGCAAACACACATACCAGAGGAGGGAAGAGGCAACACTGCAAGGCTGGTTTTCTGACAAATTGCCTGTGCTTCTTTGATTCCAGGGAACTGTAGCTCAGGCTCATTTCAGATGATACATCCCTGCTTTATCCATTCTGCCTCTGTTTTCACATTTGCATTGTGTTTTTTGGTCAACCTGATTAACATGTCGTACGTCCAATAGTCACTCTCCTTTTAGATCTGTTTTTGTCTCCACCAGCTCCTGATGGAAATGTTTTTAGCTGCTATATGCTCTCACTAACAGTGTCAGTCTGATGTTTAGTGCTGAGCAGGTGGTGTACAGTGGCTTTGTCAGTCAGAACTTTTTCACTAACAGCTGTCTGCTACTGATGGGAACAAGTTTGATAGAAGCAGAGACCGCATGACGGAAAAAAAAAAAAAAAAAAGTTAAAATGGCTGAGATACAATGAAAACCGCACAGATGCTCTGTGGGTGCATCACTATGACACTTCACATTACATATAGTCAGTCCATTGTTAATAGATTGCCCATTTGAGCTTTGCATTCTGTCCTGCTGCTTTCTGAAATAGTATTGAGGTTGTGAACATCTACAGTTTCTTACACTGCTTTTTCATGTTGAGTTGAAAAAAACTGAATGTGTAACAAAGTTAAAGAACAGAAGTATAAGCTTTCAAATCTGTCAGTTTGGATGCCTTCATCATTTGGCATATTCTTATGTTGCTACACTGCCCTGTTGCTTGACCTACCTTAGTGTTACTGTGGTCTTGTATTTCATAACTGTCAGTGCTTATGACTATCTTTACTTTTATCTGTCTTTGCTTATGTCTGTTGTGGCAAAGCTGTTCTCTAATTTACTTGTAATGCTTGTGTTAGTTTTACTGTTGTTTATTGCTTTGTTGAACCTTTTGATGTCCATGTCTGTGTTCTACTTATATTTGTCTGTGTTCTGCTTTTATTGTAAATGACATGTGCTAGGAGCAATTGACATCTTTAGGGTTGATGTTTGTTTCATTAGGAAGGCAGGGGGGGCTACAGCACCAGCCATGTTTATATTGTACAATATATTCTTTTATGTGCGTTGCATAAAGAGCTCTCTTTTCCTGTGAAGATCTGTATGATTTGAGAGGTGCTGGTTCCAGCGTGGACTGGCTAACCTCCAGTGACCTTGCTGCCGGCTAATCTGTGGGCTGGACCTGTTTAGCTTGATCCTCCTTGTCCTCCATCCTATTTGTGATATCATTTGTATGTTAGATTGTTAGATTTAACTGTTTACACCATTGAGCTAGATCACTTGTGTCTGTGTTAGTCTGCTGTTAGCTCTGGCTTGAGTGTTGTTTGTAGACCATTTGTGATTAGACCATCTCTGCTTGTGTTAGTGTTACAAAGCTAGCAGTAAACCAACGCCTTGGGATCAGACCATTTTTCCTGTGTTAGGTTAGTGGTGGTTGTCAGCTGTGCACTACAGCACTTCTATTGTCAGCGGAACTTTATATATCTTTGGCTAGCATGAAGCAGCAGGGTTGAATTATTTCTTTGAAGACTGTTTTTACCTAGCTTAGGAAGTTAGGTTTATTTGGGGGGATAATGCAGTTTTGCTTGTTATTTTGGCCTTTGGTTCACCGTGAAGTCAAGCTTCAATTATGAAAATAAATATATGAATTAACCTTCATTGTTTGTGATAATAAATTGCACGCCTATTTGCATTTCACTTTTGGCTCCATGTCTCATTGTTATGTTACGCTCTCACACACCTTGATGGGGGCGTGACATAAAGTGGAGCCTATTCCAATCCTTTTTAATCTGGGTTTGCGGTCACTGAAAAGGTTGGTTGTTTCTTATCCTTGGTCGGCAGTTCTTTCTTTCTGTGTGTGGGGGTAAGACCTGTTGTTTGAAATGGATGAGTTTGCACAGGATCCCAACCTTGAAAAGCTGGGTAGATGCACAAAATCAGACTTGTTACTAATTGCTAGTTTCTTTGATATCTCTGCCTCTTACAATGCACATAAAGTGGAGATTAAACGTTATCTATCATGGCAGTTGGTGAAAAAGTGCATAGCTACAAAGAAAAAATGCAGTTGGTGGGAGCAGATGCAAAGAACTGGAGCTCGAGACAAAAACCTATGAGGCTGAGTTTATGCATCTCTGCATAAAGGCTTTGGAGCAGGACAGACCTCGACCCAAACTACACCTACCCTTATAAGTATGGACCCTCCCACCACTCCTTCTGAGCAGTCCGAAGTAAGCAGTTATATTGCCTTAGTTCTAGCTTTATAGACAGTGAGGCTGTTTGGATTTTGTTGTTACTGCGCACATTGGTGGGGAAAGCCTAAGAGGTGTGTGCAAGCTTGACGACATTTTGACATACTGGCAAAAGTTTTATGCATGTGGAAATTCTGCCAGTCAAACATACTGTATGTAGAGTTTGCACCAGAGAAAACTTGCTCTGTTTGAAAAATATACACAGTGAGCACTGGTCAACTCCACGGGCTGGGTTGGAGGAGTTAAACAAACATGCTTTCTATGCCCTCGATTTGAAGGAGCAAAAGGTTGAGTTATAGAGTTTAACGCTGCTGCAATCCCAGATGAATTTGTTTTGATGGTTTTTTCTATGTGCTGTGAACATACTCCGTGAAAGAGTCCTAAAGTTCCATCCAAAAACTCACAGTGGCCTAATACAGCTTCCTCCGATAGGGTGAGTGTCTTTAACGCCATGTCACAGGACATTTAGGCCAGTTGCCCCCTCTCCAGCAGGAAGAGAATAGTCAGAGCTCCAGGTAGCCAAAAAGTATGAGTTTTGTTCAGTCCGCTCCTGTTCCATATTCCATCAACCCAGATGAACCTGGAAAAGATGAGGTGGAAGAGTTTTACAGGCCATTAATTTGAAAAGATTCACTTGATGATGGGGGATGAAGATCAGGTATCGGTCACAGTTCTGCGTGATACGGTAGCCACGCAGTCTGTGGTTCTGATGCTCTTGTGTGGGGTGTGGAAATGAGTACCTAAAGGACATCATTGTATACTGTGTTTCTGCACTTGCCTCTCCAACTTCGGCCCTCTCCTTGGTAATGATTTGGCAGGAAAAAAAGTTTTTCCAATGCCTGAAGCAGTTGGGAACCCTGTGCCTGACTCTAGCCACTCTGTGTCCACTGCTGACAACTCTGTGTTTCTTGCCTCTGTGTCTGTGGCTGTTCCTCTGTGACATAAGCACAGTCACATAAATTTGAGAATGTGATGGATTTGACCCATTCGCTTATGTTCTCTGTAAACACACCCAAATAAAATGTCACAGACAATTTGCTGCCAATGGAGTTAGCGTTGAAGTAAATAGGAGCACATTCATTAATGTACAACAGAGTGATCCAACCCAGGCCACGTGTTTGACAATGTCTGTTACCCCAAAACCTGAAATCTCCTGTGTGTATAGTGTTGTGGATGCTGTTTTGATGCACAAGTGGTACCCAGCAGCTGTTTAAAGTGGAGGTGATTCACAGTGGAATTATTTCCAGCAGCTAGTGGCACCCTAGAACTGTTGTCCCCAAGTTCCTAAACCTAACTCCACTGGCCTCTCCTTGCCTCTTCTCCATCTTGCTGCAAGCGAAAATGTCCGCTGGTTTTACCCCTGCAGAGGTGGCGTTCAGACAAACTGTAAAAGTTTTCAAGTAAGACCACTAGTCCTATTTCTAATATGTTGGAATACATGAGCAAATGTATTAAAAGTGGTTAAGGGTTCATCGTTATTTATCAATTAAACAAAAAAATAATTTTCAATGTATTTTGTGACATAAACTCTGTGCTTCAAGAATTCTTTTGTATGTGCAGAGAAATAGGGAAATATGTCACAGCAGCCTGGCACGCAAGGCACCTATCAGTATCCATGGTGACAAATGTTTGGTAAACAGCGGAGACCCACTTGCAGTCTCCATTGTAAGCATCAATTTATTCACACCCACCCTCTTCAAACGGAGGGTCCTCCACAGCTGTGAGTGTGGCTTCATGTGGAGTGATACTCTAATGAGAGGGAGTAACCAGTTTGGGAAAGGACCTCTCTCAGGACACGTAGAAATCCCACTTATGATACTTAATGATAAAGATGACAGTGAACTGGCACTTAGACCGCAAAGACAAACATTCGGGCCCTGTGCAGCAGCTTATGTCCTTAACTGTGTCCCAATTCAAGGGCCTAAGCCTTGAGCATAGATGGATTGTGAAATACTGTAAATGACGCAGTGGCTGTGTCTAAATCTGGGCAAAAGACGGCTACATTTGGAGGGGCCATTAAAATGGGACAGGCTTTGTTGCTCTGTTATGAGATCCTTTAGATTGTATATGTCAACCACCTTAGCCTGTTAAACCTCAGTTTTTTTTTTTTCAGAGTTTCAACTCTTCATTGTTAGACAAAAGCAGCAAAAACAGTAAAGCAGAAATATTTTTCTTCTTGTTGGTCACCTTGCAACCCCCCAGATTGATCATGCTCATACAACCACTGTGTTATCAATATTCTGCCTGGCAATGTGTACACTTACAGCTACTGACTCTAATTTATTCCAATAAATTCCAAGCAAGGATAGGGCTTTAGAAAAGTTTTAGTGAAAGGTCCACTGTGTAGGATTTAGGAGGGTCGATTGCCAGAAATGTATTATGAAATATATTATGATATTCATACATCCCACAATGACAATCTCTCAAACGTGTAGAGCATTCATCGCCAATAAGTTTTTTTTTTTTTTTCTTCACTTTACTTTCTAGACTTTAATCAAACATTCGCTTTCTTCCCTGTGAATTTCAAGCACCGAACAAAGAAAAAAGTCTCTTGGTGGAACTTTCCACGACTCACTGCAGCTAGTGCTGATAATAACCAAACCTCCTCTTACCAGATCCCAACACTTTCATCCAAAGAAAGTTAGAAAGTGACTGTGTAAATACCTATTTGCACTACAAGTTTATTTTCTTTTGTTGTTGTTGTTTTTTATAATTTCCAGTCAAAGGTCAAAGGTTTAAGCTCTGAAATGGTATTATTCCCTGTGTCCGTCTGCTATAGAGGCTGAAAAATAAAAGTTTTAGTCAACATTGACAATTCAGCAAACCCTAAGGCTTTAGGAGGTCGTTTTCAAGTGTGCTGTTTTAAAGACGCCTTAGGTCTTTTAAAGGTCAAAGCATGGAGGACCTTATACTCAATGCTTAACTTTTTCACTGAAATGTTTGCTTTTCTAATTTGCTCTTGCTTCTAATCCCTTATATAACTACTATTCTCCGTCCTCCCACGCTAAACTCAGTCATTCTATTTTGGGATTAGACACGTTACATTTTTGTCTAACCTAACTTTCGGGGTCACGCACTCAAACTCTGACTCAGATATAATACTGCAAGACAAACAAGCGAACATGCACGCACAATCTGCAAAACCGGATTACACGTTCCTGTGCTGTTATTTGTTTTCTCCACCAAAAAAACTGCTTCGCAAGCTCAAAGGCGCACTGACACAGCCAGCTCCCTGCAAACAAGATCTGGAACAACTGAAAACTGTCAAAGACTGGCAAGTGTCAAACTCAGGTCAACAGTTTGAAAGCCTGCCCTGTCCTGTCTGTCCTGTCGACAGTGAGTGAATGTGGAACTTAAAATTTTTACATGCACACACACACACACACACACACACACACACATATCAAGCACACACATCAAACACACACAAATCAACACATACTGTTGAGCAGATGTCTCGGTGTAAGAAGCCAGTCCCAGAGCTGATGCTCTAAAAACAAGACCTCTCTTTGTTCTGTTATAAACTGATGCTGTGATAAACAACTACCCACTGCTTCTGTCTCGCTCCCCCTCTCTTTATCTCTCTCTTTCTCTTTGTTTCACGCTTCTCTCTCTCTCGCACTCTTTTTAGGATGACACAGTGGTGTTTGAGAGAAACGTCAGTCAGATCTGGAACTGTGACGCTCAGCCTGAACCCGAGGGGTCGGACTACATAGGTTTAGACCAGATCAGTGTAATACTTCTCCCAGGCTTCAGCAGGCTGAATGTAATTATTCCTGTTTGTTTTGTTTTTAGACATAGAAAAAAAAAAAAAGACTCAGACATGACATGCAAATGCTGTGGTAAATGTTTGAATTTAATTGTGTTCCTGCTCATTAGAATCCACACAGCTTGGAGGATTAGTTCAACAAATTCTGAAAAAAACTTTCAAACTCATCTCTAGTGATAGCTAGAGCCATACATGCCATGACATCAGGACAGGGGCAGAAACCTTAGATAAAGAGGTAAGTGAGAAAATGTGCTCTCTTTTTTGTACTACGAGTAAATTGAGCTTTAAAGTCTAGATATAATCTTTAACCATGCATCAGAGTATTTTCTATTTTATCTTGAACCATCTCGTTCTACAAACTAATTATGGTGCTGAAGAGCAACACAGTATGATACATCTTGTTTGGTTTGGGTGCATACCATATACCTACACCATCCAGGGATCAAATGAAGCTTGAGAGTCCAATGGTGGTGTGTTTATCTGCTGACACTGCACTCACATTCTCTTATGTACTTATTTTACTGTGGCCAGGAAGTTTCGGACTGCAGCCTTTGGGCAGTTGGCATGTAGACCCAAGTCAAAAACTGCGTGTAGGTGAGGTCGCTACTTAGAAAAAGGTGGCGACCAGGTGCCAGGACCATGAGCAGCACACATCCCAGCAGAGGCTATGAAAATGGCGGCCACAGTGCCGAAAACAATAACCGACAATTCCTGCATGGTGTCCCTTTAAGTATCAAGGGCAGCCACATCCTGGAGCGTGCACCCCATGTACTGAGTCCTCAGCAGCAGCCTGGGTTTGATTCAACCTGTGGTCCTTTGCTGCATGTCTTCCCTTCTCTCTGTCCCCTCACCTGTCAACCTCAAAGCTGTTCGATCAAAGAGTAAAGCCCCTTATTTTAAAAAAAGGATGATTTTGCAACTTGCTGGATATGTCCAAAAAAAGTCCATATGTACTTAAAAAGCAGAATTTAAACAACATTAGATTCAAGGCATATTTGCTATTGCAAAGTCAGTGTAATTTGATGCACATTATTGGTCCGTTCCCAGTTGTTCTACGGTCTAAAATTCAATAAGCAAAGGATTGTTACCAACAAGGTCAGAGTCTCACACTCACTCTGATATGGGGTTCATCTCGGATTGATTCTTCCTCCTTCTCGATTATTCTTTTACCATCTAGCAGCTTGATGTTTCAGTCTTTTTCATAATCACTGCAGGCACATTAAAGGCGGTGGCTAAAGCCAAATGTCAAATGCAACTCATGTTTTACAGCACACTGTTAAAATTCAGTGTTTACCACATCAGTAATCCACTGATTTTATCATGTGTTGATGATTCAGATCTCCCATATGAAGCGCTTCAAAGAACACATGTATTCACTAATGCACATGTCCAATTTGTCCTATGCTATACGTACTGCACTTGATAAACTAGGGACCAGATGGCTGAAATCAAATTCAGATTAACTGGTAATTAATTGGTTCTATATGCCATCACCATGAAATGCTTGAGAGACCGTATGAAACGTACTTACTGTCTTTCCTCTCACTGTACACCGCTCTCAGCTCAGTGTAATGCCCTGTCGTAAAGCTGATTTTATTGCTGTCATTGTGCTATATAAGGCTTCCAGTCAACTCCCCCCTCACCCTCTGCCTTTCTTTCTGCATTGCAGTGGTGGCATGTCAGCCCGGTCGTCATAATGAATCCATTTAGGGCCGGAGTGATTAGGTCTGCCTTCTGCTCTGTTCTGCACATCTATCAAACCAGCGTCAAACTCATTTTGTCAATTAATAATCCCCATATTAGACTCTCCCTCTGTGTGTGTGCGTGTGTGTGTGTGTGTGTGTCATAAAGCATGTGTGAGTTTTCTCTCTTCAGCCTGCATGTTTTGAGTATCGCATTCAAGCTATTTAGGTGGATTGTTCACAGTATTACTTTCTGTTTTTTCACCTAATGTTCCACCTTTTGTTTCTACTTTACCTTCAGGCTTTGCTGGCTTTATTCTTCCTTGATTTGCAGTGTAATGGCCTCGAATTTAGTTGACAGCTGCTGTGTTTTGCAACAATATTCAATATTCAACAATGAGGAGGCTGGAGATTTCCTTGGCGATTTAAAAGATATTGTATGTTTAATAGGATTTATGTCTGAAGGCTCAGTTCTTCAGTGAAGGGTAGTGTAATTAAATTTATGACCCTGTTCATGTAATGTTACACATTATTATTAGTATAAGTAGTCTAATTAGTACAACCATTTAATTTTATTGCCGCAGTTCTAAAGCCTATAGCTACATTACTTGATTCACAGTTGAAGGATAAAAAGTGAGCTTTGACAGCTCATTGATGCTCATGTTGCCTATTTTTGGATTGAAGGGTTTTTAACAGGATTCAGGTGCCCAGGGGAGTAAAAATTTCACTCAACACTTTAATCGCCATGCAGACTTCCAAACAAATGCAGGAAAAGAGCTAAAAATGTGGTTAAATGGTTTGCAGTTGCAAAATGTTCTGACTACACACAGAAAACATGTCTGTGGTAATTTGCTATTTAGATTTTTTAAAATCAACAAACTATGTAATCAAGATTAAGATGTTTCCAGTCGCAATTAAATTAAAGTCCAGGACTGTGTTTGGAGTATACAGACAGCTAGTTTTTGAGGTCCTGCCGGGGTTGAAACTTGTTACAGAAAAATCAATGCCTAAGTAAACTTGGCCAAATTTCTGCAGCAGTCCTGAATCCCAGAGGTCCTGATGTAAAGCTTTAAGGTGATAAACTAAAGAGATACCATAACTGTGCATAAAGCCTGGACATTCTATTCTGGCTGTCTCCAAAGTCCAAAGATATGCCTAACAGCACCTTAAGAGCTTAGTAATTAACACACTGCATATTGTACACAAAGAGATAAGTTAAAAAAAAAAAAAAAACACAAGATGTTTCATTGAAAGTCACGTGTTGTAAGTGTTACAGTGACTTCCAAATGAACCAAACAGAAACAAAATGTTCATTAATGAGCTGTGAGGTGTTGGTTGATGGATTTTGAACTCTGGCCATGCAGATCAGCTGTTTTTCTTTGTGTCTTGCTAAACTAAGATAACAGCCTCATGGCAGTAACTTCAACATCTAACCCACAGAGTAATTCCAGTCTTCTCATCTACCTCTGAACAAGTGCACATTACCTGAAACAGATCTGCCAACATTAGTGCATACATGAGGGATATCTAACAAAGAAGTCACTGGATTGTGTGCTGTAGTTACTGGAGATGTCAGGAAGTCTGGAAACTTCAACAGCAGAGCTTGACAAGTTAATAACATGAGACGGCTGTTCCTTTTTGACTGGAGGAAGTCCATCAAACCATGGTACAGAAAACAACACTCAGTATGAAATTTGTTATTTGTAACAAAGTGTAATGCCGTATGATAAACATGCTATAGCTGCTAAAATGTTGATTGGGCAGCAGGACAAGACAGAACATCTCCATGATCAAGGACAGACATGATGGTTGACTGACCAGCAGATCTGTAGCTACATTTATTTATTTATTTATTTTTGTGTGTGTGTGTGTGTGTGTGTGTGTGTGTTATTTCCTAAAATGTAATAATTGACAAATTGCTAAAACTACTTAGCTGTATGGTGTGCTGTGAACAAAGGTTACCAATGTCTCACCAGTACATGTGATGCATACAACCCATTACATTATGTGAGTACATGTAGCGGGTCACATACGGACACTGTCAGTCTATTCACTCTGTGGGCGAGATGGCTGTAACCTACATACACCTGTTTACAGGTTGCACTTTCAAAACACACCTGATTTGTCTTACCAATATGATGACAGAAACCCTTATTTGTCATTGCCATGAATGACAGGCGTGGGTATAACCTTCCACAAAATGTATTCCACCTGACCTACACACTCAAGTAACTATGAGTCACACAGTGCTCAAGATCTGAGCTCTCTAACTATGAATCGATCCTGTACGCTTTCATAATGTGACATGTCTGAACTTTCCTGCACTTTCTGAACACTTTCAGCAGCAAAATGATTCACGGTGGGAAACAGACTAATACATGATAAGTTGCGCTGAACAACACCCCAACAATTAAATACAAATTTGAAAACAACAGCAACAGTATTTAGGTTGGGTTGTTTGGATAAAGGCTGGTTTGATAAGCTAATGCTATTAAATTGCTATTAAAGGCCAACCCCCTGATATCAAAAATGATCAGCACAGAACAAAAAAGCTAATAAACATTTCACATAACAGACAGCACAGCCTATTAAGTACAGTAGGTGAGTACAATAACAGCAATATGTGGAATGGTGGTAGCAAGTGCTGGTGCAGAATGTTTGGAGATATAAAGCATTTGATTCTAATGATCAGGGCGTTATAGAATAATGCAATTCTGTTGTCCTTAGTTGTCATACATCTAGTACATTTGTATGTCCCATTTTCAGAATCTTTCATTTAAAAAAGTCTTGAACTGCCTCAAAGATGTGCCTCCATTCCTTGTCACATCCCACATTTCATATTGAGAGTGTACAGAGGGCCGGACATCACCCCACAAATGCAGTGCAGTCATCAATCCCTCTTGTAAAGTCATCAAAATCCGACATTAATAGTAAGACTCAATATGACTGAATCATCATAACATCCGTCAAAGCATTTGACAACACAGACTGACATTTACTCGGAAGAGAACAGTGTGGGCTGCCAACAATTAGCAATCAGCAAGTAATTGGAGATGGAAAGTTAAAATTCCCTCATACCATTATCAGTATCCCATCTTCATCCTGAACCGTCTGCCACCATGTGGAGCTCAATGAACATAAGCATCAATCCCCTGCTCGCTTTCATCCAGTGACAGTTCAGTAAAGGTTATTCAAACAAGAGAAATGTGCCCATGCGTTAACAGACAGAGATAAAGGCAGCCTTCCCTTCGTCAGCTCTGAAGCTGAATTTGCACCTTCGGCTTTTATGGCTGATTTAAGTCAATTATGAAAGTGCTGCACTTGTTTAATGGACTTCTTTTTTCTTTTCTTTTTTTATGCATCAGATGATTGCTTTAAATGTTAAAGAATTCTGGTCAAATAGACACTTGTGAATGTTTGTGTTTTTTGAAAATAAATGACAATAATGGTAATTTATGTATTTCTGTTGTTTTCTGTACCAAAAATATACCAAACTGTAAATTACACCTCTAGTACCAAATGCACACTCGATATTGTTGTAAATTGAATTTTGAATGAATAAAATCCACACTTTTCCTGCAAATCTAGACTCAACAATGACAAAATGAAACTAATTTTTAGGACTTTTTGTGAGTTTAGGAAAAATCAGAAACTGAAACGTCTCACTCAGAGGAGGGAGGCATTGTGCTGTTGCTGCTGCTGCCTGGTACAAAGTGGAAAGGGCAACAGTAGCAGGAACAATATTTTAAAAATAGCAAATGGCATTTTAGTGTTAAAAAACCAAAGATAAATTCTGAACTATTAATCCCATACAACTTTCTACACCCACGATAGTGTGTTGAATTAACATTAACTGCTTCTGTTAAAAACGAAATGAACAAATTACTGTGTACTGCAGTTTTTATTGCAGTTTTTACTCTTCAGGTACTCTCCCTGATAATCTGATCATATTTTCTTCATATTTTGAAAGTAACTACTGCTTAAAAAATACTAAAAACTTGTGTTGTAGTAATTATTCACCAGGAGTTTGCATGCACGAGAGAGCAGGCAGCCTCCTCTGGGTCAGTGTGTGGCTCAAGATTTTGGAAAGTCAAGATTTTCTAAGGCAATCTTTCAAATCCTAATTCTGATATAAGAACATGAATCATTCACTCCTAGCAATGCTTTTGAAACGAAAAACAAGAGAAAGAAATCGAGTGAAGGAAAGAGCATTTTCAGCATGAATCATCATTTTTTGTTTATCTTGCAGAATATTTTCATTGCCACCATTGTTTCAGCAACCTAGACAGCATCGAATCTTGTTTGAACTCGATCAAATCAATTCACGATTCATCATCCTGTCAAATGACTTACTTTTTGCCACAATGTGATGTGGCATTGCTTCCCAGCCAAAGAAATTAACATTTGTACATTTGCTTTTCAATCCCACAATCCTCCTTGTGCATTTTCTTGTTTGATATTTTTCATGTGTTCACACAAAACATAGATTTTTTTTTACAGTGGGCTGTGGAAACTTAAAAAAAAAGGAAAGAGAGACAGATTCTAGTGTAGCATTACAGGACATATGTTCCAGTTAAGACTATCTCTAAGGCATGTGTGAAGCAAGGTGACGCTGTCATGACTGAATGGCCTCATCTCATCCTGAATTCTCTGGACAAATCACACACTTGCACATGCAAAACCACATGGCTTCATGGAACTGTTCTACTGAAATCCCTCTTGTTATATAAAGAGTGAAATTTGTTACTCAGCGGTATTGTGATGGCTGTGAACAAGGGTTCCTCATAGAATGGCTGTCGAAAATGGTTTCGGTGTTGTACAGCACTCTGGATTTCAAATCAGCCCTGTGCACAAGAGGCTCTGTGTTAACAATATTTCAGTTGTAAATCCCTCCTCTCCTGTGTGTGTGTAGTTTTCCATGCATGAGTGAGGGTGTGTGAGTCTGTCAATATGTGTGTGTGTGTGTGTGTGTGTGATCTCCATGTTTAGAGCAGCTCCGTTGTAAATCTCTGTTCTCCTGGGTGTGTGTGCAACAGGGTGAAGCTTTGTCGCCTGACAGGCAGCATACGGACTGAAAACGCTCCTCCAAGATGTCTGTCATTTTCTCCCAGCCACCTCGCTTCCCCTGGGACAGCAAGCAACCGTCATGCTTTCCTTCTTATTCTTCCCCTTTTACTGTACCACCTGATGTTCTTTTAACTTCCTCTTTCGATCAAACGTGTTCTGTGTATGAAGAGTGAGGAAAATGCATTTTTGCCTCAACAAAAGGATCAGACTGAGGACCCTGGAAGAATCAGGCAGCTGTCAGACGAGCGCAGTGAAAAGTAAGGGTGAGCTATCAGAATGTCCTCATAATTAGGGTTGAACTCTGCTGGAACTCTCAGGTTCGTGTCCCAAACCATCAAAGAGCTAAAAGCACAGTAATCTTTACTATATTAACATATATCAAACTAGCTAGATGCTAATAGCTAATTATTCTGTCTGAGTGGTTCCTTTCTTGAAATAATGAATATTTCCATTTTATTTTTGTGATTCACACAGTTTAAGTACAGTTTTCAAAAACATTTTGGTTTCTTTTGGATCCCTTGGTAACCTCAATCGGAAACTCCACTACTAGTTGTGTACCTGCTAATATCATTGGCTAACAGTTCCACATTGCATAAGGCTAAAGATAAGGTGTGAGTTCAAAAAGCAGAGGTTCACTCAGACTGGTGTCGGGGTCATAGACGCTACCTGTGTCTGCACTGCCTCGTCGTGACGAGGTGCCACCCAGGGACTGAGTTGATCTTCTCTCCTCCAACCCTTAAATGACTGCTGTTCCTTCGTCCCTGTACCCTTCACCTCTCCTTTAAGCAGTAGCTTTATTGCTGTTTTATATATATTTCCTCCCCTCTTACCTTTGTTCCCTCTCAGATCCACTCCCTGTGTGGCTCCCAGGCATATGGTGATGTTATTTGTAACTTTAATCACACATGTTCTCAGAGTGCCCAGGGGTGGCTGCCATACAATGCAGAATTAGAATAGATAGAAAGGGTGCTTCCTAGTTGTACGAGCATATCTCTCTGGTGGATTTGTGGCAGTATGTGCATATGGCCCTTCAATTAGCAGTTTATTTGATTGACTGGCTTATTTGTCATATGGAGACTGCCATAGTAAGCATGGCTCATGTGAAACCAAAGCACGGCAACTGAAAATACTGGTTTTTATTTGGCAGTTCACATTCTGGGACACCTCAGGTCTGTTCAACAGTTTAATTACACATTTGTCATGAAACCAGAAAGTAGTACGACAAAATTCATCAATGCGTGTTTGATAGAGGAGGGTTACAAGTGGAATGCACAACACAGCTAATAAGCTATGACAGCTTCCACTATTTTGGACTCTCCGGCTCTCCCTTGCCTCAAAAGTCAGTGCTGTCAAGTCAGCTTACTCTTGGTCAATGCACGGCTTCACCAAGCATGAGTATTTAAATTAGATGGATAATTAATGCATTTGAAGTTTTCGCTTCAAATACATGTGTCTCAAATCAGTGCCCATGCCTACATAAAACTGCCTGTTTCACAACAATACTTAGGCGTGTCACGGCGTCTTTTTACTTTCAAACTACCACTTGGAGTGTCAAAGTGTGACATCTTCAAGTTGTATGCATATATATCTTTACACAAGTGAAACCCAAGACACTCAAAAAATGGATTTTCATGAATATCTGCAGACATCACATCACTTCAACATGAACTAATGTATGGCTCTTTAAACTTTTTTCAGAGCAACTTCAGATACTGACACTTCAAACAAACACTACACTGTAGGCCCACTTTAATTGAATTACCTCAGCTTATTAAACCATGTTTAATGGACAGGGTCATGACGCTTTCTCCAGGCATTGCTTCTGCTTAATGCTACACAGCAAGGGTAACAGGAAATATGCCTTTGATCATATTTTCTCTATATATAATTTGAGCTCTTTTCCGCTGCTGTTGCATGATCTTACAAGGCTATGAACACTGAGTCTTATAGAAGCAAGCCAAGTCATTTGAAATAAGAAAAAAATATGTTTGATAGTTTGGGGATTGTTCAGTTGAACTTGTAGTTGTAAATATGCATTTTCATTTCCATCTTCCCATGCTGATTAAAAAAAACGTATTAAAAAAGTATGTCTCAGCCTGCCTCTTGTATCCATTCCCCTGTGAAATTACAGTAAACCACTGGCAGCTACAGCATGAAACTGTTACTGTACAGTGTACATAATCTATAACAACAATTTATTACTGTACAAAAAAGGTTCTGTGCTGTACAATTTTTAGCTTTACAGTATAACACAGTCAGCCCGTTGGTTGGATTATACTGTTATTTTAAGTGTTCCTACTGTAATCTCCACAGTTCACAGTTTATTACTGTAAAATGTATTGTAGAACTGCAAAATGCAGAATGAAATCCCTGAAAATTGCTAGCACAGAAATGACTTGGAAAAGTGAATGCTTTACAAAATTAGCCTTTTATTAAAGTCAATGCAATACCCAACACATTCAGCTGACAATTTTAAAAAGAATTGCATTTTTGTAGAATCCATAAAAACGCTGTTCCTCATGCTGATCAGGTTCTTAGTCTGCATGTCCTCGTCCATGTACCCTGAATTCACTTTCTTTTTTTCTTGAACTATGACGAGATGCATATATCACATTAAATGTATTAGCCAATCCACTTCAATACAATTATTGTAAAATACAATCCACAAAAACAATTAATCATGTCAAACAGCTTCTCAACAATTTGTATACAACTTACATATCAAACTTAATGCACCTGCCTTCAGTATCCAATTTTCCTGAGTTATGATCATGTGCAATAGAAAGCAAGTGAAAGAAGAAGCCTGGAACTGCAGAAAAGAGACAACTTGAGCTAACTGTGCTGAACTTAACAGACCATAATCCTGAGATTTGTAACCTTGAAATAACATGACCATCTGGTTGCATTATGGGCTGTTCCTTGGAGCCTGGTTGCTCAAACCTAGTGGCTAGCTCTCACTCAAGGTAGCCATACAAATAACGACACATAATTTCAAGATTTAATACAATTTAACCAAGTGAGTTTGATAAAAATGCACCCACCACTAAGGTGTCGTAAACGATGAAATGAGGTATAGAGACACAAACTAGAAGAAGACCTGCTCTTATGAAAACATAATTAGGAATATCATAATCCATTACTACCAATAGATCCCCCTAAATCCTGCACACTGGTCCTTTAATCATTACTTTGCATATTAAGTTAAGTACATTTCTTGTTTCCAGGTCATGTCTAATTTCTGCTTCTGTCGTGATACAATAACCAAAGATTTTTGTTTACTTACTGTAAAAATAAGAATGTGGTATCAATTATTGCTATTATTTAGGTGAAATACTTCAGCTTTACATTGTGCAAAAATGTATGTTTTTGAAAATTCTAAAGCATAAACTTTATTTCCACTCAGTATCCACAGATCCTGTTAGCACACCTTGCACTTTTATGGTCTGAAACGTGGGCAACGTCTAATATTATGAATCCTGAAAAAATGCAAAAGTTGAATTTCTTTAGAGGTCTGGACTCGGGTACACTGGGGCAACATAACATTCTAACTTCCTGTCCATAGTGAGGAAAGAAGAGTATGACATGCAGGACAGTTTCCCTGGATGGATTCAAAATGTGGACCTATGGTTTTGTGGGATACATCTGAGACCACTTTGCCATGTTGAGGCTCCTGAAATGTCATTTTATACAAGTAACAGTTGCTCAGCTTGGACTTTGTTGGATGTTCCAACTGCACTACAGCAAGTGTTTTAGTGAAAAAAAGAAGAGCAAAGAACAGGACTTAAGGTTTTTCCTCTTAAAAAAGTGCCTGCCCTTTTCCAAAGAGTTTTCCAAGGACGACTCCACAGATGGTTCTGTGTAACAAACCATCTGGTGCATCAGGTTATTACCTATGTGGTAAGAGTCAGAAAGAGTCAAAACATTTTAATGATGACTTTATTTAGAAAAAAGCCTGTGTTATGTCCTTTCTCCTTGCACAAGAGTTGGTAAACTTGGTCATTTTGCTGAGTTCAACCCTCTTACAACAAAATGTATGATGCAAGAGAAGTCATCTTATACATTCTTGACATCATAACCTTCATGAAGGTAGGATTTATTGCAGGGCTTTTATGAGTTAACTAGTAGACACCATTACTATTACTTATTACTATCAGACAACATAATGTGTAATGGTATTTTAAATACAAAAGACAACTATAGATGGTCTGTGCATCATTTGGATCAGTGTGAATTTCGTCTCTTTGTGCTATTCC
Organism: Chaetodon auriga; assembly: GCF_051107435.1. Lineage (NCBI taxonomy): Eukaryota > Metazoa > Chordata > Actinopteri > Chaetodontiformes > Chaetodontidae > Chaetodon > Chaetodon auriga. Next base: position 5,569,733 of record NC_135082.1, read on the forward strand.
AGCCATTCTTGCTTCAGGGCCGTGAGTATATCCTGCTTATTTTGGCAAGCTGAAGGGTGGCTTCTGGCACTCTCACATCATGTCTGAGGAAATCTGCCAGTTGATCGAGCTCTGTATCTTTGAGATTAAGCACCTTTGAAAGGGTAGCAACATGCTTCCCGAGCTTTAGAAAGAGAAGTGCCTGAGGGTTTTTCACAACACAGTCTTTGACAAAGTGACATATGCAGTCTGAGCCTTTGTAGTGGGACATAGAAGTGGGATATGCAAACAAATACACATTGTCTTTTAAAACCCCACATTCTTCTCGCTTGGCTACACTCCTCTATTACAAGCTAAATTAAATGCTTGAATAGCTTATTCTCTACCTCACTGAGGGCCTGGTTTACATCCACATGAGTTTCTGGAGTGTCTCTGAAATATATAACCTATATGTAGAGAGAGATGAAGATGCTTCCTTCAAGCTACTGAGGAGCTTTTCCTGCTTGTCAGAGAAAAAGGAGTGCATTCTGGATTGAACATCTTGAGTGAATGCTAAGAGCTGAGGAGCCTCCCATTTCAACTGTTCAAGTTGTGTTAAGGTGGGCTTCATATGTTGAATTTCCAACCCTCTTTATTCAGCTAGGCAGACTTCCCTCTTGCACGAAACGATCAACATGACTTTGGAAATAAGAGAGAAGAAAGACGCATGTTCACTGAAGAGATGTCTTAGCTTGAGAGCAAGAGATCTAAAATGGCCAGTTTCAGTTCCAAGCCCAGCTGTAACTCTCACTGCTTTTCAGCAGGCTTGTAATTTTTAGTCTAAATGAACTGTCTACTGGTTTTAAGGGAGGTGACTTCATTTAGTGTCAACACAAATCTGTGAAGTTCTTTCTGTTTTTACTGAACGTTTTGGAACTGGTTTGGATCCTTTTCATTCTTTGTAAATAGTCTGTATCCACACTCTAAGACAGGTTCATCCTCTCTGATTCCTGTGGAGACTTTGTCATGGTTCATTGCACGGATAAGCTTTGAATATCCATAACTGAATTTATTTGGGACCGGCTGCGCCACTGCACATAGATCTTGCAGTCTGCTTTTTAAGAGTTTTTTAGGCCATTAGGTTTAAATTTACAAAAAAACAAATATGGCACCAGATATTTTCCTCTACAGTGTGTTTAAAATCACCTCTATTTCACTGGGAGTCCAACTGCAAACACCTCAGCTTTGAGTTTTTTGGCAACCTCACCTCACATTTTGTTCCAAGCCACAAAAAATGTAGTGTTTTTTTTTGTACTGTCAGAGCCATCCTCTTTCTTGGAAACAGGACACACAAAGACAGCATCATTTAGACTGTCACCCTCTGCACCATCCACAGACTCTTGACCGCGTTTCTTCCTTTTGGAAGAACTGGGAAGAACTGTGGTAAGAACTCTGTGTTGTACAAGCTCCGGAATTAACTGCTGGGTTTCTGTGAGTGCTTTCTTTCTTCAGATTTCCTCCTTTTTTGTTCCTTTGTGGCTGAACCAATGTCTAGTCACGGTGTGATCTTGTCTCCCTGTGTTAGATTTCGTATAGTTTTAGGACCAAAAATACCATCCTCAGACAGTCGAGGCAGGAGTGAGAGCAGACTGGCAGGGGCACAGATGAAGTCACCTGAGCACAGACAGACAAAAAGGAGTCAGGAAGGCTGGTAGCAGGCAAGGCAAAAAAGTCAAAAGGTACTTAGCTATAACTGGGTCACGCAGGTAGACTGATGACTTGACGAATAGGCTACTGGCTGGAACCCAGATCCTTATGTACTGTGCAGGCAGATGGGTCTGATTGCTAGATTGAGCGCAGCTGTGTTCAGAAGGACAGGCAGGCCCAACCTGTCGGTCACACCCTGCATTGACACAGACTAGACAAGGCAGACAGAAGGAGAGACAGACAGGAGACAGAAGGGAAGGAGGAGATTACACAGGCCTACAAACTCATGGGATGAAAAAAATAATAAACGTGAAAATGGCAAAAGTCAGTGAGTTTGCAACCATGACAGCTGCTTGTTTTGGAAGTTTATCTAAGAATATCGTTTCAACAAAACTTTCAGTTCTTAGCCTGTGTGAAATGCACATACACAAAGATACAAGCAACAAAAATCCAGTGTTTTTTATATATATATATATAGATTAGCTTTCTTAAATGACCAGTGTTTCTTTTTTACACAAGCGAAACAGAGAAAGAAAAGAGTAAGAGTCTACAAAGTCATAGATCCCTGGAGTTTTTGCTAAACGCCAGAGGCCAAAGATAGAATAATAGCATTTCAAGATAGCTAATAGAAACTCACCCATAACTTTAAAAAAAATCATACATTCAGGTTTCTGCTCTCTGGTCATGTCACAGAAAGTTGTTGCTGCTGTTGATACTCTGATAATAATGCTCAATCTGAATGGTTCCTGTGACTTTGTCACCTTGATGTTAGCATGACTGCTCAATGAAGTTAAAACGTTTAGAACACTACTTTTCTCTTTCAGTATGTGTTTACTTTTACTACCTCTGATACAAAGGAAACTTTTTCACTGGGTTTGGTGATGTGCAATGAACTATCCAATAGAAATACTCTATTTCTTTTTTAATTTTTTTATTTCAGGAGACCAACTGAGCATATGAAAGTTTGGGTTATGAATGAAACTTAGAAAAGCTTATTCACAGAGCACATTTTGACACGGTTGGAAAAGCACAGGAAAAAGCAAATAATAAAATGAATGATGGCTGAATTCTATTTAGGTGCTCAAGTTTCAGGGTCCTGCTATTGTTCATGATGGCATGCTCTGAGTGTCACGCCTTACTGAGACACTTAGAAAGAATGAAGCAATCAATAAAATCAATAGCAAGACCTGTGCTATGACAGGTAAAAATGGCTGGCATCAAATGGGCTTATTCATACCTCTTTTAACAGCTTAACACATCAGGCAGGCAGAGCTGCAGTAGGCTACATCAGCAGGGAATATTAACATATCTTCTTTTTTCTTATATTTAAGAACAGGTTTGTAATTCCCTAAGGCACAATTTAGATTGTTTGGACATATTCAAAAGACAAAATAAGTCAATGGAGTTTGTTGAGTGCGATGCAAGAGCAGTTTCTGGTTAAGCAAAAAGGCCTATTTCTGTAGGTATCCTTTCAGTAATGTGGTCAGACATTTAGAATAACAGTCTGAGTCTGTTTCAATGAGTGTAACGTTACTTACAGGGGTGAGCTACAGCAGTTAGCTGTCTGGTTAAGCATGTAGAACATGGTCTTTTTTTTCCTTCACCTTAATCTGTCACAACATGGACGAGGAAGAGGCGACATCACAGAACCAGCTGTCATTTGGGAAACTGTCTCCATATGTAGCACTCTTATTGTTCCATAGCAAGACAGCAGACCTCAGTTGCGCACAAGAACCCCTAAAACACACACACACACACACACACGCAGCCTCCCTGTCAAACCCAACAACAAGACTCACCACAGGTCAGATGTTACGTCGCCCTTACGGTCTCCTCCTGTCTCCTTTCAGTTGTGACAGAAATTATATTTACCTCGGCGCTACGAAACTTGGATAAGCATTCAGAGCAGCTGAATTTGGTCTTTACTGATGAGACATTTCACAGCAGTGTGTCCTCACAGCATGCAGAGCCAAGTGGGACTTCGCTGTGCTCTTTCACCTGAAGCTTTTTATTCCTTTTAAGCTTTCTCCAAACAGGCACCGAAGACAGCTTTGGTCACTGGGTTGCCATTTGAAACTCCATGGCGTCAGGGTGGCAGCGTCAAGGCAGTTTGAACATTACAAAACATTACCTTTTCCAAACATTCATGTCAGATAAATCTAGTCTGTTATAATCCCTTACTTATACAACCAAAGTGGTTTGATTTTGAAGGACTGAGCCTTTCAAAGATGCCCCTTGTTGAACTTTCCCAGTCTTTTGCTGTCCCAACTTCTTTGAAATGTATCACTGGCATCACATTCAGACTGAGCATATATTTACAAAAATCAATGAAGTTGATCAAATTAAACATTAAATGTATTGTCTTTGCATTATTTTCAATTGAGTATATGTCAAAAAAGATTAGCAAAAACTCACAGCATTCCAGCTTTGTGGAAATGAGATTGTAAATGAAAGATCATTGTCATTTATTTCATTCAATATAGAATACATCAGTTTTTACAAGTCTTATAAATTGGGTTAGTTAAGAAACAAAAACAAACAATGTGGAGGGAGGGGAGAAAGTGAAGGAAGAAAACTAGCTTCTCTCTCTCTCTCTGTCTCTCTCTGTCTCTCTCTCTCTCTCTCTCTCTCTCTCTCAGTCCAGCTGGACACAGCAGAGCATGAGCAACGTCCCCCACAGCCCCACTCTGACCACAGCATCAGACCAGAGCCAGGCATCCACAAGCTGTCTCTTGGTTTTTCTTGAGCAGAGCTTAGTCGCTGCGCTGTATAGCTCCAGCAGGGTGGGGGGTTACCACCTCTGTGGCATGACAGGTGAGTACTGGTGTGTGTGAAAGTGTGTGCGTGAGTGAGTGAGGCCATTTAAGTGGTAAATGGACTGTATTTATGTGGCGCTTTTCTAATCTGACAACCACTCAAAGCACTCTTTTTACAACACACATCTGCATTCACACTTTCACACACATTCATACGATGGCCAGGCCACCTGCTCATTACACGCTTTTAACCATTCACACTCACACACTGATGGCACAGCACTGACGCAATTTGGAGTTCAGTATCTCTCCCAAGGATACTTCGACATGTAGACTGCTGAGGCCAGGGATTGAACCACCGACCCTCTGATAAGTGGCTCTTCCTCCTGAGCCACAGTCACATTGTGGGGACATACATCTGTTTACACAGGTACATTTTTTATTTCTTTATTTCTTTATTTTTATGGTAACACTGGAGAACTAATGTAACAGGTTTCAAGTAAGTTGCTAACAAACACATTTGTGATGAATGATCAGAAATGTTTATTTTTGTTAACTCTTACTAAGTGGCATTATGTCCTTCTGAGAAGTTGGAATGGAATTTTCCAGCAGACCAGCTCTCATGAAAGCATTTTAGACAAGTGGCTCTGCCAGAGGAAGTGGTTATAGAGAATTTTAAATGGCCCAGGTTCCCACCTCAATGTCCTCTTCTCTTAAAGGACTTGGTTTTGGTTGATGGTTTTTTCATTTTTTTTTCAGTAGTGTTCTGTTTCTCAGTGCAACCTGATTTCTCCAGGTATTCCTTCTTCCACTGTTGACCTCAAATGTCAATCTATTTCCCCCATCATTCCGCCTGCTCAACCGAGCACAATACACACTGTTGTGGTTTAACTCCAGGTGTCTGCATCTCTGTGGTTATCTGTCTGTGTGGGTTAGATGGATGAGTGATAGGTGTGGGTGAATAGAACCGGAGGGTCCAACTGATGCCAGAAACTGATGTAATTAGAAGACACGTGGAGAGCACAGACCTTCACCAATATTGAGCAGTTTCTCAGCTTGCGTTTGCACCCAGAGAGATCATTCCTGAAGACACAGGAACTGCTAATGTAGAGTTATGAAAAGCTTCCTTTATCGATTGAAACGCTGGTTACTGTTTGAATCTGATTATCATACTCTTGAGTCGGAATGTTAGTCCTCCCACCAGATGAGCAGAATTGAAATGATTAATGCCTCAGTTTCTTTTTGCATCCAAGCATCTGTCTGTTGGTTTATCTTTAGATTGAATGAAGAAACAGTCTCATGATAAGTTTTTGATTTTCATGAGTCTGATGAAACCTATTCGTCAAAATGTCTTATTCTAACATTGCAATTTTTGAACTGTGGCCTACTAACGGATACATGCTTTTGTGTGTTACTCAAATGCCAAATTTAGCAGAGATTGCATGTAGATGTTTTGACACTCAAGGTGAGTCTTAAGAAGTGAGAAGTAATGCAAAACAGATGTCTCTTATTTTTTCTCTGCATATTCTCAAGGTATTTGCAAGATGAGAAAGCAGCTAAGGAAGCAAAAGCCAGCTTTTAAAAGATAAGTTGGGTGTTAGCAACCGAATGGAGCGCTTCACTCTTGTAAAAAGAATAAAAGCAAAGAACATCTACACTTAGTTTTTATACATTTCGCTGAATAAAAATGTTCAAATATTTCTGTATTCGTAATGAAAAAGACAGCCTGAGGAGAAATGACTAACAATGTATTATTTAATGTCATGACAAAAAAAACAGTTAAATTATGCAGTGCGCTTTCTGAATGTTTTGTCAAAGCAGTGTGAGGAGTGATAGGACCTTATTCCAACTGGTGAATGTAGCTAGCTCTCCACTGCATGTATGAGAACATGCAGTATCCCATGTCAACACAAATGAAACAAACCTTAAAACAAAAAGGTTAATTGATTGCATTTACCATTTCCTTGTAATTGTTTTAATGATGAGAGTAGTGATATGATAATGATAACATGTAACATAAAATGCATCAATTGGGAACTGCTCAACCCCAGTTGTGCACTCCATTGTGGGATACCTATAGAAATGAACTTTGCCTTGTGGGGAATTATAATCAGTTTCTTCCAGATGAGAGAGTAACCACTGACTCTACATGTAGATGAGCAGGATTGGGTGGTTTACAAACATTTAATTGAACTCCTACACAAGACCTTTGTGAAGAAAGCTTTTCAGGTTATACAGTACTTTGTCCCGCTTATTGTTGGTGACTTCATAAAAGCCATCAAATAAAAACATCTATGCAGGGAGAACTGACAAATACGTCAAAGCTGTTAGATCAGAAACAGTATTGCAATGAGCCAGGGCCAGATCAAAGGCGTTACAGGGTCTTATTATGTACAAATTGATTGCAGACAAATGTGTTGATAACTGACAACATAGCCTTACTTAGGGCGGTCGGATGCATTATTTAGATGAATATTTAAGTCTTCAATAATTAAAATGTCAGGCGTGGTGGAAGAGGCTTGCAATGAAATTGGATGAAATTCATCTCAGAGGAATATAAGAAGTCAGCACTAGTGTTGTGCAGGCAGGCTGTTTTGTGTAAAACACTGATTAAACTGCTAGTTAGTTGTCAGGGTGCTTACTTGCTTGTTTTATACTGTAAATAACTAAAGTAGATAGATACAGACAGCAAAATCTTTCACTGACATGCACTCTCCAGCCACTTTATTTGGCACACTTGTTCAAATGTTTCTTAATGCAAATATTTAATCAGGAATCAAGATGATCTGGTGTTCAAACCAAGCATCAGGGCGGAAAGGAAGGTGATTTACATGGCTTTGAATGTGGCTGATTACAACATTATATAATGGTGAGGGGGATATTGTGTAGGGGACATTTTCTTGGCACACTTTGGGCTCCTTATTTGAGCATCATTTAAACACCACAGCCTACCTGTGTATTTTTTTTTCTGACCATGTCCATTCTTACATACATTGTGCTCATCTTCTAATGGATACTTACCAATCAAATCAGATCATCTCAAACTGGTTTCTGAGTTGACTGTAGACATGGCCTCCACAGTCACTGGATCTCAATCCAATAGAACACCATTGGGATTTGGTGGAGCGGGAGATCCGCATCATGGATGCGCAGCAAAAGTGCGATGCTATCATGTCAATGTGGACAACTTCCTGCCATTGTTCAGTGTCCAGCCGATTTTACTTGTCACCTGTTCTCCATTACCCAATTAGTCCTTGTGCTACTTATACTCCTAGCTGTTCACTACCTGTTTGCCATGGTTGTCTTATTCCTCTGGGCAGACTAGCATTGTTCTTGTATTGTTTCATCGTGTTTGATCTTTACCTGGTTTTGAGTTTGTCTTCTGTTGTCATTTTTGGACTCAATCTTCTTACTCGCTCCTTGTCTGCTTTGTTAATTACCCTATGATTTCTGGCCTTCACAGTTTAACATCGATTAGATTAGATTAGATTAGATTCAACTATATTGTCATCATCAGAGTGCAATACAGAGACAACGAAAAGCAGTTTAACATCTAGCCGGAAGTGCAAAAAGTCAAGTATCCAAAATATATATATACATGTAGATAGTGCAAGTGGCATGAAGTATAAACAGTATAAACAGTATGAGGTAGGTGCAGGTCGTGCAAGTGATTTCTATTAAACCATAACAACATGTGCAACATGGTATGTAAACAGGTGACATGTGCAACAGGTAGTAAGTGGAGGTGCAGTAAAAGTAAAAAGAATAAGTGAACAGATGAGGTATATATAAAATATAAAGTGATACTTGCAGTATGTGCAGTATGGCAGTATGGCATGGGCTAAGTTCAAATGTTCATCTTCTTGTAGTCTCTGATCAGGAAAGACTGAAAAGTTAGGCTCGAAATAAGACATGAAAAACTATTTATGTGAGTCAAACGTAGCAGTAGAGTAAACAACCATGTTGTTGGAATGTACATTGTTTATAATTTCTCGTGACAGTAGCACAGAAGACTAAGTTTTGAGTTTGAATCAATTTGAAAGCAGGTGGGCCTGCTTTATTCGTAAAGTCTATTTCAGAGAAGAGCTCACCTGACACGTGATTTGAGAGATCAGAGGAGCAGATAGATTTAAAATTATTAATATAAAAGAAAAAGAATAATGGCCCAAGACACTCCCCTGGGGAACCCTGCAAGTTACAGACTTAGAACTGGAAACCTTCTGTTTTGGAAATCTACCTGTTAGATAGGATCAGACCAATTTGATGATTTCTTTGCAGCAGTGGTTCTTAATTATACTGAAAAACACCATTATTCAAAAATATGATGTGTCAGGATTTGGAATCAAGGTTGTACTCTTCAATCTGTTCATGATTAATTATTTCCTTGACATTGACCGACCATCACTGGATTGTAATAGTAATGGCCAAGTATCAGCAGAAATAATGAGCACCTCACATGAGACTTTGGGTTCAAATTTAAGGAAAGTTTAATGGCATTAGTGATCAACGTAGTGCCTCCATTATTCATCAAGTTGCCCATGTGATTTACAAAATAGCAGACAGTAGGGCTTCTTTTAAAAGGTAGAAATGTAACTCCAGCCAGGTTTCATACAGTCCCATCATGTCAATATGACCCTTGATTAGATTGTTCATCATCAATGCTTTATTGAAGAGCAATGAATTCAATCGCTCGCCGTTCTCGTTCTCTCTCTCTCTTTGTATTTTATCTTTCTTTCTCTAGCTTTGACCCATCATGACCCCAAAGCAATTCTCAGAGCTTGGTTGTCATGTTAGATGGATGAAGCCATCAGCAGACAGCCAGTGGTGGAGAGCAGTGTGACATATGATGGAGGTACAGGATGTAGAAAAGATTCAACCAAAACTCGATGTACATCAGTCCGAAATAGAAGTTTTAGGTTTCTTTTTTCATCTAGCTGATCGTTGTTGTGGTAGTAATTGTACCCTGCGGCTTTCTTCTAAAAAAAAAAAAAAAAAAAAAAACACATCTTCCTCACTCTTTCTTTTGACTTGTGGTCTGCGTGTGTGTTTCATTGTTCCCACCTCTCACTTTCAGTGTACAGTCACAGGGGTCATCTGATATGTTCAATGGACTGAGCCATCAGACAGCCTGTTGTGACTCCTCACTAGAAATGGGATGAAAGACAGATAGTAGGACTCATCAATGACTTAATGTAATATTAACAGAAAATGGAGACTAACAAGCCAGTGTGTGAGAAAGATTTGACAGTCATCACAACAGAAACTAGTTTACATTGGAGCTACAATAGTAGACATCCGTTGTTGTGAAGCTGTTGTGTGTCTCTCCCTCTCTCTAATCCACATTGACCCCATACACACTCTCACAGGTCAGCTGCCATTTTAGATGGATGGAGCCATCAGCTCCTCTGACCTTTTTAGTCCAAATTACTGACTACTGGCTGGCTGGCTGGCAAACTGCATGCTCTCAGTCTGCCTCTGTTTCCTTTTCTACCTCTGTTAGGCACTAAAGCGCTGTATCCTCCTACACTGTGAGATTTTTTGCTGCATCTCTTATTTTTAAAAGAATGGATGGTTAGAGTATAAGGATCTAATGAATATCAGATACATGGCAAACAATGGCTACACCACTAACAAATATATTTATTTTAATGGCCAGTCTAAATGGAACACAACAGTTGAATTTATTTTACTATAAATTATCAGAAGTACACACTACTGGCAGGACATTGAACAAGGGCTTGGTTGTACAACTTCTTCCCATTTTATTGTTGTGGGGTACAAAAGGTATGACCACAAATTAAAAAAAAAAAAAAAAAATCACAAACAGTTCATTCAAGAGTGCATTTTTGTTTTCACCACAACAGAACAAGATAAAGGGAGTGACAGAACAACTTTGAAACTTTATTTATGTATCCAACATGACAGCAGTACAAAAACCACACAGGATGTTGATCTGTATTTGCCTTTCATTCTCCGAATGTGAAAGTTGATTAAGTGCTGAAAAATAGATTAAAGAGCACCTGTGTTGAGTTCCTTAAAGTTATACAAGAAACCTGGTTTCAGTGATAGAGCTGGGAATTGAGCAAGCTGACTTCTTGACAGTGTATATAGGTTGCCAGAGTTCTGATCTCCTTTTTACATGAAAGCATGTGCACAATAAAGAATTAGGAGGGAGAGTATCGCTGTGACAGCAGAGACAAATGAAAGGAGAGCTCATTACATGCAGCAGTGCATCCTGGTATTCAAATTAAGTCCATCCAAAGTCTCGCATAAACTGGAACTAACACAAAGCAGCCTCTAGAAGTCCAAATCAGTCGTTTTACATCACTGAATATTTCACTATTTGTAAAATTAAGACAAATTGAAAAGCTGTGTGACCCCATTACAAAGCCTGTCATCATCAGGAGGCAGCATATTGTATCACTGCTACATTTAAAATAAAAAAAACTGAAGCTTTGAAAATAAGGCTGGGGGTAGGGGAGACATTGAATTACTCACCTGCTACATGTACACTTTATGTAAATGTGCAATTACCTGCAAAACGTGATTTCTCTAAGTAACCTTGTTCCTCATGTGCATGTAATTGTGCTGACTGTCCCATAACAGCAAAATAACAAATGGGTTTTATATGAGCATCATTTAACAGGAATGGAAATGACATAAATGGAAAAGCTGATTGTTAAAAAATAATTGACTATTGAAAACTCTGTGTTTATTATTTCTCTGTTCCTATGTTGAATTCTGGAAGAACTCTTTCCATTGCTGTGGTACTCCATCATGTACTTTGGGTTACATCCAACCCAGAAGATATAGCTCTGTTTTTAAAACAGTGTTTGAAACCAGAGCTGAAGACAATAGGCATGTCACAGTCTGTACTGTGATGTGCCTATTGTGGATGTAAAGTTATGTTTGTGGAATGTTTCCACAGAGATGACTGAAGTCTGCATCATCTCAGTTTTTTATCTGCACTGTACAGTGTAGGAGATAGCAGAGGAAAGACTGGACAATCAAATTATCAAAAAGTTTGGGTTTTGTGTGCGGGGCGGTAGGCGTCTTTACAGCCACAAGGACACAGAGCGCTCCAACAGACTCTGCTGGTATGGAGTGGAAGTAAATTCATTTATACTTTATCATCCTTCCATAATAATTAGTTCAGGCAGCTGAGTCATGTGGAATGGATTATTATTTGAATGTAGAATGTGCACATTGTTGATGTTGACATTTAGGATTTGACCTTGTCACTCTCTACAAGGAACCAGTAAGCTAAGCACAGCACAGCAGGGGGTGGCCATAATAATTTCCCTCTTAGGGGAATGTAGACTCAGAGCAGGTGGATGCTGGGGTGGAGGTGCGATTTTTGAAATGCTACATGAACAGCAGCAGCAGTATCACCAGTATGTGAGTCGAGAATGCAGGTCAGCAGTGCTACTGAACAAGCAGCAAGCAGAACACAAATCAAGGCTTGTACAGCTCTCATACTCTTTTAACTCAGCTTTTGTCTCTTCCTACCCTGAAGGGAAATATCTGGTTGTTTAGCTGCTAAATGGTCCACTGTGTTCACCAGCCACCGAATTAGCTGAAAGATGCTGAAAAACAAGAGTTCAGGGGTTCTGTAGAGTCGGGTGACTATTCAATATGTGTGACTTTTTTAACGTTGCACATATGTCAGTTAAACCCTCAAGAGTCAAGCATATGGTCAAATCCAAAATTGCTAATAACGAAGCTCTTTTCCAATGGAAAGAGTGGCTGGAGACAGGCATTTTCACATGACGAAAACACTTTAATAACTTTTGATAAGGTGGTTGCAGACTTTGACATTCCCAGAATTTTGCCAATATTTACAATTAGAACAGTTACTAGCATCATCACCCCCCCCCCCCCCCCCCCCCCCTCATTGTTAATGAATGGAAAAAGATATTGCCACTTAGTTTGTAATTATTGTACAGTGTTATGGCCGGGCTCAAGTGGCCACAACAAAAGGGGAAGAATTTTTTTATTAACTCAATTTAGCCCAAATTAAGAAACCCGAATTAAATATGCAAAAGCATGGGGTTTGTAAATGAGTAAAATCAGTGGTGTGTGATGTGCATGAGTCAGGGCTGTGGGTATGGGAGTTGAAAGGTGCAAAACAGGGCATAAGCATAAACTAAGGTACCATATCCAAACAAAGATGTGGTGTGCCTGTGGAGAGGAGCAAAGAAACAGTGAATGACTGGAGCCTAAATCAGGATTAAGTAAATTCAGGACACTGGGCCCAGGTGCACTGAGTTACAACATAAGGCACCTGCAGGGCAGAGACACAGATTAGAAACAGATACAAGCTAACTGCTAACACCCCAGGGCAATCACATATTGTGATATATTTATATACAATTTAGCAGGTCTGCATGAAAATGTCTTTTAATATTAATATTGTATTTGTGTGTATTTTTTGGTCTTTTCAAGATGTAATCTCTTTGTTTCTTTGCTCAGACAACTCTCAGGAAACAACAGATCATCAGAGCTGTTCCATGACTATCACATCAATGTTTGTTCTCTAGAGTAAAGTGATTGGTGTGAACCAATGCTTTTTTCATCCTTAAGCATCATCAGGCTTTTTTCATCAGGGTTCAAATTTTGTTTGCTTTGTTTCTTTTGGACATTTTATTTTTACCTTGAACTGGAATATTGTGTGCTTTAATCTATTTTGCCTGAAGGCCTGTATAAACACAGGGCCCAAATAACCTTTTTCAAGACAGTTCTAAATAAAGAATTTTTGGATACCAATCTAAAAATGTGACATATTTCTTCCCTCTTCAAATGTACATTGTATTTTTGGAGCTACTTTATGTGACAGTGGAATCTGACCTTTGCCATTATTAAATGTTTGATGATCTTAGCACCAAACCAAAGTGTAGATACTGACTAGTCAGGTCTAGAATCTGACAGACGTGGGTGTGTTAGAAGGAAGGCAAATCAACAAAGTTTGCTCAAGAAGACTTTGATGCTACAGTACGAGGGTTTTGTGTGACTCCAATGACACAAAATGCTCAGGAGATACACTTTTCAAGACTGAAGTTTAACTTGCTGTCTGTAAGTTAAACTCTGATCTGCAGGCTCAAAGGAGAAGATATGAGTCTACTGTCATTGTGCTTCTTGATCGCTCATTCTCACACTTTGTATTTATCTCACTCTTTTGTCTCTTCTGTCCAAAAATGATCTCCTTTAATATTGAATCTCTTTGAGGTGTCACTCTTCCCTTTAGCAAAGGTCAATGGTCGGTTGCTGCGTTAGCAAGAGGAAAAAGCTGCCTGCATATGAAATCTGACAGCCAGTTGGGAATATTGCTCAAACCTCTGAGGCGTGCACCTTTCAAATGAAACCAGAGAGAGTTGCTGAAAGAAAAGGAAAGGTAGGAGGGAAAGCAAGAGAGGGGAGACTTTATGATGCGTTAAAATGATCCAAGGAACAGTATCCATTTATTCTCATGAAGCGACAAAACTCCCCGTCGCCTTTTTTTTCTGTCAACCCCTTCCTCCCACCATCACCCCAGAAATCTGTTTTCTGTCTGTGTTTCTTTCTCTATAATAAAAAAAAGGGTCTGTAACTCAGAAGAAAAACTGAATCTGTGGGGTAATAAATGATGCACTGACAATTGCAAACATGACAACAAAAATTAATTAGCTATTTCTTAACATGTTGACTGAGTTGACTGTAATAACACCAACTCTTGCTATTCACACAAGGTTTGGTTACAAGTTCATTGCCCTTTGTATTCAGTGATATGACCTCTATGGTTTTCCAAAATAGTGCAAAGCTGTTTTTTTTTAAGGGAGGATTTCATGTATGAAATTGAAAATCCAACCTACTTCCCACCTCAACAAGCCACCTGTGTGGAGGTGAGAAAGAGGGACCATGAATGTCTATACATGGCAATCCATCCAATAGTTGGTGTTATTGAATTTGAATTGATATTTTAGTCTGGACCAAAGTGGTGGACCACCTCTAAATAAACAAAAAAGCCCTGAACCTCTAGCTTCATCTATTTTCCTCTTCAAGCTTTTTTAAGTCTCTTTCTTGAGTGCCTCTACAGTCAGTGCAAGGGCAGTCTGAGTCCTACTGGAGGCTTTCAATCATTGTGTTCCCACTTTTTGATTAGTGGTGGACTCTTGGTGAGCTTGAAATTTCAGCCTATTCTACTGTTGTACTGATAAGCCCTTTTGCAAGAAAGAAGAAAAGAATGCATTAGATATAGTTTCATATATAGCCATCAATCATTTTCTAACAGTATGTGCTCCTTTGAGAAAAGTGGTGTTTTATCCATATGTTTTGCTTTCACGGTTATCTGTATCTCTCTGACTTCTTGCTGGCTTTTCAGTAAAGTGGTTCTAATTGGTGTTTTATTAGAGGGAGAAATGTGCCATATTGTATTTGAAGAAGAATGGGGCCCATTACCACAGCAAAGCATGGAGCATAGTGTGCTTATCTCACCACCATGACTGGAGGCACAATCTTCATTTCGACATTGCGCATTCACCATTGTAATACATCCTCTGCATTTTTTTTTCCTCTTAACTCTTTCATCACCTTCTGCACAACTCTTCCATTTAAAGACCTCCTTCACGTTTTACTTTCTCCATCCTTGTCAAGAGAAACTCTCTCGACAAAGATACTTTGCAATTAAGATGGCAAGTCAATCATGGTTCTCAGCCATTTACAGGTAGTTGATTTATATTGATTCTGATATTTTGTTTCATTGACCTGAATCTGCAATGTAACCAGTAACTTAAGTTTTCAAATAAAGATAGTGAAGTAAAAAGTAGAGTATTTGCCTCTGAATTGTAGTGGAGACGAAGTGAAATGAAGGGGGAGAATAAAAAAAGAAAAATTGAGTGAACAGTCATATTAAACATTTTATTGGTAAATGTATATTGGTCAGGGTGATTTTTTTTGTTGCAATGACAGTAAATGACTTTTTGGTGAAAGGAAATGAAAGACTTTTAAATGCCTTTAAATATCCCATGATTTTGGGCTTCAGACAAAAGAGTAGCTCTTATTAACAAGTAATACAATATTATAGCTTATATAACTTGCTGATCATTTTGAGACCCGCATGGGTATGAGACAGTTTTGGTTAATGAGCAACAAATTGTAGAAACCAGCGTCCATACATGGCGCAGAAAGGGCTTAAATAACACACAAATGGTTGCCACTTCCTCACACCACATTTTTAGCTTTTTCCTCATTTGATTGTAACAGTCAAATAAACATTTTAGAAGGCATGGACCTATCCAGTGACCTCTCTGCTAATGCCACTAAATGTATGCAAATCTTATTACATAGTACATTTGTACTTTATGTGAATAATGTTGGACAATGATAACACATGAGGACGAGTCACTCATCGGGATAGGGAAATGGCCAACTCACTAACTTGTAACCTCCTGCTGATTTTGCTACCTGTTTGGTCAAGGTTTTCAAATCTAAAAATTTGAGGAGATCACAGGGAAAAAGTTGAAGGGCATAAACACCAGTTATGATCTCAGGGAAGCAAGACCATCTATGTGTCCATCTTTGTATCCATCTCAACATTGGAGGATTGAACACTACGGTAAATGTGGAGGGACTATCCTGGCAGCAATCTTGGCCTCATGGATCGTCTCTGTCAAACATCCTGCTATCCAAAGTACAGGCTTTAGATAATAAACTGGACAACCTCCATGCCCACATCAGTTTCCAGCACAACCTTATTCCCTTGGTTTTATCAAAACCTGGCTAAATCCTTAAATACCTAGCAGTGCCATTCAACCACGTAGCCCAGAAGCAACTGTTGATCCCCATGTGGCTACATGGACTCTGAGTGGGGCTTTAGACCACAACACATCTTCACAGAGGACCTCACTTTCACAAAGGAATAGTCCACACCACAACCAGATGGTCATGTTATTTCAAGGTAACAAGTCTCTGCAGTTTTCTGAAGGTCCAGGTTTCTTCTTTCACTTGCTTTCAATTGCACATGATCATAACTCATGAAAGATGGATACTGAAGGCAGGTACAGTAAGTTTGATATATACGTACTACACAAATTGTTGAGAACCTGTTTGACATGATCAGTTATTCTTTTGGATTGTATTTTACAATAATTGTATTATTTGAAGTGCATTGGCTACTGATTGTAATATATTGACATTTACATGTGATATATGCATCTCTCATAGTTCAAGAAAAGAGTGAATTCAGGGTACATGGACGAGGACATGAAGAATGAGTTTGGGGATCTGCAGTCTCCTTTTTCCCCTCTGTGCTCCGGTGTTTCCCCTTTCTGGTGTCTCCTGTTTGTCTCTCCCCTGTTTTTCTAGTCTGTGTCTGTGTTACTGCAGGGCGCGGCTGGCAGGTTGGGGCCGGTCTCCTGAACTCACCTGCACAAAATCACCAATCAAGACCCATTTGCTCACTCTGTCTGTAAGCACCCAGATTACTACCAGTGTTCGTCATATCGTCTGCCTTGCTGCGTGGTAACAACCTGCCTGAAGTCCATGTCAGTCAGCTTTTGCCTCATCTACTTTCTGTACACCTAATTGGTTGTGTTCTCCCTGTTGTGCTCAAGTGCCTAGCCCTCACCTGCTTTGTGTCCTACTGGTTTGCTCTCACACCTGCTTTGTCCATACCCTGCCAGTATGCTCTCACCAAAGAACTTGGATCAGACAGTTTACTCTCACCCAGGACTTGGACCTGTCTGCCTACTTCCGCCAAGGGAATGGATCTGTCACCATCTAGCTTTGTATAAGTACTTGGCTTTGCCCCTTGTATTCATTAAAATACCCAAACTGTTTTCCTGCCTCTGGCATCATTTGTCCAGGCCTGGCACTTTGGGTCCTGTAAATTCAGTCAAAACCTAACACTGAGAACATGTTCAGCATGAGGAATGGTGTTTTTATGGATCATGTTTTATGTATCCTACAAAAATCTAATTATTTTAAATCTATCAGTTACTGAATGTGCTGGATATTGCATTGACTTTATAATAAAAGACACATTTTATAAGGTATTCACTTGTCCAAGTAATTTCTGTTCCAGCAATTTTCAGGGTTTGAATTCTACCTTCTACAGTTCTACAATACATTTTACATTAATAAACTTTGAACTGTGGAGATCACAATAGCAACACTAAAATAACAGTATCATGCAAGGTAGGTAGGTACACTGTAGAATAAGTTTCATGCTGGCAACTCTAGCTGCCAGTGGTTTACTGCAATTTAACAAGTAGATTTCTCCCAGTGGATTTTCTGTAGTGATCTGATAGAACAGATGACTGGCCATAAAAAAGGAAGAAGTTATGGTATAATGATAAAGAAGGATTGGTGTGACAGGGAGAAAAATAAAATGCTATCCCGTTCCTGCTCACTTGACCTGGAGTTATTGACAATCAAATATAGACCACCTTTTCTACCAAAGGAAATTTACATCAGCCTTTATTACAGAGGTCTATATCCTACCACAGGAGAGAGAACATAGGCTTCCCTGACAGATCTTTGCAAAGAACAGCTCACAGACAGATAATACTAATGCTGCCCTCACTGTTGCTGGAGATTTCAATCAGACTACCCTTAGGAAGGATTTCTATCAACATATTGACAGGGAGAATAAACTTTCAGCTCCAGAGCAGAAATGCTAGCCGTTTTTGGGAACACCATCTTGCTGAGGTCAGAACATGCCAACAAGCTATGACACATACTTCCAGTGATGTGAGACGTCAGGAAATGGTCAGGCCAATCAGAGGTCTCCCTACAGTCTGCATATGCATGTTCCGTACTGAGGAATTTCCACTCTTGCGCCATTGAGAGCATCTTTATGGTGAACATCACTGCCTAGTATGGAAACATCACCAAACAGGTATGCGAGGCCCTGCGAAGAGTGGTTAGTTTGGCTGCATAAAGCATATTTACACCAGGTCCTGCAAGAGTAAAGGATCATTTGTCCTTGCTGTGGTCAATTCATTTATATATTTATTATTTTTCTTTTCCACTTAAACTTGTTTTAATGCATACGCCAGCTGCTCGTGGCATTTGAACTAAAGGATCTTGGGATTTCTTCAAACTGATCTCAAATCTGACAATTTGGCTGGAGTTGGGGTGTGAACGATCCCAGAACAAACACAGAGCAGGACTGAACTGCTATCATTACTTTAATTCCTATAAAACTGTGTCTTGGCTCACAGATTGACATATCCACAAACAGTGGATGTTTTTCTGATGTAATCTGTAGAAAGCTAATTATGTGCCCATAGCCTTTAGGCATAACACATGGTTACTACTGTAGGCAGACAAACATTTGCAGCTTTTGTTAGAGCGGATAAAGACAAAGTTCAATCCATTCCGCACAGGTTTTTGAAACACCGCAATGAAGACGCCAACCTCCAAACTCTAGAGATACCAAGTATTGCTCTTCTTAGATCCTCATGTACACCGTACCAACACATATAACAATGAAAAGCTTGACAGGCCTGACAGTATCTAGTTAAAGTTACTAAGCTCTGATTTGCTGTTCGGAGGATGGGTTTAGCAAAAGGTCAACTGGGAGCATTCTGTCATCTACAGCGAAGCTGACATAGAATCTGGAGATGACAGAGCTTCAACTTCCACTGACACATAATAGATTAAAAGAAACGACAAATTCCAGAGATGATTCAGCAACTGCTGCGGCCTTTGGCAGAGCTTTAGTCACCAGAGGTACTAAGGCAATACATTCAGACATCAACAGTGCTGCTCATGATAACAAGGCTTCAGCTGTCACTGGTTTCATTGGTGGAGCTTCAGCTGGAGCTGGTTCAGATAATGGTCAGTCAGCCATGATGACTTCCAGTGACAGAGTTTCAGCTGTGCAGTTACAGCCACCACTTAATCAAGTGCAACTGTCATTGGACCTTCTGACTTAGGTGATATCAGACTTGACCCTCATGGAGCACAGCAGGAAAATCTGATTAATCATCCATCAAGTGAAAGGGGCCTGATTTCCTCCCTGTTGAAAGGACTAATCCACACTTTACTGTTAAAGTTAGAGTGGGGATATGTCCAGACCCAGACATAGGGCACATGGTACAGGATGACTTAAGCTACTCCTAAGCCTACAATCATTGTGGAGAAGGGAAATTGGTCATGCAGATGGTAAAGTGGTGAATTGAAGCCAGATTGTATAATGATACCTCATACACATTTAATTTCACAGAATATGACACATTAATTATACCTCCACATTATCAGAAATGTACAAATCAGCAGTTATTTGTACTTGTGCTTGTAGTGAGCCATAGCTATTCCACAAGCAGCTTTCAATTTGAAAAAAACATGAGCCAACTCAAATCTTTAATCACAGTCCGCTCAATATTTCATCAGCACTGTCTCAGCATCACATTCCAAATGCCCAGAGCGCAGTAGAGAGGGCGGGACTGAATGCGAACTAAGTGATGAAAGTACCATCGCTGGTTGTAGAGACTCAAGATTACATCAAACAGCACTGAAGAAGTGTCAATAGTTTTTAATAATATTTTCTAATACAGTGCAAGTATAATTTTAGTTGTTATATATTCTCTCTGTGCAAAACCGCTACAGTGAACACGATTGTTCATCAGGTGCTCAGACCGCACTGGAGACACACAGCGGCTGCCACACACACTCCAGTCATCACACCTAGCACATCTACACTGCCTGCATATGGAAGTCTGACAGCTCTTTCACAATTGTTGCACTCCTCCTACAATCCTCATTATCAGTCCTAAACTCCCTCAAGCATTGAGGTAATTTGAGTTTCCAATGGTGTGAGCCTGTGAGTGCCCTTGCCCCAACCAGTAGCACACATGCTCTGATGGCAGGCTCCTAAGGGACTGCAGTGAACAGGAATAATGTTGAAATAACTTGTCATGAGTACAGATGCAAAGTGTAATATCTCATGAGTTTAATGGCAATAGCTCTTTTTTTACATATTTTGATCCGAATACATTCATCAGTTCTGCTAATTTATATCCAGTACATGGTGTTCTTATTTGAATGCACATTTGATATTTGGCTAGAAACATCTCACCAGTTGTTAGCTAGAACTGCATGTCCCGAAGAAAATAGAGAACAAAACAAAATGAACACTAAAAACTTGCATCTACTGCAAAGCTTTGGCATTGGTGTCAAATGAAAGGCACAGTATGATGAATGACTGCAGTTTTAAAATCATTTGAACACACAGTATGTCATTTCTGCTGCTAGCAGTCTCTCGGTCAAAACAAAACCAAAAGACGTAATTGATGATGTTGTGAAGTAGGAAGCGTGGGATGTTGTGAAGCGTGGGATCATGGGAGTTGTTGTCTTTACTGTGAAAAAAAAAAAAAAGAAGAAGAAGAATTTGTCCAACTGGCATAAATATTGGCTTGTCCAGCTAATTATCTTAATACCTGGAGTAGTAAGCTAACCCAGGGTTACTTCCAAGGCAAATTAGCATTGTGTTGTATTTTGTAATGGTTGTAGAGTAAAAGTTCTTCGCAGTAGCACAACCAGTGTCCCAGGTGAGGTTTTACTGTGGGCAGTGAAGGCAGGGGCAAATACTTAATGAATAGGCAACTCCAGGAAAGATTTAGTTGAAGCCATAGACAAGTGCACCTTCTGGATCCCAAGGGTTCACATGCTAATACGCACATACATAATGTTTAATCATTGGTAAGTAATTCAAATCTGTTCAAACTGTTTGCACTCTCCTTGAGAGTGAGTGAATTGTGTTGTGCTTTAAAATGAAATGCATCATATATGAAAACACAATAAAGATTTAGCGGCACGGTGGCGCAGCAGGTAGTGCGCGTGCCTCACAGCAAGAAGGTTGCTGGTTCGAACCCGGGGTCGGGCAGGGCAGGGCTTCACACAAACTTCTGTGTGAAGTTTGCATGTTCTTCCCGTGCATGCGTGGGTTCTCTCCGGGCACTCCGGCTTCCTCCCACAGACCAAAAACATGCTCGTTAGGTTAATTAGTCTCTAAATTGTCCGTAGGTGTGAGTGTGAGTGTGTGAGTTGTCTGTGTAGGGTAGGGTAGAAGCTGTTGAGCTCTCGCCCATTGCTAGCTGGGATAGGCTCCAGCCCCCCGCAACCCCGAAATGGGATGCGCGGGTAAAGAAGATGAATGAATGAATGAATAAAGATTTATATCTGAAATATGAATATAACCCAAAACGGTTCACACACACACACACACACACACACACAGCCACTGCAAACACGACAACTCTTGTCTCTAAATGCTTTCATGTTGTGACTGTCTGTGAATCTAGTGAAAACGATACACAGGTGTGTGAAACCCACTCTGCTGGTTGGTAGATGATGTTCATGTTTTTTGTGTTTGTTTGTTTGCTTGTTTGTTTGCTTGCATATGCCCTCAGATCTGGATATTTGACAGCACTGACGTCAGGTGAGAATGCTTCAAAGCTCTACAGAGGAACGAGATGGAAACAAGCAATGCTCTCATGTTCTCCCGTTAGTCACTTAATTGGATAACATTTCCATCCATCACAAGAGCTACATTACCCAGCACGTCCTCACCTGAGGATAAACTGCCTGTAATGTACCAACCTCTCAGGTTCATAGAGCTATCCTTAAAGACACTGTGTGACTTAACATCAGGTTGGAAAAATGTCCTCAAATGTGGTATGGATGACATATTTTTTGATAACTTCCATGGTTCTGTGAGTCCACCAGCACATGGTTGAAGATTTAGTGAGTGCAAATGTTGTAATGTGAAATGTTTACAGGTGAATGTGAATACAAGGATAGGGCCCCATTTTCCAGCTTGGAGCACAGATCATTTTTTCTTAAGGAATAAGAGCTAAGATACATTCTGTTAAAACATAAGACACACAGTGTTCTGTGTTATTTGATCATTTGTTATGAAAAACATAAGAATGTTACCACTCAAAAGTTATTCTTTAATTAAACTTAATTAAATCATGCAAAGTTTTTCTATGAGATTAAATGGCTTTCTTTCAGCATCAAGTAGATCTTGTTGGGCAAACAATTTACATGGGTGAATCAATTTCTTTTACTAGTGTAATTTTACTACTGTGAAATTGTTTTGACAAGTTAAATCAGACCCAGTGAAGTTGACCAAACCCAACTACATTAAATTGGATCAACAGAATTGTTGAGATATATACAAATGTCAAATGTTTCTTTTGTATTGTACTATTTTGCAACATTAGTATATGGAATATGTTTTTATTATGGGATAAGTCTACTAAATCTACAAGTCTTGGCTCTTTTTCTGATGATCTGGTCTAAGTTAACTGTCTGCTGGTGATCTGCTACACTGGTTTTGAACAATGTGATTGATGTCAACCTCTTCAGAGCTTTGCATGTCTCTTTTTTCTTTTCTTTTTTTAAAGTAATAAAGTAATGCTTCATTTATATAGCACCTTTTTAAAACACACACAGTTGCAAAGTGGCTCACATACGAATAGAAATGAATGAACAAATATGGTAAAAACACAATACAATTTAGGACACAGCACAGTGAGAGACAGACCAGACAACAAAAACAACAAAAACAAAGCCCAGAATGCAGATAAAAAATGGGTCCATTGGGTTGGAGCTAAAACAGCAAAGGCATAATGACCTTTTGTTTTGCAATTGCGGTGGGGGATGGATAGAAGGCTGAGACAAGAGGATCAGAGTGGTCGAGAAGTGGACTACAGAATGAGGAGATCAGCAATCTAACAGGACAAAGTCATGCAGAAGCTTATAAGTAATCAACAGGATTATGTAGTTTATTCTGAATTTTACTATGCTTCACTTCAGCCAGCGTCTGGGTAGCTTGGTTTAAGTATTAGCCATCATAATACTCTTTGGAACCAGAAATTGGTTTACCAATAACATAAAGCTCACCTAATGAGGATGGTCACTCAGCAGGTGCAGCCACACTGCAAAACAGCTACCAATAGCAGTTTTGTAGATTCCTGTCGTGAAACTGGTATTAAAGCTGACATTACCAACAAGCAAGCCACCACAGCAAAGATAAGCGCAGCCACCACTGCACACACACACACACAGAGGAGAGAGCACAGAGGCCTCTCCCTTCCAGGATAAAATAGATTTTTATTTTTGGATTATAATTACTGATGCATTAATGTGTTCATTGCTTTAATTTATATATATATGTTTTAAACATTACTTTATATACTGCTGGGTAGCTTGTAAATTCCCCCCCGAAGACCAATTTATCCACACATATGTGATGTTATGATTTATTTATTGATTATATTTTGCATTATGGATCTGATTCTGTTATATATTGCAATGTGAGATGCAGTGGCTTAGAAATATAAAGTAGCAGAATGTAGAAATATTCAAGTACCTCAAATTTGTACTTCAGTGCAGTAGGCTACTTGCCGAAATGTACTTAGCTACTTTTCACTACTGGTAATTGAGATGACAAATACCATGAAGGTATGCAATAGGTAGGCAATGCTGACTAGGTAACCCAAACCTTTGGAAATGTTATTTATCTCACACTGTTAATGCAGTCCATTGGCTATGGCAATGATTTTTTTAGATTAGATTAGATTAGATTAGATTAGATTAGATTAGATTGAACGTTATTGTCATCGTCACAGTGCAGCACAGAGAGAACAAAATGCAGTTTAGCATCTATCAGAAGGTCAAATAGTCATAATATCCAAAGTATAAATACACACAGGTGCAATTGACATGAGGTATCAACATGAGTTCAGCAGGGTAACAGCTCTGGGGAAGAAGCTGTTCCAGTGCCTGCAGGTGTGGGAATGGACGCTCCTGAGCTTCCAACCAGATGGGAAGGGGGCAAACAGTCCATGGTTGGGGTGGGAACTGTTACTGCTGATGCTGCATGCCCTTCTTAGACACCGCTTGAGCTTGCGGCCCTCGATGGCAGTTAGCTGGGCACCGGTGATGTACTTTGAGGTATTCACCACCCATTGCAGGGCCTTCCGCTCTGAAGCTGTGCAGCTGCCATATCATACTGAGATGCAGTTGGTCAGGATGCTCTGGATGGTGCGGCGGTAGAAGTTAACTAGTATTTGATGAGCCAGGTTAACTTTCTTCAGTCTCCTCAGGAAGTAGAGGCACTGTTGAGCCTTTTGTATCAGGGTGGAGGGTCCAGGAATTCCAGGGTTCAGTTGCAGAGAGATGTGCTGATGCCGAGGTCACTGAGTTTGTTGACCAGCTTGGAGAGGATGACTGTGTTGAATGCTGAGCTGAAGTCGATGAACAGCATCCTTGGTTAGGTGTTGTTGTTGTCCAGGTGTGTCAGGGTGGAGTGCAGTGCCGTGGAGACGGCATCCTCCATCGACCTGTTTGGTCAGTAGGCAAACTGATGGGGGTCCAGTGTGGGGGGAAGACAGCATTTGAGGTGGGCCAAGACCAGCCTCTCGAAGCACTTGGTGATGATGGGGGTGAGTGTGACAGGATGGAAATCATTAAGGCCCACTGCAGCTGACTGCTGCCTTGGCCAGTGACAGGTTGAAGATGTCAGTGAAGACCCCAGCCAGGCCTTGAGCACACGGCCGTGTATGCCGTCAGGGCCAGCCGCCTTATGGACGTTCTCCTCGCTGAGTGCAGAATGCACATCATGAGTGAAGAGCGCGAGGGGCTGTTCATCTGGGTGGGGAGGAGTTTTGATGGCTGGTTGTGTGTCTCAGTCGATAAGAACGTAGAAGCTGTTGAGCTCATCAGAGACAGAGGCATTGCTGGTTGGTGGGACTGTCATTTTTGACTGATGGTCTGTGATGGCCTGGATGCACTGCCACATGCGGCGGGGATCAGCGTTGTTGTGGAAGTGCTCCTCAATCTGTAGCTTTGTAAGCCTCAGGAATATTTGTACAAACATGGTCCAGGGTTTTGTTTCCTCTGGTAGGGCACGAGACTTTCTGGTGAAATTTGGGGAGAAAGTCCTCAGGTTGAAGTGGTTTTAGTCTCCAGCAACAATAAAGACTCCATCAGGGTGTTCAGTTTGTTGTTTGTGGATAGCAGCATACAGTTCTTTCATTGCTAGTTTAGCATTAGCATCCGGGGGGATATAAACTGCAGTTATCACAGTGGATGTAAACTCCCTAGGCAGATAAACAGGCCTGCACTTGATCATCAGATGTTCCAGATTAGCAGAACAGTGGCTCCCTTTCGCCGTACAATGGAGCTGTGGTTCGATGGATCTCCTGATGTTGATTTAAGTAATCCAGAAAAGAGTAAAAAGCAAATCACTTGTCTCACCAGTTGTGCGTCCATACATCCATGGAAAACACACGATTTGTACTCGTTGCTCAGAGACTGGACCTCGAGTTGGACAGAGAATTGTTTGGAGCCAAAGATGGGATGTTACTCTGTAGATTCTGCTCAATGAGGGACAGACGGCATTGGAGTTGCTGTAGGCTGAAAGCTGAGACCATCCAGAAATATGGTTTGCTGAGCACAACTGAGTGAACTGGTGGAGATGAATGTTCGGAGACGGAGAGGACATGGAGAGTCTGCTGTCTGAAGGGTTGAAAATGAACACTTGGTTCACGGTGTAAGATGAGCAATTTGCTGTAATGCTCGTCTGTCACGTGTCGTGTGAAGAGTTTAATGAGATGTGTTCGGAGCATGGTCTTTATTCCCGAACCTAGTTATGAAACTTGATAACGTAGCCTGTGTGTGAATGCAAAGCATGACAGTTGGAGCAACAGCAACAAAGAAGGCCATGGACTACATTTCAGTTAACTGAATTTATAAACTTCATTTCATTTAGTCACTTTACTGTTTCCCCTAGTAGAGACATGCTTCTGGGAAAAATGGCCAAGCAGCTTTGCAGCTATTCGTGTGAGGGCAGGCTTTCACATCCTTTGTGTAACCTTCCTGTTGCAGAATAAAGTAACTCGACCCAGGTTTTTAAAACTCACTAATCTTACACAAGCTGAATGGACTCCCCCTGAATGATGAACACTTCAATGGGCACATGTCTCTTTGTTTTTCTCCACCTACTGCACACTGTTACATGTTTTAATGTATATTCTCTTTTGTCTTACCCCTTCATCATCATTCTCCCTCTCCCCCTCCTGTATTTATCATCCATCCCTTTCCACTTGATCGTGTCCAATTACTCTTCTATTTTTAGCTGATAACTCCTCCAGAGAACTGTTTATTTTATTCTTCCTCTAAAATGACACTAAACATCACAAGAAGAAGTCAGTGAGCTTGATGGAATGCAGCATTTTATTACACTGATGGTGATCTCTGAGTGAGGTTTGGAAGCTAGTTGTCATAGAAGGTATAAAACTAGTGTGTGTGTGTGTGTGTGTGTGTGTGTGTGTGTGTGTGTTTGTTTTGGCTGTGTTAAAGGCCAGTGAGGCATTGAGTAATTGCACACAAAGGCATCTTTGAGGGGGGAAATGAGACAGCAAAATGCCTTGTCTTGGTGGATTATTTTGTAAAGTAATGAAAGAAAATTAGGTTTTGCCTTCAAATATCTGTTGTATATTATATATTACTGTAAATGAGATTAAACCAATGCATTATTTTGCTGCTGTCACATATTCTGCCGCCTCTCGTCATCATGGATCAGTTCACCAGGTGGGTGCAGGCATTCCCAATTCCAGAAAAAGGAGCAGAAACAATTTGTAAGATGCCGGTCAGCGACTACATGTCAAGCTTTTTTTTTGTTCATTGGAGCTACATACAGACAGAGCCTTAACTTTCAAAGGGTGCTTTTCAAGCTCTTTCAGATCTCCAAGACCAGGACCACACCATACCATCCTGCTTTGAATGGACAGGTGGAATGGGGTATCTGAACACTTCTCCAGATGATCCACTGTTTTGGATATCAAAATAAGAACAAGTGTGATGAACACCTGCCCTTACTAACAGTTGGATACTGCAGTGCACAGCATTCTAGCACAGGCTTCACGCCCAACATGCCAATGCAGGGAAGAAGTCCATCAGGACCACAGGACATCTGGTTAAGGGTGACTGGGGTGAAATATGGTGAAAAGGAACTTCCAGAATATGTGCATGACCTGCAAAAGAGCTTGATTGAATTTTGTTTGTATAAATATGTAAATATAGTTTATGACTGGTACTATTACTAATCCTATGCCCTCTGTTACCTATCTATTTTACCTTGTCATTGGAAGGTCGGTGGCAACTCGTTCCACTTTGTACATGTTGCTGTTGTGATTGCTCGCTGGCTCTGGTATGGGCTTGAAAAGTGCATCTGCAATGAAGTTAGAGCGTTCTACAGATTGCACAAAAGTTGCCATCTTCCAGAGTAATACAAGATAAACATTACGTTCCTTGTCCCGAGTAAACCTTCCTCCTGCATCTGAATATCCCTTGTTGGTTGAAGCTAACAATATAGAGAAAAATCTTTTTTGAGTGTCAATATGCCTCTCCTTTCCTTTAAAACATTAAAATATTTTTGATGACTCGCCGTAAAGTTGGGAGCATACACATGATATATAGTACAATATACTGGACACCAATCCGTGGAAATTATGGGGAAAAACACGAGTTGTCCCCCTCAATATATAATTGTAAACATGTAATTTTAAATAATATAATAATATGCAATGAAAGTGCTTGTGCTAATTATAGACACAATTTTATAATTAGCACCCTGCTACTTGATGGATCCCACAACACCCGAAGAAATACATTTGGTTCTTTTGTTTGGTAGCTCAGTGGTGCCTGTCTCCTCCTTTGAGGCAGAGTAACGTGTGCTAGACATTGTACATTAATTTCTGTTTGCTACACAGCTGTAAGATTTGGTTAGACACTAGTATAGTCAATGTTATTTGGAATAGGATCAGATTTGCTTAACCTTTGTTTAACCTGTTTAACACAGTTTTATTAGCATTTTTCCACATAATACAGTACAATAAAGAAAAAAAAAAAAGAAATCTTTACCATGCCTTCCTAATCAATAAAACCTGTCTGTCTTGTCTTGTCTATATCCAATGCATGTGTGTCATATGCCGATGTGTGAGTGTGCTAAAAGTTATCTCCTTGATATCAGATTCATTTTCAATGTATGTGTAATTCAATTTATATATGTGTGTACATTTCTGCTTCTGTGATTTTTGCACCTTTGTATGTGATCATAAAGATACATGATACATCATTTTGAGTGTCTACATGAATGTACATGCATGCTTACTGGTCAACACCAGTGTACGTCACGCTTGCTTGCTACGCATCCATGCCTCTGAGGGAGTGTGTTTTTCTGATGGCGTGTTTGTGTGTGTTTCAATGTGAACGTGGCCGTGTGTGATATATCAGCGTGAGCCACCTGTTCTTGGAGCACTGTGGCGAGTGAGAGGTCTGGATCAGCCTGAATCCTGTAGAGCTGACACCTGTCAGCCTGTCAGCCCGGCTGCTTAACTGTCCTGTCCTGCACTGGATAGCAGCTTCCAGCGCTGATAACCCACAGACCATGTCTAACACTGACAGCTCCACGGCCTTACTCTGGAACATCGGAGGGAGACACAGACCACAGAAGACAGAAAACCAGCACAGAGCTTAAAATGTGCTTCATATGAAATGAAAACATAAAACATCAAACATGACTGCATGAGTCTCTCAATGATTTAATCGGTCGCAAAGATATTGATATATATATAGAGATAGATTTTTTTAAAGGGCTCATTAATTTCCTACAACATCTGTGCACCGAAGATTTCAGCAAATATTATTCAGGCAGGAGTAAATAGTATATATGTTGACTTTTTCGCTAGCACCGCAGATTAAAATTTACTGTGAAATATCAACAGATGGATACTGACGTGAGACCACTAATTGCAATATACCAGCATCGGCAGTGACGACGCAGACATCAATGCAACAGCAGTGCAAGCAGAGCGAAAACAGTAAGTAGAACATGACCGCTTAAATAGGCTGCGTTATTGCTAAAGGTGTGTTGGACAATAGACTCAGTAGAAAAGTCTGGCTTTATACAGCTTGATGTTTGGTTTTGGCAGCCCATTTTGGGTCCCCATCCATAAAATTGGACAACACTCTCAGCAAGTTCAGAGACTTCTTACGTCATCTGTAGGGAAAAAGTTTAAAGGAGAAATCTCTGTGAGCGTGTTTGGCTCAAATGCATGTCATGACAGCGTGAGTGATGTGCCTCTAGTGGCGTCATGCATCATCCACAGACAGAAAGATTTAAGTGATTTACTGTGTGTGTGTGTGTGTGTGTGTGTGTATGTGTATGTGTTCAAGAACCACACCTGCTCACAGATTAGCTGTCATGAACACAAACACACACACACACACACAGATATCTACACTACATCTCTCTGCTTTTACTGTATACACAGACAGATGGGCTACTGAACCATGGCCTCATGTGGAAAAGTTTGGACACACACACATAGCAACAGGAACAAGCAAAGATTCATACAGAATTTCACACAGATACTCCCTCTAACATCCACACAAACAAACAATGACCAAACAAGGACCATCACATCCTCTAATCTGGTCACAAGTAGGACTCTGGCTTCATCCCTCAGTGTTGGTAGTGGCAAAAGCTCCTCTGCAAAAGTGTAATCCACAGCAGAAACTTTTGAAAAAGCATCTCTCTCTCTGCTTTTAGGAGAGGACCACTGGGACCATGAGCCACTCACGTGAATTTTAGAATATTAAAAACATTCTATAAATGAAATACCGTCATTTCAGTAGTGTAAGTTTTAAAGGCTTGGTCAAAATAATGTGTCAGTCTTCGTCTTATTTCAGCCCATAAAGACTGGTCCTCTCCACTCCACCGTCTTTAGTACATACAAGCAAAGGATTCACCATGTTCGAAAGGGAAATTTATTATTGTTCAGGTTTTATTTTTGTATCATTATTTCTGATCAATTTACTTAGCATAATTCACCAAAGTAAAAGATGAGATCTTTGAACACTGCACAGGAACACAGTGTGCCCAACTGGCAAATACAGTTGAACTAGGAAGTCTGATTCATTTTCACATTGGACAGTTTGGGTCATTTTCTGCTCTGAATGCGTTAAACTGACCTTGAATTTTGTTTACAATCTCTCACAGTGTCTGCTGCTCATGTTTGCTGCCTTGTCTGACCTACAGTATTTTTAACAATATCGCTCCCAGATGTCAGTAGTTACTTTGATGAGAGTGAAATTATCATCAATAAAACTGATGGACAGAGCTACAAAAATAAAAGTTGAAATAAACACTAAATAGAAGCCAATAATGGAAGAAACATAATTTTCTAGTTGTTTTAGTTCAGGTACGTCATGCACATAAACCTTGGCCACACTTTACTTGCATTGTTTTTCTGTTAAGGTTTAAAATTATGGGATGTGTAGTGAAATCAAAATGTAATGAACCATCACCTTTTTCTTAAAGCATTTATTTTTATCATACCCCTGTGCTCATGTCAGTCAGTTAATGGATACCTTTTTTGATTGATTATCTTGTCTTTGACTACACACTGGGAATAGATGAAACCAAATTTGTTCCTTTCACACTTGTCTCCTGATATAAAATGTTAATAAGTGGGCTTTAGTGTAGTTAGGTCAGCTGTTTCCAGTCTTTATGCTAAGTTAACTGCCTGCTAGCTGTAGCTTCATATTAAATGGTCAGAATGTGATATCAGTGTGTGTCTTTTCATCTAACTGCTCTCTAAACTTATAGCCGAGAAGCTTGAAAACACTGGTCCTTCACTTCCACTCATTCATATATGTTATATTCTGCTGCCCTCTTCATCTGTCTATGTTGTATCAAAGGAGCAGTGCGATTTATAATGATTAACTGAACTTGGGAGCAATGTTATTACCCCTTAGCCCAGGACAAGGGTTGAAATAATGGGCCTAATTTAATATTTAAGCAAATAATTGTCCCTGTAGTTTATGATTCAGCACTGGCTGCTTTGGTCTCCTTTTGGCTCCGCAGCCTGTCTCAGCTGCACACTGCCGACTGAATGAGCAAACATTATTGGTGTGCAAATGGTTGATTTGTGCCAGCCACCGCTACCTTGCTATGAGGGAATTGTCTTGCGGGAGTGCTAGACAAAATGGCACCCACTGGACCAGTTCCAAGAAGATTTTAAATCCATTCTAGACTGATCGTCAGCCAAGGTGAAAGAAGAATTTACTTTCAAATTTTGGGCACTTATCCATTTATTCCGAGAAAACCTGGGGAGTGATGAATGCATCTACACATCCTTGTCAACTATGCCCTTCAGTTTGGCCTAAGGCCATGTGTTTTCAAGGACTGGGAATGGAGACTGACAAGTTGGCTGGAGCTCAAATGAGAGATGAAGGATATGTTGTTAACACCAACATGTCCTCACAAAAGAGGGATAAACATGTCATGAACTGAATATTCATAAAATCTATTCGATGGCCACACTTACATTTATCATACTTTTGGAGTTTTGTAATATCTGTACTCATATTTAACAATATGTCTACATTGTCAAGTTTTTTCAATATCTCTGATCTCATCCCTTAATTCCTTCCTCGAGGAATGCACATTGACTTTTTTTTTACAAGAGAAGGTGTCATGAACAACAATGTCCAATGAGCTTGAGTAAGGTGATAATCATGTGTCTCCATGACAGAATTATGTGACAATGAGACCATTTACATGATCATCTAATTGCAAGGTGTTTAGAGAAGGTAGTTATGTGACAATTCACTGTCAGATAAATTACCCTTACAATGCTACAGAGCACTGTTCAATAAATTATGCAAGACACCTCCACAAATGTCTCATTTCTTTCATTTCATTTCTTTGATCCATCCAAAAGCAATAATGTCAAAATGACAACTTTTATGGGCGGTCGCGTAGTGACATGGTGGCCATTTTACACCTTTCTATCACACTGTGTAACAATGTGAAACACTGACGCCCATTGTCCCTCCCACTGTGATCTACCCATTATCTTTTCAGTCGCTGATTAGTCAGGGAGCAGTGAAATGATAACATTTGTCAGCTTCCTACGTTTATATGACTGTTGGAGACAGTTAGAAGTCTGTTGAAGAATTGGTGGAGGTAAGTATCAGTGTTAGAAGAATAACCCATAAGATATGAATGATGCTCATGGAGCATCCTGAGCCTTAGCAATGTCAACAAATATTGATAGCACAACATGAAAAACATAACTGAATTTTGCATCCCCTGCAGGATGTGTGATGTGGGGGATAAACATGTTTTGGAACTTCAGTTCCTCAAATTTGTGGCCTTTGGTGGCCATGGGGTCAAGTAGTTAGGTGTGGTTTGCACTGTTATTTATTTTTAACTGGTAAAACTGCTAAAAGTATGTCAAATCAGCCGCATCTGTTTGCAGTCTGACCATGGCTGTACATCCAACTATCACAGGATGTATAGTCAAGTTCTCAATTTACAAGGAGCCTCTGTTTCAATTATTTCTAAGCAGATTATTGGATGTTGGATATTCTACATACCCCAAGAAGGAGCTTGATTTTATACTCTGTCACCTCGCGCAGAGTCTGGTCTCACGTCTCTCCCTCTACTCCAGAGAGTCCAAGTGTGTACATTAGTCTCCACTGCTGCGCTGAGTTAAAATTTAAGCAGATTTAAAAGAAATGTATTTCAAAAATGTAAGCCTCACTCATTTGAATAAAGACAAAAAATAATAAAACAATATGATTGTTATTCTGTTCCTATTCTACAGCTGCAGTCACCATGTGGGTCTTACAGTGTGTGAAGAAGATTTGAAGATTCAGAATAATTAATCATTTGATATTTCTAGATTAATTGGTTGGATAATAGTCTTTTACGTAGCGTAGAATATAGAGAAAAAGCCAGTGAATGTTTTAGATTATAAAACAGAGCACCAGCTAAGTATGTGACAAAAGTTTCAACCTCCTTTTCTCTGTAACTTACTCTGTTTTGTTTGCAAAGGTTAAAAATAAAGGAAAGAAATTGAGGTTAAATGTTGCAAATGTGTCTGTCTCTCAATCCATCAGCTTCCACAACTTTAAACCTGCATTATACATGAAGCTTTTTCAACATCAAAATGCTGCATCAATGTCAAAATATGTCTCCTCCACAAAGCTTCTCTGTGGTGAGGTCATTTATCTCTCACCCTTTTCAAGCATGTGCATATATTTCAATGTTAAGACGCTGGATCTCTTTGAACAAAATTCATCGGCAAACCTGGCTGATTTTTAGCCCTCAAAATATGCTGTTTATCATGGCCATAATGCAAGCGCTGCCGCCACTTCCTAAAGAACCTAATTAACAGTGTCCCCACGGCACGTCAGGCAGGTTAAAGTGAGCGCCCCTGGAGAATCAGAAAGTATTTAACTAACAATGTGACCCCGCTCTGTTGGCCATAAGGTTTTCAAAGCAGTTAGAGTTGTCACCTGTCAGGGGACGGTGCACCTGCTACGCCAGCATCTGTCCCTCTGACGCACACACATACGCCACACGCAAATAAAATGGCTCTTTTTGGATACAAATACAGATGCTCTCCGCCCTCCATCTCTAACCTCCAGCACCTGTCCTTTCTTGTCCACAGTGTTAAAGTCCATGGCGGCAGCAGATGGGAGCTGATTCCCAAACTCACCTCCTGACACTCCTCCTGTGTAGTCGTTTACCCTCCAAGCACCTTTGCGTACATTAGCATACAATTACCTCACATTATTATTTTTTACTTTTTCAGCATACACACTAAAAAAACAGCTGGTTAAAACTGTTCCTGTTTTACCCAGAAAGTGAACAGACGGGTTCAGAGTTTTACAGGTAATGCCTTATTAAGATGTTATTCACCATTGATTATGACCTCATGACTTCACTAACAGTTTTATGTAAAAAAAAAAAAAAATATATGGCAGTTAACAAGACTGTAAAAAAATAAATCTTGAGATTTATCCTGAAGGTCATGCTCGACCTTGAAGGGTTCAAGGTTAAAAATTTACTGTGTATTTACTGTAATGGACCTGGACTGGATCAAATATAGATAATATTATTAATATAATACTATTATATATATATATATATATATATATATGGGATATATATGGGTCTTGTGGCAATGATTAGGTTGGACCATCGAGAATTGAAGAGTCCAGATGCACCATCATTTACAAACTGTTTTTATTTATTAATTAGAACAACATCACATGAAATAATGTTATATGAAGGAATTGAGAGAATCGAAAACAATGAAAGGAAATTGTTACATTGATATATGTTACATGTGAAGATGACAAATTTCATTTAAACGATCTGTACTTAAAGTAACACTCTTAGAAATGTCTGTTTCGTTCTCTTTGGCTACACCTATAGCAATGAGCTGTAGCGGAAGTTTCATCATCTATAGTCATTGATATTTTCTTTGTTTGTTCGACCATAGAAACCATTTACTCTCAACACAAGTACAGAACAGTATGCTGCTTCACACAAAAGTGAGTCTGTTTCATTAGCTGGGCTACCCTCACTGGTGGACCAACCACTGCTGGGTGATGGAAAACATGTCACTAACAGTGCACAGCTTGTGATTTTTTTTCCTAGAAAATCACCACACACACCCAGTGGGTAATATTGCAAATAGAAAGGCTTTCATCATTGAGCCATAGAATCAATCACTGTTGTGTTACCCCATTGGGCAATAGATATGTATTTTAATTCAAATCGTCAAGATTATTACTTTAAGTCAGTTATGTTTGTGTTGGCCTTTGGATTGAATAACTAACAGATGTGGTCTAATACACTGCAGCGTGGGTCTATGAACTGTAATCCATGTATGTTACAAAAAAACTGAAACACACGTCCATATCAACTAACCACTGATGTCTCATTCCCAAAGCTATTAATATTCCTCCATGATAGTCCATCCAATAGTTGCGAGACATTTCACTCTTAACCTCAGATTTCGGTCCCTTAGTGGCTCAAGAACAAAATTTAGAGGACAACCACAGTCACAGGATTCATCATCTATGTTGTAGATGTCGTTTGTAGATGATGACATTTCAGTTGTTAAGTTGAAACTTTCACATTCTAGTGGCACCAGATGAAAAGTCAGGCAATCACCAAAGCCATTATGTTTCAACCTCTGCGGACCTGGAATATTTGCATCATTTGTGGTAATCCATCCACAGTGGTGGACTGACCGACTGTTTGATGATGCCATCCCTAACGCCTCATCACTAGAATAGCTTAAAACCCATTAAATACATTTCAGCATTTATCTTATGGTGGTTCCAAACACTGGAAACTGATTCAACATGTAAATCTTTTCAATTTATGTTCTCAACAAACCTACAACAACTTGTTTGCTCTTATCAGGATACATGATAGCCTACAGGACGAAGCAAGAAAACATATGAATATACAGCATATGAAAGGATTATTGTCATTGCATGTCATGTTAATATGGTGGTAACAGATCCAGAAACACTTCAAGGAGTCAGTGGACACATGCCTGGAGTCAGTGATGGATTGGTGATGGAGGCATTTACCTTTTTAACACAGCATTTTCTATTGTCTATCTACCTCAACTGCTGCAACTACTTGACCCTGGGACTTGCAAAGTTACAGTAAACAATCAGCTTTTCATTAAAGTTTTAACTTGTTTTCTAATTCACAAAACTTCCCTTGCATAAAGGAGGGGCAGGAGGTGGGTCGTGTTGCAGTATCATGACTCTAGAGTCACTTTCAAAGTTTTCTGTCAGGAGTAAGCACCGTCTGCTTTGTTTTTTTTTGTGTGTGTGTGTTTTCGTACAGCCTGCATTGAGGGCGTAGGTTAATTATCTAAAAATAACAATGTCATAATAACATTTAAATGACGCGCTTAAAGTTACTTGCTTCGTCATGTTTTTTAATGCACGACCCTTCATCCTATTATATTTACTATCATCATGTTTGCCTCTTTTTGTTTCCTTTTTCTTTGTGATCACTTTTTTATTGTTATTTTGGTGTATTTCATGAGTATCCAACATTTGCTGTCATTTGATTTTCCAAACACTGTGCACACACTGAGAAAGCATTTCACAGATGGTGATGTGCAGGTGGAGGCCAAGATACACGTCAAGCCAAACACGGGAAAAAAGAAAATTACACTGGGTGATATTTTGGCATTCTCAAAGAGTCACATTAAAGCAGCTTTGGAAAATGTTTTGAAGTGATTTTAAAACCATACGTGCAGCACAAGTACTTAGATCATTTACTTAAGTGGAAGTAGTGATATCACAGTGTAGAAATACTCTGTTAGAAGTAAAATGAATGCATTCCAATTCAATTAATTAAGTGAAAGTACAACAGTATACATATCAAAATATACTTAAAGTATTAAACTAAATGTGCTCATTATGCACAATGGTCCATTTCAGAATCATATTGGATTCTAATTATTGTTGCATTCATGTGTAAATCAGTGTCATGCTGCAGCTGGTAAAGGTAGCGCTCATTTTAATTACATTATATACTGCTGGGTAGAATTTCCTCCATGGAAGTTTTATCTTAATCTATAATAATACATAATGTATTTGTTGATTATATTTTGTATTATTACTCTTAATCTGCAAAGTAATTACTGACTGAAATCTTCAAATAAAGGAAGTTAAAAGCACATTATTTGCCTCTGAAATGTTGTTGAAGTATAAAGTAAGAAAACATGGAGTAAAGTACAAGTACCTCAAAAGTGTATGTATGTACAGTACTTGAGTTAATGCACTTATTTCATTTGGGGGGTTTCGGATGAGTACAGCAGTTTTGCTTACTGTCAAAGGACGGGAGTGTCAGGACACCTTGCTATTTGTCAGTGGGTTACAGTTTACTGAATTTTAACTACACAAAAAATTGCTCAGACTGAATTAATTCTGTCAGTCGAGTCACATGTTCTGGCATGTCTTTGAGCACAGAGCACCTCAGGATAAAAACAGCAGGCTACACATTTTTACAAACCAAGTCCTGTCCGCTGGTAATCGAGAAGGGAGATAGAAACAGACAGCAGTGAGTAAGAGTCACTTTGTTTTGCTGCTCTCTGTAGTTGTGCGTAATGCTAGAGAATTCGGCTAAACCACTTCTGAAATTGATTCTTGCACTTGCACTAAGGTTTTATTACTAAACTGTCATCAAGGTGCACACTTTTCATTTCTTTGACGGTGTGGAAATGGGTGTTTTCAAATTCATATCACAGAGAATGAACAAAAACACCAAGCGTGCATCTTGTGCCTGATGAAGGAGGGACGTTGGTCTTTTTTCAGGACCCCCAAGACAGTTTTCCTTCACAGGCCACACACCCTCTACCCTCTCACCCAACACCCTTATTGTCATTCTGCGCATCCAAAGATCATTCCTTACATCCTTCCCTTCTGTGTACATTCACCTTTTGAGGATATCAGTGAAATGCTATCAGTGTTTTATTTCCTGGCACTTGAGACAAAGCGTGTGAGAGCCAGAGTGTGTGTCCGGCCTCTCTGTAATGTACTCCTGACACAATGTGCAACGAGAGGTAATATCTTCATTGGGGCATACACACAGAGTGATATATTAAGCTGCTATCCCACTATCAGTGGGGGTATCATTAGAGCAGACCTGCTACTGTGAATACATAATATCACGGTGCACGGGCCTGATTAACATGCGTGTGTCTGTGCCTGCCGTACAGCAGAGGATGTCGCTCCGAGAGCCAAATGATGATTGCTCCGACTGCTTGTTACTCCAAATCAAAAGGTAATAATATCTTTTCTTCCCTCACGCCTTTGTGACCTTCATTCTCTTTCTTCCCTCTCCTCTGTTTTTCCTCGAGCATCTCTCACATCTCCATTGTTTCCTCAATTTCTGTCGTCCCACTTCCGAACACTCATCCAATTTGTTCTGACTCATCTCTTTTTTTCTCCCATGTTTGTTGTGTGTATCTCCCGTTTCCACTTTTCCTCCCTCACTAATCTCTTTGCCCTCTTTCTCTCTCCCGTAAATCGTGTCTCTTTCAACAACCACTCTCTCTCTCTCTCTGTTTTATTTCCTCTGCAGTACTTTGGTTCAGTTTAAATGATGCAAGTGAAGAGCACAAAACAACTCTCCACCTGCAAAGCATGTCATCATCTCTTTCTCTATGTCAGAATGTCTGCTGGGATTGTGCTTACTGTAACTCTCTGAAGATCTACAAAGACTGAATGTTATGGAAGTTATTGCACCCTGCATTGCACAGCTAAAACAGCTTTCTATTGACAGGTCAATCTTTTAGAGTGCAGCCAGCTCTTTCTCTCTTTAAATAAAATATTTAATGGCTACTCAGAAAGTGACTATGTTGTCAAATGTTAACTGGTCTGGTTTGGGTGTCAGCAAATTAGCATTTTTAGCCAGATCAGTGCTGTAACTGTAGGGATGGCAGTGCAAGTTGGTCGGTCCGCTGCTTCAGTAGATTTCTTTAGAACTTGGCACAGAAATTTAAGGCCCCCAGAGGTTAAATCCGAATATCTTTTTTTGATCCCCCTAATTTTCTTGTAGTCACCAGAGGGTCAACTTTTTTACTTCTTAGCTGCTCTCAACTGCTCCCACAGAACTACTAATATTATATTGAAACTACCACTGCCATAATTGTGCTTGGTGGATCCCTTCAAGGTTCAGACATGCAAATGCTGCATTTTGAGCAAAAAGCAACATTGGCAAAAGTAGTAAGTTAGTTAAATACAACACATAACAGTAATCACATGAGATAACAATTCAAAATAAAACAAAAGAAAGCTAAAATAACAGATCAAGGAACACTGTATTACAAGAGGGCATTGTAAGGAGTGCTACACTGATAGGTCTTCATTGATGTCTTAAAATTTTAGTTATTTAAGGAACTGTGATGATCAACTAGCAGGATGTATATGTTAGCCTTCATACAGTGACATTTTGAGTTCTATCAACTGAAAGCTCTTGATGAGCTCTTCTGTCAAAAGGGCACATGTGAATCCTTCACCAATCAAGAAGTTATAATCCAAAACAAAAATGACCTAACACTGAACACACTGAACTCCAAGAGGGCGCACGTGGACTTATATCTCCTTTTGGCCCTGAGGAATGTATCATGGCTAAAGCCTGTGGATAGCACTTCCATCAAAATGACTACAAGACATGTAAGACTGTCAGGTTGACCACGAGAAGAAGAAAGCATTTTGCTGCAGAGGAAGTATTAGTACGCTCATTTCAGAATGCAGAAGAGCTCTGTTCATGATGAACAGGATGAAATAATTGAGATATGGTAACGGTACATTTCATCAGGAAGGCACTCAGTTACTCAGCTGAAGCCCTTAAAAAGAGACCATGCAGATGAGGAGACAGACAGCCACTGAAAATGGACGACAGGACACAGAATATAATGGGCTGGCATAGGACACAGAGACTATAGTAATACAGGTCAGCTCTACCTCCAGTGCCATCTTCCACCTAGGTGACTGTCCCACCCACCTCGCTGTCTGCCATTGTTATGCAAAGGTGTAGGTGGTAATGTTATGAGCAAAGAAACCAATTTCTCTGTTGTTGCTTGCAAGAACCAACAGAATTCTTCATCTCCTCCCAACATCTGAGGATAGACGAATTGATTAACTTTATTTTTGATGGAAATGTGATGGAAATGTCCCCCCAAAGACTTAAAAACTCCTGTACTTTGGATTTCTTTGAGGGCCAGTACAAAGCTGCCAAAAGCTGCGAAGCTAAGCTGAGAAACTGCTCTGTTGTTGCCTGAAAGAACCAACAGAAAAGTTTTCATCTACTCCCACCATCTGAGGTTGTTAAGACCCACTGGACTAACTTTATTTTTTGATGCAAATGTAACAGAAATGTCCCCACAACGGCTGCAAAACTGTGTGCATTTTGAATGAAGGCCGGTAATGGTCCAAGTCCAACGATCGATGTTTCATGTTGTTTTACTGTTTATTTTGTTGGTTAGCCCATTTAACTTGCTGCTGGCATGTTGCATGGCTAATCTACTTTCACAGACTCAGAGTGATGTTTAAGTAAATTTTGTAACTTTGAGTGACAGGCAAGACAAACTGTGTGAAACTTAAGCCTCATTTGAAGCCAACTAAATAATGAGAGTAGTGGGCTTGATGTTGTTAAGTGTTTTTTTTATGGTGCTTGCATTTTTATACTCCATCTCTAACTCAGCTAGTGTTAGTTTTGTTGTTTTTCAAAGTCCGTTCTGCTCTGGGATCTTTGCTAGGATGTGTGTATGTGTGTGTGTGTTGCTGCTGTATGTAAATTTAGTTGAAAGACTTGCTCTGAAAGTAACAATATCGCTAAGTGTGAAAAAGAAATGGTCTAACTTCAGGACTTGGTTTGTGTGGCACCATTGTACAACTTTTAAAATTGCTGCTAAAACCACCGGTGGAGCTGATGGGAAAAACAGTGACCTGTGCCTGACCAATCAGAGCAGACTGGACTTTTCAGGAAGGGGTTCTTGAGAAGGACTGGAATTTAAATGGTGTGTTTCAGACAGCCAAAATGGAGGCGCTGCAGCAACGGGCAGAGAGAGAAAACTATTGTCTGTTTTGAAAATTAAAAAATGTAAACCTATTCTGGTAGACACCTAGTAAACAAACCTGAAAATGAGCATAATACGGCCTCTTAAAATACTAAAATACCACACACAATGGCAATCATAATAAAAAGAATACAAAATGAAATAATGATGGTGTCGCAGATGAACTAAAAAGTAAAGCATTACTGCACTGGGGATTGCATACTGCATAATATACTTTGTTGGAATTAGTGTCCATTAAAAAGTCTTAAACAAGTCAATTAAAAGAAGTTCTCAAAAGAATTTGCAGGAGGAAAAAAAAAGTGTTTTAAAAAGAAAAGATAGTGAGCTCCAGGTATGAACAGATGACGTGACACAATATGTAGTATTTGCAAAAAGACAGAACCCAGCAAACTGTCTTTGTTATGAAAAGAGCAGAACCCAAAGCTGACAATGCAAAATTCTTTCCAGCTCCAACACACATAATTAACCCCTGTCTCAACCATCATGAACTATGTAGTACATCTACTTTGACTTAATTAGATACAAGATTAATTGAATTGGTCAGTTGCTTAATAATGAGTTCTTTATTTAATCGCTTTAATCGCTTAATTTAATAGGTTAATTTTCACACTTCCTTTAAAAATTCATTTAAGCACTTCATTGGTTTTTACATGAGTAGATTTTTTTTAAATGTTTTATTTCTAATATGCATTGATATTAAGTTACATAATGTCTAAATTAAACTTCTGAAAGCAAGTGCATTTCAGAATCAGTTATAAAGGCTCAAATTTGTGTGATTTGCAACTTCTTCGTATATCCTGCTTGTTTAGTGCAAATCTTTGTCCATTTAACTGTCAGTGCATATTCATACTGATACGATTAAGGCCATTACACAACACATAAGTTGATTTTCTTTTAAAAATGCAAATAGTCACAACAATAAGTTTGCATTCAATCGTTAATATCAGAATCAGACTGGATCAATGGGTATGTTATTTAAAGCTTTTTTTAATCCAATTTTTCCATTTGTTTCCATTTGATATAACTCCTTGTACTTCGTGAGATGCAGCTTTTCGGAATGGTGCCGCTATGGTTTATCTGATATCTGCTGTGCTGGTATTGTTCCTATAACATCATAATTAATGCTGTTAAAGGTGTTGTGGTCTCGAGTTCTGTGCATGTTTCGTCTCCTGCCGGTATTACCCCCCCCCCGTTCTCCTCTCCTCCTCTCACTCTCCTCCTCTGCAGCGCTGGAGTGTGGAAGGAGGTGGGGCTGATCTCCATGCCCTATCCAGGAGACACACCTGAGCGGCATCAGGTGATCAGCCGCGGCCTACTTCAGCCAGCCCATCCACCTGCTCAGTGCCGGGAGATTTCCTTGCCCTGCGCACACGTGCCTGGCCACGCTGTTCTGCCCAGCCTCCTTCCTCGCTTCCAGCTCCAGTGTTTTTTCGAGTGCTTTTGTCATTTTTCCGTTTTGAGCCGTTTTTCGCTGTACAGGTGATTTTGGTTTCTTATTTTTCTCGAGAATTCCCAGCAGTGGTGATTTTGTGTTTGCCTTAGTTTTTGTTGAAGATAGTATTGAGATCCTCAGTTGTGGTTTTGAGCCTGCCTTGCCTTTTTCCCACGGAGTGGAGATTTTTGTTGGCTTTTGCTTTGTACTTTGTGTGTTCCTAATAAACTGTTTTCATCCTGTCTCTGCATCCGGGGTCCTGGCCATGTTTTTGACTCACGTACCGTAACAAAAGGATCATCAATGCAACTGCCCAATACGGACAAAGTCTGCATAGGGAGTAGGTCATGGTGGATGGATGGGTCAAGTTAACTTGTTATTTTTAGACTTAGTTCACTTGCAATCTTCAGTTATTTTATTTATCTATTTATTTAATTATCAGTCTGGTTACATTTAGGTAATGAAGCTATTTGGTTAGAGTTAGGAAAAAACATGGTTTGGGTGAAAATAAACCTTTTCACAATCAGGATAAATATGCACTGACAAATATGTACGTTTGACAACTCTAGAAGGTGCAGGTGTATTTTTATTTATATATCTGGTTTGTCGCAGTGTCACTGTTAGTCTCGCTAGCAGGCACAGAGGAAGAGGTGCTGTAAGTGAGGTATGGCTAATTCTTGAAAAAAAAAAAAAAAAGATTCACAGTTGAGGAGGAGACTGAATTGGTAACGGATTAGCTTGGGAGGGCAGATGAGAGTGCTGACAGTGCAGTAAAGATGAGGAGATGCTTGGAGGTCTGGACAACTGGTCATCAGCTACGTGTTGTAGCAGATGGAAGCAGCTTCAACCCACAGATACGGAGCTGTCACCAAGCAAAGAATTTCTGAGCACTGTTACGGACGATAAATCAAATCGCTATTCAATTGCGTAATTTCAAGATATGTGAAATTTTTTATGCATTACATTTTAAATGCATTGGATTTTAAAGCCAAATTCTTTGCAATACCTTTTAATATGTTTATACGATATTATAATAAACAGAATTGCTGCTAGGAGTAGTAGTAGTCGTGTGTGTGTGTGTGTGTGTGTGTGTGAGAGAGAGAGAGAGAGAGAGAGAGAGGGAGGGGGTGGAGTTAAGATGAAGATTGTTGATAT
The DNA here is from genome assembly GCF_051107435.1 of Chaetodon auriga. Lineage (NCBI taxonomy): Eukaryota > Metazoa > Chordata > Actinopteri > Chaetodontiformes > Chaetodontidae > Chaetodon > Chaetodon auriga. Next base: position 5,613,214 of record NC_135082.1, read on the forward strand.
AAAACAGACATTTCAGTCATATTCAGAATATTAAATAAAATGTCTACAAGGTCTGCACAATGTCAGCATTAGACTAAGAAACAGATTATCATTTCTTTTTTATCTATATTGTAAAAGTCCAGATTCTACTTACTTATCAAAAATGACTGAGATCTGAGATTCTTTACCTATTGATCTGGAGGTGTTTTTGTGGAAAATCAAACAACAGCAACCCCTCATCACATAAGGAGACCACAGGAAGTTATACCCAGATACTCACCTTGAGAGAAGTCTAATAGTAGCTTATTGTATGACTTGCCTGTGCTTATATTATCACTTCAGAATGGCCATAAGGAGTCTTATCTGGAAGAAGCCTGACATTCCATATTTCACTATCACTCCACATATGTGTGGTGGCTGTGGTGGAGCAGCCCAGGGTGGTGTCCAGGGAGTTTATGAATAATGGCTAAAGGCCAGCCACCACAAAGAGGAACAAAGTTGCTGCAATTTCCAACAGAAAGGCGATGATTAAAGTGACATCTTATGAGGAGGTGGCCTCAGAAATAAAGAAGGGCAGCAGCTGTTATCAGAGGCCACAGGGGCCATCTCCTCTTTATTCTCTCTGGCAATTTCAGATGAGGTAGGAGAGTCAGCAGAGGCCCTCCTTATTGGTAGAAGTGGTTGAGGCAAGTTCATTTTTAGCCTCTAGTTACTCCTTTACTCTGGCAGTAATGTGTGACTGGGCAGCAGTGTGTGTTCTCCCTTCAGGCTGGTCAGGGTGGATGTTTTAATCCTGCCGTATACTGTGTTCAGCTTTCACTACTGTTATAACACCTGTGACACACAACTGCAAGTCAAATCAAAGCATTACATGCGAACAGTTTCAAAATGTGCAACAAAAAATAATCAGTTTAACAATTAACAAAGTTAACAGACACACTACAGTCTTACTATAGTGAGGGAGATCATGCACCAACATGAAAACCCACTGCCGGGGCGTCAATGTCTGCAGGGCCAATTAGATTGACATATTGCTACATTCCTTCCACACAACCCACATCCTCCAACCTCTGGACATCAGTATCTCCAACCCACTCAAGGCTGTATTCACCAACCTGACCATCCGTATGGAACTGGTGAGAGAAGATGTGATGGCTGGGACAAAGCATGGTTTTGAGGCATGCCCATGAAAAGCCAGTCACTGCAGACTACAATAGATTCAGTCACACAGGAATCTGCCCATTGTCCAGAGAGGCTGTTTAAATGAAACAGGTAAGATTTTGCTGAGCAGATTGTGAAACTATTGCCATGTGTGTGATGAAAATCTTGAAAGCAGGTCATAACAGAGAACTTTAAGGGGACCTAGAAGTCTTATTCAGAAGCATTTCTGAAGATTCATCAAGGTGAATAGAGACTAGCAGCACAAGTGAAGGTTACTTCTTGGCAGGGAGCATTAACCCTGACTTGACCCATGAGATCTTCTATATGTCCAAGAGCATCCTCCAACTGCTATGCCTCCGTCCTCCACTCTCCAGAATGCACCAGCTACAAGGCCCACCTCTTCCACTGCAGCTCCATCCCCAGAAGCATCTTTGTTTACTTCTCCTGGGACCCCAGAAACTAACCTACAGTAAAAGGAACAGCCAAAATGATTTGGTTGAAAATGGTTCAACCCCTCCTTCCCTCACCAAGATCCTCATCACCGCCACCTTTGGCACAGTAGGAAGTTGCGAACAATGGGTGCTCCAGCAAGCGAGAATTGTCACCCGTGATGAGCACAATGCCATCCTCCAAAACTAAATGCTCTAGATAAGGAAAAAAGAGGAAAAAAGAGCAGGAAAAAAAAGAAAAATAGGGCCAGGAGAGAGGAAAAGAACAGAGACATCCTCTTTCTGAAAACGCTGAAGGCCACTGAGCAGTGTGCAGAAATACTTCACCTCAAGGGTCAGAAGCAGAGGCAGATGATGAGGTGCAGTACATGTTTTGTCAGCTGTGATTTCACCTTGTGTGGGAGCTCCAGATGGAGCATGGCTTTGTCACATGTGATCGCATGTGTGATGGGTGAGGGACACACACTCTGTGCAGGCCGGACAAAGGAAGAAACAGTACAGTTCTAATTATTATAATTATTTTGCATCTAGCTAAACACTCAGTTTCCAGAGACAGACAGACTAACCAAACTGAGACATTTTACTTATTTATTTATTTTACTTATATCTGATGTGTCTTGTTCCATCCTGATTTCTCTTAAATCATTGGTCTAAAAGTCAGCAATTCACCAGCAAAAACCAGTTTTGACCAGTAAGACCTTCCCCCAGAGATGAGGTGGTTAACCACGCCCATGTGTGCATGTGTCAAAGGCACCCCAGCTAAAACACTAAAGACACCACAAAACAATCTCATTTAAAGTAAAAACTTGCTCAAATCTGCAACCAAAAAACTGTTCTTATGACAATCAACTATCCTACAAACCCTGCATTTCAGCCCCTGCGCCATCCTTTTCCGATCACATTCACAGCACATGTTGGAGACCCTGCTTGAACAAGAAGTCGGCACTGCTCCTGGTAAAAAGCTCTCTTTCCTGTAGGCTTGAGTCTGTAACTCCCTCTTTGTTGGCCTTCTCTCATCCACTTTTAGACCCTTACAGCTCATCCGGAATGTTGTCGCCAAGCTTGTCTTAAACCTCCCAAAAATCTGTCATGTAACTCCTTTCATTCCCTTTTCCACTGGATGCTCGCCGATGTTTCAAAACACTGCTGCAGCTATAAGGCAATCGAAATACCATGTTTCAACCCAACACTTTGGCCTGGCCTCTGCTCTTGGCTGTTGCTAGTCAACTGAGCCTCTATTCCTGGTGCCCTGTCATGGCTCTTTTCCTCCTTGGCACCACAGTGGAATGCTGTTCCTACATTGATCAGGGCTGCACAGTCTGTCTGTTTTACACCCCTTGCAGGAAATCCATTTCTTCCAATCCCATCTTTCTCCCTGACCTTAAGACTTTTACCCAACCCTGACTGCATGCTTCACCCTCTACACACACTGAATCGGCTTGTGTCCTTGCTGTTACCATATTTTTAGACTGCTGACAGAATAGATGTTCCTATTTTAACCTTCTTGGATAATGAAGCATTCAATGTTGTCATGAGTGGGGAAGGCTGGTCCCAAGCCCCAAGATCTCTTTTACATTTATTGCAAATGGGAAAGATGAGCGGAGATTTTGTGTGAGCATTTACAGGATCCATGTGACACCAATGCCAATCTTACGTTTTATTTCCACAGGCCTGCTATAGGAATACAATGCAGGAATTAAAGATGCACATACAAACTTGGCCCCTTCTCCCCGGCTCAACAAGTGAGAAAGAAAGTAGCAGAGGTCGAGTGAGCTGGAGAGCGAGTGAAAAGAGCGAGGCATGCTGGTGAGAACAAAGCTTTGTTTCAGTAAGACATTATTTTCTTATTGTTTCACAGTAGTACGTTCTAAAGCACAAATAAACACGTCCACACCTCCACACAACCCTGCGGGAAGGTGCTACATTGCCGGATTTTGAATTCAGAGCTTCATCCTGTCCGCTGTGGCCTCTCTGCTCTGCATGTGTGTGTCAGTCAAACAGACACACTGAAAGCAGAGCAGCAGAGGAAAGAGACGGAGAACCAGGGGAAACACCGAAGCACGTAAACAGACAGAGATGTAACCTGGTCACTACGCTACGAGTCCTGACCTCACACCCTGCACACTGTTATTGGCTGGAAGCCACACACCCACTGCTCAGAGACTGCTGCCCAGAAGCGCCCTGAACAGAGAAAAATAATAAGAAAATACAGGCAGAGGACAGGGCCTCTGTAGATAAATACACTGCTGCACACTTCAACTGAGTCATAAGTGAAGACTGAGTCTATACATTGTTTTTTTTTTTTAAATCCTGCATAGTATACCTTCAAGTTATTTAAAATGTACTTTAAACTAATCAGTCAAATGCTAATTTCCTCTCAATATTTTGTAACAGTACGATTCAAAGTTGTTTAATATCTTCATTGAGATGTCTGTAGTGGAGTTTGCACGGACTGGTTACATAACCACATCATGCTGCCTTGTTGTGGGCTATCAGTAGTGTTTTAATGCAGTGGGGGGAAGATGTAATGGTACCAGCTGTGCAAAGACAGCAGGTTTGATTAACAGATTATGACTGTTATGATAAATGAGTTCATGACTTTAGTAAAGAAGTATGCAACTGACATCAACTTTTGACACTTGTTATTTACTAAAACCAATAACTAAATTTTTTTTTTTTTTTTTTTTTTTAACAGTTGCAGTCAGACAGTAAATCATGTTATCTAAAATAAGCCCATTTTTGAAACAAAGTAACAGGAATAAAAAAAAAACAAAACATTAAACTACTGATGAAAACTAGAACAACATTATTATTTTCACAAGTGTGTATGTTAACTTAAAAAAAAAAAAATCAGAGACAGACAAGAAGACACAGAAAAAGGTCAAGTTTGCTGCTCTTTGTTCAGGTCAAGTGACGCTTAGCGGTTAGCCCCTTGTTTTAAACAAAAGTTAGCATGGCCGACTGCTATGTTTAAGTGCCTTGCAGGGCACCTTCTTAGGATAAACAAATGCTGTAATCCATTCACAGAGAGGTTGCTGTGTAATCTTTATTTGAACAGCACCTCATACTACATCGTCCCTCAAAAGGGCTACTTCTGTGAGGTGAATGTGCAGCCTTTTCCACCTTACACCAAAAACAAGATGTAGCAAAGCCACACAAGCAACACCTTTCTTTACTGAATCTTGTCCCTATTGTGAACTTTGTTATTTAAGTTCCTTCACTGAAACATGACACAAAGTCGACAAATGCTGCCAGAGGAGGATCACTGAGGCTATGAAGCATGAAAATGTCCATGTAGGGTTTCTTCAGTGCCTGAGGATGAGCTTTGTGATCAAAAAGGCAGATTTCAAACAATTGTGACTGTTCCAAACAGAGCACAAAAAGTATATTACAGACATGTAGTATCGTTATTCATTTAGCTGTAACTTTTTGGCATTACTGAAATGTCTTGTTATTTTCCAACATGTATACGAACAAAATGCCACACATAGTCTTAGTGGTCATCGCCTAAAGTCTGTGTCTGTACTACTCAGTGACCTTACAGGACAAGGGCATGTGTGCATGCATGTGCATATTTCATTGGTCATGCAACAAGCTCTTCTCAGAAAACCCAGTGACATTTTGTCCATCTTTGTGTGTCTGTAACTTTATGTGAATGCATAATAATTGCTTTGTATGTGAACGAATTGGTGTGTGTGCCTCGCTTGTGACTGTTCATACGCTTGCATGTGTGTTCACAGTGCACAGTGTATTTCCGGTGTGTTTCGACAGTCCCTGTGGATTAGCTGTGTTGTTGGAAAGGCCAAAATCTCTATCACAAAATGCCATCTGTATATGTGTGTGTGATAATAAAAAGAAAAAGTGGCCAAGAAGTGTGTGAATGTTTCACGTGTGTGAGCAGGCCTTTGCGTGATCAGGTTCTCATTTACTACACAATATATTTTAACTCTAATTATATTAAGTATATAGTATGAGTTCATATTTCTGCCTTGATGACAATCACATCACATATGGCCACATATAAAGGAAAAGAAAAATGTATTCAGCTTAAAATCATCATCCATTTTCAAAATCCTCTGTAAAATTCTTCAAAAGGCAATATTTTTTATATTCCTTTGTATACAGCCTCTATGGTTGATTTTATTTTGTATCTTTTTTATTGCCTATTAAGTCTTTCTTCTACCCTTTCTTTTTATTCTTACTCTTCTAACAACTGTATTTCTCCAGCCTGGGATCAATAAAGGCTTATCTTATCAATCAAATAAGTAAAAATAAGTGTTAGAGTAAAATGTAATATGGCATAGTATAGCCTAAATTACACTAAAAACTAAACAAAATCTAAGAAAAAGGGATGCATGATGGATATGTGTCTTTATTAACAACGTTAGTCCAGGTTCCTCAGTTTCTTTACAGCATTATGTGTGGAATGAAAATCTCCAGGGGAAAAGAAACAAATGTGAAAAACCAAGTCAGACAGAACCCAGAAAACCCCTCACCTTGATGATTTAGCCTGCAGTATGTTCCAGGCTGAATGCAAAAATAAACAGTAACATGGACAGTGACACTGAGGTTAGAAAAACAATGTATGAGACAGAGAGAAACATGATGCGGTGACACCGTACACAGAGGAGAGAGCAGCCTGTGTTCACTGCCAGGTTTAGGTGCTGTGTTGGCCTGGTGTCTGATAGAGAGAGAAGACAAACACACAGCCACACATACAACCATGCTGAGGACCACCTACACATTCAGAGCACACACATCCAGCCAATGTGTTCACTCATACAGACAGCAGACACCGTGTGGAGATACAGCAAACAGGAGTCACAACGCACCGCACTCCCTCGGGCTTGTGTGTTGCTGTGTTAGCTGTTTTGGGGAAGGGACAGTGTTCCCGAAGAGCTAGACTGTGTCTGGGTCAGCGAGCTGACAATTAGAGATACATTGGTTTTTAGGGCCAATTAGAAGATTTCAAATGAATTCGCTTAAATTGGACAAGTTTTCAACCTCCACTAGTGTTTTCAAGTGTATTACTGCCGGCCAGGGCTCTCAAGTTTTCAACTGAGTTCAGAGTGAGATTTTGGCGGCGGGGGTTGCAGGTGTGTGTGTGTGTGTGTGTGTGTGTGTGTGTGTGTGTGTGTGTGTGCGCGCGCGCGCGCACACCCGTGCGCTGTGTGTAACCCCTCCCCCTCTTGTTCAGCTCGTACACACAGAAGCCGCCACACATCATGTAGTTGACCAATCACGTGTGGCTTGAACAGAAAAAAAGGTGAGAAAATAAAAACAACAACAAACTGGCTCCCAGGCAGTAACCGGCTCCGATAGTTTACTTCTGAGCATTTCGTTCGCGACCGACACATCACTAATTCCTCTACCTGTTCCACTGTTATAAAAAATAGCGACGCAACTTGGTGGGCGTTATCCTCAGAATTTCTCTGCATGAGAAATACAAGGTGTGGTGTGTGAGCATGTGAACAGGTTGAAATGCGTGTGTCTCACGCCCAATGCGTGAGATTTAAGAGCCCAGCTGTTGGCAGCGCTGTCTCAAAGACAAGCTGAGGGCTTCCTGTTTTCCTTCGAGCTTGGCAACTACCAAAAATGTTGGATACATTACATTTGTTTCAAAATTTCCATGAAGACATGATCAACATCCCGTTGAAAACAAAAGAGGTGAAAAAAGGCACATCATTGAAGATGTAAAGTGAAATTGTCATCATATGCAGTGATAACGTAGTTTGAGTATTGCTTTGTGCAAACAAGTACAAACATGAGGTGTTGGTGTTGGGGTGGAGGGGGGGGAGAAGAAAACAGGAGGAGAAAAACTGTGTGTTAATTCATTTATTTATTATATAATGGAGACATGACAACGGAGAGAAATGGTACCAGCCTGACTGGATCACCAGTCAGCCTTCTTTTTTTCTGGGAGTTTGTACCTGTTTGTTTGGCAGACAGAATTGCAAAGTCAAGCGAGCCTTATAGTTAATCAATCTTAAGGCTGATGGTGTCATTATTCTATAGCCATTACAGTGTGCAATCAACATTTACTTCATAATGATACATTAAAGCTGCAGTAGGTAAGATGGAGAGGAGAGCAGACTTAGCCTGAAAATTTGAACCAACACAAGTTCCACGTCACTCCCCCTCCCTCTCCGCTGCACTCATGCCCTGCCTCCAAGCCCCTCCTCCCTGCAGCGTCTGCGTGGCTGCCGTGACAACCAGTAACGTTAGCCTTAGCATCCGAAACAAGCTAACTCTGCCCAGCCGCTACATCACAGTTGCTAACATACCGTACGCGCTGCGGAGTGTTACTGTAACAATCACCATGTTAGCTTCATGGTTATTTGTTGTCTTAGCCGTATATGCTGTTGTTGGCAGCGGCGGTTTGGGCAGTTTCTCCTTTGCGGGTGGCTGTTGCTCCACCATCGCTTTCACTAGCCTCCTTACGCCGCTCACAGAGCTGTTTGACTGAGCGGCAGCATGAGATGGGGGAGAGGGTGGTTCACAGCGTGTGTGAGTAGTGATTGACAGATGTCAGACACTCCCTCAGACGCTCCTCTGGCTTTTATTGGTTGTTTTGTGTCAGGCGAAATGGATTCTTGCAAATCAACACATAACCTAGCAAAAGGGTCCTCTAAAGTGTGTGAATGTTCCACACGTGTGAGTAGGCCTTTGTGTGTTCATGTTCTCATACATTAGGTGTGTGAGTTCGTGTGCCTGCCTGTCGCTAACAGCAGGAGTTTGTTTTTCATGAGCATCCTGAAAGTGTTTGAGTGTGTGCAGATTCAATGGCAAGGTTAATGATGCTATGCTAAGGAAGTGAAAGCCGACCAGAGACATTTCCAATTTGGCTTCAGTGCAGGAAGGCAGGAGACAGAGCAGCTAATGGACAGATTTTGGCTGATTGTACAGTGGATTCCCTGTTGTTGCTGCTGTCTTTAACCTAGTCTGGGTCATGGACAGAATGAGGCTGCCAAGTAGATGTTTGTATTGCTGCTTTGTTCTGCATCCTGAAGAGAAATCCAACTTCAGATTCTTTTTGTACATTCGATCTCATCTGTGGGTGCAGACTGTTGCTCTGCAGGTGTTACAGTATGTTATGTATACCCTCCTAAGACCTGAGCTTGGCTTAGATTTTTATTCCTCCTGGCTATTTGGAGTTAGGAGGGACCAATAAGTATATAACTAGCCATTGTCTTTGAACATGAAGCTCTATTTGAAAAAAAAAAAAAAAAAATGATGTCCACATACTGGGACACAAAGTCTTTTTTTCCAGCCTGAACACAACAGTGGTTTTCTAAAACATTTTTCATTGTCACTGTTCCATATATATCTGTTCATTTCAATTTCAATTTCTGAACATGGCTTGGTCACACCTAACCTGTGTGAAAGGCTGCACAACAGTTCAGCTTGCAAGCACAGGAACACCTTGCATGTCACACACTGCATTTGAGTTTTCCCAGAGCAGCCTGTCACTCTGCAGCGCGCCGCATTCTTCAGGATGATCACCTTTGGAAGATGTACATTAGCCGTCTTGCGGACTATGATGTGGGGCACAGCCTTCACGGAACGTTTTCCCCAGCTCCAAAAGGTTTGTGCTGTCGTCCTGTACACTGTCATGCTGGGCCAAGAATGTCTGAGCCACATCCATGCAAAATTCAAGGAACTGCATGATGCCCCTTCGTGGTGAACCATGTACAGTGTGGTCTCGGTGATATAATAGCCAGCTGTTGGGTAAAGCAAGGTTAGTGAAGTGCGTCAGCATCCGAAGCATCCACTTCTTGGTACGGATGCTCATTCGGTAGTAACTCATCATCCTGTCTACCATGTCAACCCCATCCATCTTGGAGTTGTACTCACGGACAGTACTTGGTCATGTGATAGTCGCATGACTGAGTTGGCCATTTATCCAAAGAAAATACACCACAATGTAATAGTAAGAGTTGCAAGGTACTTCATCTTTTTTCATAGTTGTAAAATGCTGAAAAGGGAGATCACTTTAATTGCAACATGGCTCCAAAGATGGCAACAAACACAACATATTACCATTTAAATATCAGCATGTTCAAACTGTCACTGTGAGCCAACTTAATGGTGAATTTGCTACCTTTTTCTAAAGCATTCAGGTGTAAGTTCTTATGGAACTCCTGTCACATGATAACAACGTCCACAAAAATGGACAACAAACATTGTAGATATTGTCATATTTACATTTACTTCACCACAAATGTACAGGATCAAAAGCAAAAAAGTTTGGACCTTAACGTTTGTCCCTCTTACCATTTGGCTTTCTTTGCAATGAGGATTATAGCCTAACAGAGATGCCAGCTTTGCTTTGGACTCTTGAGTAAGCATCACACAATCTAGGTAATGGATATAGTTAATGGTCCAATAAACATTTATGTAAACATAAAGTATCAAAAATTGAAAATGAAAACTACTTGCATTTTTACCAAGTCTTACTGCTAACAAACCAGACTGCAAACTGCGATTGTTAAAGGTTATTGATATGCAGTGGAGTAGGCTGACATTTACACAGTGCCCTCACTATCACAGCTCCTGTTCGGCCTTTTACACCAGCAGTTATGTAAAGCAAGAAGTGATTTCCACCAGAAAACATGCTTGGTCATGCCCAGCCAGATAACCTCACATTGAGCTCAAGCCAGCAGATCTCCTGCTTCATTTGTATTCACCACAACAATATTTTCCTTCCCTTTCAACTTTTAGAGAATTTTAACATAGGGAGGTTTTAAACTACTCCATGCTCCTTTTACCATACGCCTCCCTGCAATCTTCAGAAAGATATTTCAGCAGGCCTTTGATTGACCGTGATATGCAATGAGTGTTCAAGTTCAACCCAAACACACACAACAATTTTCTACATTTTACAGCATGGTATGGTCATCTTAGCTTCCATTTTGGCAGCAAGCAGCTCTCAAAATAGCTGCAGGCAGGCATGTCAATATCTGTTCAACGTGAAAATCTTGCTGGGTACGGAGGTGGGTCAGGAATGGAGTACTGGTGCTTTGCATTATCATGCTCGTATCAGGCCAGGTGGATTTCACCAGGAAAGATATCTGACTTATGAACAGAAGTTACATATTATATCCTGCTGACAAATGCTTCTACTGACAACAGGGTGCTAAAAACACTGATACTAAGGCTGCTTGGGGAGTAATACTGAGGCCTAAATTCTAACTGAACCTGCTCTGGGTTGACCACGTCAGGGGAAATCACCAGGCTGCTGCATAGCCACTAAAGGTAATACAAGATAAAATAGGATAGTTAGTAGGTTTCATGATTTTTTATATATATATATTGCTTACTCTTCAAGGAACATTTCAATACCTTGAGAGACATTTTGGTCTCTGCTGCCTGGTGAACACATGGTGACAACAAGAAAAAACACAACTTGTTGATCATACCTTTCTGCTTGTGTATGAATGACAGACAATTTAGAGATGAGAGGACATTTAGAGGTGTTGGAAGGCAGATATATTTTTTCTAACTCTGGAGAGAGACAGGCAAGCTGTTTCCTTCTGCATCTGTCTTCATGCTAAGCTAGGATAAGCAAACATCAAAGCTAAAGTTCCATACTTGGTGCACAGACATGAGTGTGGCAATGATCTCATGGTAAATGAACATATTTGTTCATTTATATTTCTGACTTCATAACGATCATGTCTCACATGTCTACATGCAAACAAAAAACAAAAACCTTTTCAACACAAAATCATCAATCAAGCTAGTAAATATCAACGTTAATGCTGGAGATGGTTGGTTTGCCACATGGATGTAGTAGTGCTCAGTTCTCAGTGTATTTCTGGTGTGTTTAGACAGTCCCTGTGGGTTAGCTGTGTTGTTGGAAAGGCCAACATCTGTACCACAAAATGCCATCTGTATATGTCTGTGGTAATAAGAGTGTTGGAAAGTGGCCAAGAAATTAGCAAAGCTCCTCCCAAGTGTGTGAATGCTCTACATGTGTGAGAACTGTGTGATCATGTACTCATACATTAGATGTGTTAGTGTGTGTGCCTCCCTGTCAGCAACAGCAGGACTTGGTTTTTATGTGAACATCCCAAGAGTATGGTTCTCAGTATCACATAAACATGCATGAGAGTTCTGCCACTTTCATGTTTAACCAAAGGTATATTGCTCAATGTGAAAGTGAAAAACAAACAAAAAAAAAAATCTATTTTTGTGAATTTTATTACTGGTAGTCACTTGAATTCAAGAAAGGCCATTGAGCTACAAGTATGTAGTTTAAGTCACATGTTTCATGGCATTCAACTTTTAGTGCCTGGGAAATGATTGCTGATATTGTTGTTATCCTGACTGTTATACCCAAAAATGAGTTCACTGGATTCTAATAACAATATTACACATGTTTCCTGGGCATTGTTTGGACTTTTTCTTCAATTAAAAACTAAAACCTCAACCTGAATTAATTACATTCTACTGTCATAAAGTAATATTACATTGTCAAGTTATTGAATTCCTGCTTTGTTTTGTCCTCCTTCACAGAGAGGTCAAAGGTCAGAGTTTGGGCCTAGTAGAGATGCTGAGTCTTGCTCAAGGAAGCTTAAATACCTCATTATATTTCACAACACAGTGTATCGACAGTCTTACACAGTTTCTTCCTTCTCACTGCCAAGGAACTAAAGCTACATGATTGTGTCCATCCATTCATTTGTTTGCATATCTGGAAAATTAATGGCCAGATTGACGTGGAAATAATTGTGCACATTTGTGCTGACAAGAGGATGTCACCTGCTGATTTGGGTGACAACATCACATTTTCTCCAGAAGCATTAGGCAGCAGTAGGTTCAACCTTTAATTTTCTCATGAGGATGTATCTGGAGGATGTACATTTGTGTACCCACAAATACTACCAGGAAAAATTCAGCTCTTATTGTTTCAGCATTTGCATTTCTGTGTTTTCACCCTCAATATATAACCACCGAAGCATCACTGTGAGGCTCCAACAGTCTCTCTTTTCCATCAGGCGTGGAGTTACTGACTCTGCCGCTCATTGCTCTGTCAGACATAACTGATGTTGTGGGAAAGTATAGATTTGCTGATGCTGAATTGATGTGACAGGTAGGCATTATTGAATTTCACGGACGGCAGTGTTGTGGTCTTTGAGAGAGTATTCACTGTGAACTGTGATGCTTAACTCTCCTGGAATGTCCTATAGGACTTTGCACTACCATTTAAAAGCTGGACCTCTGATCTTCTGCCTGATCAACAAAATGGTGCATCTTAGGTAGTCATCTGAAATCGTTACTGAGGTTTTAATTGAAAGTACTGTATCCCTCTGTATGATGGATTGTGGTGAAACATTGGCAGTGGTTGGAGATACTCCCTGTTTTGCTTTTGTGATAAATGATAGAAAGATAAGAAATGATTTGTATAATATACCAGTGCTTCATTGGTAATTCTTGGTTGGTAAATGACTTTTTCACTGCATCATGAGGTTGAACAAATTCACCAAAATCACACTTCTGTCTTGTCTTGGCTGGAGATTGAACACATGCAAATAAAATGCTTCAATTTCCAACTAAAATAAGAGACTTTTCTTCATTCAACTAACATAGCTAACATAGCATAATAGCATTGCCAACTACTCAAAATATTTAGAGGCATCTTACAAATTTTGTCTTAGGACTGAATGTTATTCCAGCAAATTAATTACACCAACTGTATTATCTCAGGAGCTCACTTATACTACGAGCTAATAAGCCACTTGCTGCCAAGTTTCTTATTAGCGATTAAGTGTTAGAAGACCAACTCTGGAAAATATGACCTGTTCATGTGGCTAAGGCTAGTAAGCAAAATTAGATTTGTCATATGATCATATATCATAGATGTACAAGGGTCATATATCAAGTCACTTTAACCTGACTTAACCTACATGGAGAGTGTTATAAGGGCATTTCTTGGTCAGAAAAAGTCTCATACCAGACAATACGAGTCAATGTTTTGAACTCACTGCATGCATTGCACCTGTTGGCCCAGAAATATTTTGCGACGTATAAAGCTAATAGTAATATAATTGGTCAGGTTTGTACAGAGGAATATGTTCATATTTAATTTTGTACAATTTTAATTATTCTTTTTAGTTAATCCTGTTTATCGTATGTATACAGAGGAGTATTTTTTTTACCTTTTTTTTTGTTATATAGCAAGACTCCGTCATCAGTCTGCGTGCTGCAATAACATTATCACTGTGGTCATTACCTATGAGATGTGGCAGGCAGAGGACTCACGGCACTGCAGTGGAGCACCACCACAGAGCCAGGGAGCCCCCACCCACCCCAGGCAGTGTGCCCCATGAGAAGAGACATCCCAGCCCCAGCTGATAGCAGCCCCCGTCGCAAAGGGCCCCCACTGGGGAAACATTGGATATATATATGGGATAAAATTATAAAAACATACAAGATAAAAACATATTATATTATATTATATTATATATTATTATTACATACATATTATGGTCCAAAGCTTTGGAACAGCCTGTGCTTCCTCATGGGGGGGGCCTCCACGCTGGGAGGTGTGTCTGGTCTGCCCACCGGGGCGTCGTCCTGGGGTTTTGCAGTGTGTGTGGAGTTCACCATGGTCCAGCCTGGCACTGTGTATGGAGTCCACCCCGGTCTGTCTGGGTCGGGGGTCTCTGTTGCAGCGGCGCTCCCTGTGGCCGTGGACTGTGATCCCTTGCAGTGTGGACGAGCTCCCCATAGGTGGTTTTTTCCTCTCATGATTCCTCGGTGCCCTGCCATGTTATTACACTGACAGTTTCGTTTGGGTGTGTGTGTGTGTGTGTGTGTGTGTGTGTGTGTATGTGTGTGTGCATGGTATGCAGTGGTTTTGTAGGTCTGTGGGTGTGTTTCGATTATACTACTGTTTCATGTTTTTATCTTCTGTCAAGCACCTTGTGTTGCACTTTTTATGTATGAAAGGTGCTGTACAAATAAAGTTTGATTGATTGATTGATTGATATAAGAACATTAAGAAAAGCTAAAATAACCATATATAAACATATAAGAACATTTAGTTAAAAAGTCAAAATAAAAGTATAGATTATAAGAATGTATAAGAAGAAAAATAAAAGTCAGATTAAATGTAAAAGTATAAATAAATAAGATAAGATAAAAATAAGATAAAAAGTATATTAAGAACATGAGTTAAAGGCCAAGCCTGAAATACACAGGGAGCCAATGCAGTGATTCTAAAACTGGTGTAATATGCACCTGCCTTCCGGTCCTCGTCAGCACAGGTACAGCTGCGTTCTGTAGAAGAAGTGCACCTAAGTTGTTGTACTAGTGTACATACTAGTGGGTTTGAGGTGAGTTCTTTTTATTTACACAATATGTGTATGTTTGCTAAATGTACATATATCTATGGATTTTCTAAATACTAAATCTCGCAGTTGGTGGTGGAGAAAGTAATTTTTTTTTCTTTATATAGTGTGCGCTGATCAAGAGTTCATTAAATTAAAGACTTCTGATGTAGATCTGACTGGTCATTGTATCACAGGAAGGGGTCAGAAATTACATCCTTCAAATGTTACTGTCACAGTGGACCCGTGCTCTTCAGCAGAGACCTTTGAACATAGACTACCTTCAATTTGTCTGCAGGCAGATGTTTTTTTTTGTAGCGTGACACATCTTCAAAATCCCCAGGAAATTACCAATACCCTGCTAGACTTCCATCTGTCAATTCAGTCATTACAGCAAACATTTGCTGTCCAAAGGGAATCAGAACCTGGACATCCATGCTTGTCCAGCTTTTGGAAATGGGCTTTGCGTGGGACACATTTCAAGTCTGCACGGTGTAAGCTACAAGACAGCACATTGAAAGCTGTCTGAACATGGTATGACTGCAAGAGGAATGTACGGCAAATTGTCTGATGTAGAGCCTGACATACATGTCACAGGAAGACATGCCACATGCTGGTTTTCATTCTGTATGAGCAACTCTTAACACATACTGGCTTCACAAAGTGTAAGTGCTTTGTTCCCTTGTTAAAAGTCACTATACTAATTACCATTTGTCTAACAGTCAAGAGTGTAACTGAACACCAATATTGTAAAAACTGAATGTTTCCACATTTAAAATCCCTTTTTGATATGCTTAATAATGGTCTAATAGTGGATGTATTAAGCGGCTTTGCGTGTCATTTGTTTTTAAATGAACATGCACAACATTGTCATTTTTGGAGGGACAGATGGCTTTTCATGCAAGGTGTGTAATCTATGAAGGCTTTCCAAACCTTTTTCTTGTTGATTCTTCAGCTGTATCAAAGTCAGAGACAAAAATAGTCAAATTTTGAGGACAGTATGAAGTTGGAAAGACTTGATTTCATAACTGAGTCAACCTGCTTATCCAATTTCACCATCACAAATGACACACTGGCATCTAACAAACAACCTTGTTTCATTTCAGATGTGTACTAGCCAAAATTTTGTTATTCCACTTTGAAGTGCATTGCCTTTAAGTATAATTGTATAAGGTTCTAAAATACAAAAATACAGTAATAAAAAATATTTTAAGTAAACTTGAAATGCATCATTAATTGCCTTTTCACTTTGTGTATTTGTTGATATGACTTTACCCAACAAACAGTGGGGTAGTTTGCAGCTTTATTAGCAACAAATTCAAAATAGCCTCCCCAGCATTAAAATGTTAATTTATATGCATTTAAATGTGCACTACAGGTAAATGAGTAAAAGACGTAAAATTCAATTCATTTTGTGTTTTATTCTGGAGTGATCTGAGTGTGCCCCTCAGCCGATGAGCCATGACAATTAAATCTGCAAGTAAATCTACTGTAACATTCTAAAAGTGTTTTCACATTATCAGTGACTTAAAGGTGGGGTGACTTATTCTGGAGAGAGATTGTTCATACCATGTCTCCTTCACAATGCAATTACCTGTTAGCATGCCAGACTTACCTCCCATCTCCCCTCGCCTTACCTTTGTCTTGTGCACGAGCATGAACGCCATCTGTCGGCTGGAAATGTGTTGTGTGCTCGGCCCAATCCACACTATTTATTCCCCATTTACAGACCCAGGGCGGTGTACAAAAACTGAATTTTTTTTCAGGTCACACACACACACACACGCACACACACACACACACACACACACACACACACACACACACACACACACACACACACACACAGACAGAATGGACAGTTGCGGACTGTGAGGAGATACTTGGCTGAATTTCACATCCAGTAAATATCAACACTCTTTCTCCAGAACGACTCACTCCACCTTTAAAGGCCCCACACACCCAAGCAGGTGTTTATGGCTATCTTTACTGAGTACCGCTCAGCTCAGGTTGAAGGTGTGGGTTATGTGAGGTCAGTGGAATCCTTGTACCAATAAGAATGTTGCATGAGTCATTAGTCCAGCTCTATCAAGTGCAACCAAACTAACAGAGTCAGGGAGATGTCAATTAATGCAACCTGTGTCTGAAATCACTCCCTGGTTTACTTACTTCTCACTACTGTCTTAGGCCTGGTTCAGATGACATTATTTTTTTAGTCTTAAACGATGGTCATCATGTCATATTTATCGGTCACATCGCATAAACTCTAGTTGTGTCTTGGTCAGGTGACTGGCCAGACTACACGTGTGACTCTGATTGATCACAGCACGTCTTATCTCATGATCAAGCAGAGTTTAAATATCATCGGGGAGGCGGGTGAAACAGCTGTCAATCAAACTGACAGAAGTATTGTGTGTGATGCTGGTGGTCTTGTGCACCAGAAAAGTAGAAAGAGAAAACGGCTGTGGATGCGCTACAATATTAAAAGCAAATGCAAGAGGAGGTGTAAACTTCAGCCTATTCAGAAAAAAAAATGCAATATGTAGACTTTTTTTAGGTATTTTAAATGCAATTTTTGTTGAAGTGTAAATTGAAAGTGGATCGGTGGAATCACACTTTATGACACAAAAGGATCCTCGAGGATGAAAACACAATAAAGCCCAAAGACTTCTTTCCACTGCAGTTCTTATGGATAATACTTAACATGAGATAAAAACAGAACAAGACAAGCATAGACAAATACAGTTAAGCTATAAATAACGATGGCAGACTGCTGCTGCTATGTATACATGGTCATTTTTTCTTGGTCATGAAAAATTAAATCTCAAGTATGCTGCATGGTGCGGCCCCTATAGCTCAGTTGGTAGGGTGTGCACCCCGGGTATTGAGGCTGTCAGTCCTCTGCAGTGGCTGCAGATTCGACTCCCACCTGCAGCTCTTTTGCTGCGTGTCGTCCCCTCTCTCTCTGCCCCTCTCCCATCATACCTTCAGCTGTCTCTACAATAAAGGCTAAAAAGCCCCAAAAAATAATTAAAAAAGAAAAAAAAATACGTTTCATGGTAATTTGTAACCATTTCTTTAGGGCCACTTTAAAAGTGCTCGATCAAACACTGGTTTTTCCAATTTGAGGAAAACCACTGCTAAATTTTCCAACTGTAACTGCATAATAATGGACTTGAATTTGAGAAATAATAACTGAAGGAGGTGTGCTGCCTTTAAATCCACTAAAATGCAATGCTGCAATAGTGCACAGGAATGACATTCAAAACTGGATTCTGGAATTCCAGACTTTTGAGTAATTTAAGCTGTAATGTCCATGTAAAGGGTAATGGAATACCATATTTCAAAACTTCCATTCAGTCTGATTCCCCTTTAAGGGAACAGTTCAGCATTTTTTAATGCCACCACAGCAAAATAGAGTTAAATCTCTGACTCCCGCTCTCCAAGCCTGCTGCTCTATGAAATATGGATCTTTAGACAGCTGCTGTTGAATTGATGTGGCAGATTCACAATATTGCATTTTAAAGACGAGAACATTTGACTGGAAGACTCGTGGTCTTTGTGACCGAGTATCAAGTGTGAATTCTTATTTCGGCCCTGCAGGACCTCCCTCTGATGTGCTGTAATTATTCCATCATTTGAATCGATCAGTTTGCTCATTTGCCCTTCTATTGAGTGATGTATACACACAAGCTGCTTAAAGCCATTTAGAGCAGGAACCAATCCTCACAAAATATTTGAGTTCCTCAAAAAATTATCAATTGCATGATCAAATTCTGGATGATTAAGGTGATGTGGGAAAAAAAAGGTCCAAAGGGAAAGGGCGTTTTGATTGTGAGCTAGTGTTGTTGGAGCCTCCTTTCTGAAATCAATATTAATATCTTAAATATGTGGGTAAAAGCTCTGTCCTCGATGCTCTTTTACTGACTCATGCATTTAACTTTACAGTGTAAGAGGTCATCAGCTGCCAACAAGTACAACTCCACAAAGGTGATTAGTGTCATTTTTGGTCGTTGAGGGTGAAATGACCTCCCTAAAGAAAGCTTCAGAGATCTCAAGATAGATCAGCTCCTTTCTCACAGCCATGATTATCTAATCATGCCTTTTCCCCTAGAATCTAATTTTTCATTTCTGTTAGATCAAAGCATAAAACTAAATAATAAGGTAAATCCCAAGATTATGCCTCCCTTAGAAATCAAACCAGTGTTTCTTTTTCTTTCTCAAGCACAGCAGTGAAATGACATCTTAATAAGAACCATAATCCCTTTCCCATCAACCATAACTCCACTTTGGAACAATCCCATTTTCTGTATTAGTACAAGAAAAACTTCTTTTTTCCCAAAATGAAAGGAAAGAGGAGTAACCGGGCTGGGTCATCTCTGCAACAAATGCTACTGGTGAACTTTGACCAGTTACAAATATAATATACTGTACCAGCATAGTCTAAGTTTCAGCATAATATAGGGAGTTATAACACTTTTGCTGGTCATTTTCCCTCTCCATCAAAGACAAAGACACATGTGCATGCTCTTTCATTCATTGTATGCACATTCATCTGGTCTGGTCAAAGGTCATCAGCAAGCCACCAGCTTCTCAATCCCAGCTTATCACTACACACTGCTCCTGTGGCTGGGACATATTACAGACATATACAATGGTTCAATGATTAATAATAACCTGCATCATGGTTCTGATGAGTCTTAGCGCGCTTCCAATTCCAACATTGAGCCAAAGTAATAATTAGAATGCATTATACTTATATAGCACTCAAAGACGCTTCACAAAGAGAATAAAAATAAATAAAAGTACAGTGCAGCTGCCACACAGTGTACTAGTTGAGCTAGCTGTAAGCTAGAGCAAGGTGCACGATGGTGGATGTGGTGGGGTCAGTTCACATGATTTGCTCATTAGATTATTTTAAATTGAGTTCAACTTCATTGTCATTGAACACAATACAAGTACCGACACAATGAAATGCAGTTTAGCATCTAAGCAGAAGAGCAAAAAGCAGTGAAGTGCAGAGTAATGTAGTGTGCATATGTCTGTATATATGTAAAATGCAGCCGAAACCCAGACTGGAATACATGAAGCAGAACATTGAGGCACAGCATGAAATCATGGACATCAGTTTCTTCATTCATGTGGAACAATCACTGGTTCATTCTCAGCTCATTCATCAGCTGGTTAATAACATCCAGTTGTACCCATGCAGGTGTACAGGACAGCCATTACAATCCAACACTTATCACCATTAGTCTGCAGACACAAGCACGCCAATGTCAACTGCTGCCTCAGCTCAGTTGGCACAGTCAACTGTTTTTATTAAAGCTGTTGTAATCAATATTTTTTACAATGTGAACATAAGGTGAAATGGGTCTTTCATAGTGAGTTTTATAGTTAGCTGCAGCTCATTATTTAGCTGTCCGGCCTCCGACTTCACTGTTTTAGCTCACTCTCACCACTCTCATTGCGTTGCTTTAGCAAGTTAGCCCTATCAACGTAAAGGACCAGTGTGTAGGATGATACAGAGTCAGCGAGATGGATAAATTAGCATATGTTTTATATATATTATATCTCATTCAACACTAGCTTCATCCTGCCTCCATCTATTACAAGTAAATGCATGTACAACAACCACCTCTTCAAATAGTGCTTATTTAATGGCGTCATCCCACTGATTTATAGAGTTCCAACTCCTGACTCTTGGGGTCTGTCCCAATAGCCACACATGTTCACATGCTAGAGACAACATGCTCTTTGTTCTAGTGAATATTTAGTCATAGTTCTAAACTCTTAACATTACTGAGATATCAGGGAAGTGTCAGCAAACATGCCTTATTTCACAGACTCACAGTCAAATCTACATGTCGTGGTAATAAATGTGGCTGATGACCCTGGACTCAAGAGCAGGTTTTGTCTTGGTTTTTATGGGGGCATAAGCTGGCAATGTATCACAAATTCCAAACGAATTTTGAGAAAATCAATAAAAGATACCAAATGAATCCCTGTTTCCATTTAATCTGTAGAAACCGCTTCTGCTTCTTCTTCTTCATCTCCTGTTGGAACAGAAACAGCTGATCAGTCATCTGAGTTAAATGTTTACTCCAATAGAATTTATGTGAAAAAGGTGTTTCCATCTCTCAATAACTCCTTGAAAAAGACTTAAACCACCTCAAATGAGCATACAAACTTTTTTATTATTGTTAATTTGAGGATATTTTTTTAATTTTTCCATTTCCATCAACCTTTTCTAATGAGACACTTGATACAAAATGCGCATAAAACTACATCTATGGAAACATGGCTTGATGTGCTTAATGCTTATTCTAATGAGCTGGCAACCTGGACTACATAAACATTCTGGCCATAATTTTGAGGTCGGCAGAAATGTCTACAAGCTGTGAGAATTGGATTTGTACTCTCCATCATCATAGAGATCAGCTTCCATCCAAACCCTGGGTAAAAAATTAATAAATTTAAAAAAAGAAAAAAAAGACTGAATATAAGCGCCACCAAACACTCATGAATAATTACTAGCATTTATTGGAGGAGATAAAGACACTTGAGACACACCAAGTCCCCCCCTCTCTGCCTCATAGACTCCCTGCTGCATAGTGGGCAGATGACTTCATCCACGTCCAAATGCTGATCCGCAAAACATACCAGACTAAAAAATTGACATCAGACATCAGACGGCAGCATTTTTTTTTCAATTCTCCTGTGTCTTATTATGGCAGTGGATAAGCAGAGCACCTGTACTGTGGTTGACAGAGAGGCAAAATCACAGATATAATGGATCATGTGATGATTCTGAAATGACTGAGGGATATATAAACCCTGTTTTTTATTATGGAATCCATCAACATGATATCTTCATTCTGCCATAAAGTAACAAAAATTAAGTTATTATTGTTTTTTATTTTTTTGTCTTTCTCAATTTGCTGTCTTTCTGCTTCATTAAAATAAAAGGTAGGACTTGCCAAATGCACGCATTTGGGATACACAAGTAATAAATATTAATTGAGGAAACATATAATGCAGTAGAAATATTTACCATAATTCCTGCACCGTGATGACACAATGAACGGACGTGTCATGCCAGGATGAAGTTCCACTTTATACAGTGATTTGTTATACCAATTCTTATATGTGACACCACAGTAAGGACTGAAAATAGTGTATTTTTCTCAAAATAAGGAATTAGTCATACCATCCCAAGACAGATGAAATTTGTGCTAATCAATTATTGATCAAATATCAATATTAACATGGAATATTCATAAATAAAACATGTAATATGGAATTGTATCTGGAGGTAGGTAGAATCATGATCAAATAAGTACCCTAATAAACATTCATAAACTGACAATGAAATAAATAAATAAATAAGTGGTTGCAATATTAAGTGTAACGCCCTTTAGTTTAACCATGTTAATTTATGCAGTACATAAGAAATTAAATGACATTTCAAATTAAATCAAATGTTCATTTCAAGAAAAATCACAATTGGTTGTTCTATCACTTGGCAGACACTGGATGTGGGGCCTTGTGCCATGAAGCAAGTTCAGCATGCCGAGGACATGCTTTCATTATCTGGCTTCAATGAGCCAAAAAACTGCAGTCATGCTAAGGTGTCAAACAACGGCCATTATGAACTTGGTCAGACAGCCAAGTTTTTGCCAGTCTTACCATGAATTAGCAATGTTTGCAGCATATGACCAATCGCAAACATGAACAAGTCTACTGACAGCAGAGAGCCATAGTTGACAAATGAGAAGCAAATGATAATATTAGACATACACAAAAGAAACATAACACAGGCTGAAAGCAACCCAGTTGCAGCTGCCAAATGCAGGAAGGACAGCTGGCAAATAAAAATGCAGACTGTGGCAAATTAATTAAACACCAGCAAATTCTCCAGGCAAACATCACACTGTAAAAAGCACTAAAGATGAAAAGACGATGGTTTCTACAACAGGACAATGCTCCTAAACACGCCTCTAAGTCCACAATGGACTACCTCAAGAGGCACAAGGTGAAGGTTTTGCAGTGGCCCTCACAGTCCCCTGTCCTAAACATCATGGAAAACCTGTGGATAGACCTCAAAGAGCAGTGCATGCAAGATGAACCAATAATCTCACAGAACTAGAAGCTTTTTTAAGGCAGAATGAGCAAAAATCCTCCAAACAAGGACTCAAAGACTCTCACCTGGCTAAAAAAAAGTGTTTATAAGCTGTGATAGTTGCCAAAGGGGGTGTTACTAAGTATTAACCATGCAGGGTGCCCAAACTTTTGCTTCAGGCCCTTCTACTTTTTTGTCATCTTGAAACTGTAAAAGATGGAAATAAACAAGTAATCTTGCTTAAAATATTTTATGACTGTTTCTCTGTTCCATGTATTTGATTACTCTCATACTGTATACAAGTACAAGGTTTTAGTGTTTCAGTCAATCTCTGTTGTAAGATGATAACAACATACAAAAGGTAAAGGGCTTTGCCGGTCAGCAGAGCTCTTCACAGGCCACTTGTCAACCTGGAGCTAGCACTGATACTAAAGGTGGGCCTCCTTGCTGTCCTGTCACTGGACCCCCTGTAGATCTTGATGAGGTAAAGTCACTCACATCAGGCCCTCCATCTGAATGTTTCTTCCATTTTCAACTCAGTTTCTGACTGACCAGACCAGTGTGTGATGACTTGAACCACATAGAAATCATGTTGGTCTGACTCGATAGCTTTTCTCTGCATGTCTGCTGAGCGACAGAGCAATCAATCATCTTGAAAGAACTACATCAAGAAATTAACGAAAGGCCTTTGCACGAGAACAAAAAACCACAACAACAAAAACAGGCTATGAAATAAATAAATAAAAAAAAGTCAGCTTAGTTGTCTTTTAAATTTAATATCTATTTATTGAATCTCTTTTTATTACATTCCATCACTTATTTATTTCATGACTAAATTATTGAATTAAAAATGAGCCACCTTCAATACTTGGAATCACTCAGTTGCTAAAATTTGCTGAGCATTCAGTTTGAACACACCTTAATTATGTTGCTACCTTTGCACCTACTGATTTCTGACATTGCTGAAATGCTATCTTTACAACACAACTAACTCATGTCACTTTACTTTCTGCATTAGATCCCTTGCTGCAGTGAAACTTGTCTTCTATGATGAATTCATTTCTGCTGTGCAAGAACTGCTTTATTCAAGACTTGCAGGACCAAACTCACATGCATATATTAATTCTTCTCACCCTTAGTTTCAAACCACCTCATTATATAAGTCTAATTACCAGATCCTAATGCTCTCCCTATTTCCTCCACCAACTTTTCCCCCTCTCCTGCACCTCTGTTATCCCTCCCCTTCTTTCTCTCTCCCCCTCTCTTCCATATGCTAGCTTGCACAACACAACAGTCAAATCAATATGGCCGGGGCGATTAATGCGCTGGCGGCGGCGATGTACTTATAAAGAGCTTTCATGGCCCAGTGAAGGATGAAATCACCCTCCGAGTCCTGAGATCTTAAAAACCTGAGGTGCAACGGGCACAGGCAGACAGAGAGAGGAAGAGAGAGAAGGCGAGGGGAGAGAAAGAGTGAGCAAGATCAGCACAGAGTTCACTGGATCTCTTCCAATAGGTGAAAATGTAGAAGGAAAGAGAAATGTGAAATGTTTGGTGAGGGCACTGGACCTTCTCCAATAACTAGTAAAAGAGGCATGAGTCCACTTTTGACAGGAGGAGCATGTTAGAGAAGCTGAGTGAAAGAGACTGCAGCAGGGACAGAGAGCTGAATGACGTGCTATTAATGCTACTGTAACTCCTCTATTTAACGCCTTGGTGCTGCTGCTAAAGATCTCTGGGGCTGAAGACAAGCTTTTGCCATGTTAACAGTCACAGGTGATTTTCTGCTTAAATTCAGTCGACTGGTCTGAGAGTGAATACAGGTAGACAGTGTTATTAAATATTAGATTCAGGAGGATTCAGGAGGATTTGCCAAGACAAAATAATGCTCGAAATGAATGGTTGAACAGCTTGTGCGTTACTACTGCCTTCTACATTAAACACAGGATCTCAGGTAATGACAGAAATGTTAGCTGCCGCCACGGCATTCTGAATCAGATCAAAAGTGAAGAAATGTACAGCATTGCTCAAGAAGATAAGCACAATCAGCTGATTCAGTCGCCATGTATGACTCACCTTGTATATTCACACATATAAATTCTATAAATATATACTTGGCATTAATGTTTTCCTTCCTGAAGGTGACTTGCAAAAATGAAAGAAAAAAAATCTCAAAGATTGCTTTTTAATGTTTAGTATAGTCTAGTCTCTTCAGTGAATGAGGTTTTCCATTCAAAGTGTGCAAATATATCTGGTGGGAGGGGCCTATGGGTCACATGGTTAAAAAGGTCTTTGACAATTGCAGTTAATTGTTTGAGGTGTGTAACAGGAAACACTTTTAACTAAAAGGATAAAAGTTCAATGTCGACAGCTGCTAAAAAAGAAAATAAAAACTGAAAATAACACAAATTTCTCTTTACTTTCATAATTTCTCATTTAAAAAATGTAAATATCACTTGGAACGCTGCATGAGCAGTAATCATCCTTTATCATCACTCAAGCCATTCGGCTGCTGTCAATGGTGCAACCTCATCGCAACCTCAACTTGTGGACTCACACATGCACTTCTCCACGCTTGCTCACACACGCACACACACACACACCCACACACACACACACACACACTGTGACTGATAGTAATTTCCTTCCCAGCTCATGTGTTCTGATGAAATGTGGTAATCAGCTTGAGCCGAAATGGCTGCCCTCTGCATCGGATGGATGACTGAGGAAGAGAGGGAGAAAAGAATAGAGAGAGAGAGAGAGAGAGAGAGAGAGAGAGAGAGAGAGAGAGAGATGCATGGGTAAGATTACAGAGAGAGAGATGGATAGGTGAAATGTGGATGAGATGGGGGGACTGCTGTGAAGCACTGAAACAATGGTGCCAAAACACACACACACACACACACACACACACACACACACACACACACACACACACACACGCACACAGACACACACACACACACACACACACAGACACACACACACACACACTATTTTACTGCACACAAAATAACACAAACACACACACACACTTCACTCACACTGACACTTTAGTAGGTGACGACTGTGTGCATGTGTGTGTGTTCATGCTTAAAATTAATAACCTAACTTCTTCCCTTTCCATCAATCCCTCCTCTGCCTCTTTCCCTCCATCTTTTTATCTTCCTAATGCCCTCGTTCCTCCTCATGGCAGAGCCAGAGGGTCTGCAGGAGACAGGTAACAGTGCTTTCAGGTAGAGCAGAAAATTCACCGGTTGCCATTCACTTCCTGGGAGAGTGAGGTGAATGTTTGATGGTAAAGGTGGTGCAGCCAGAGCAACATGTACTGCCCTGGTGCAGAGGGCAAACATGAACTTGTTGACCTTGTATCAGATCCGCAGGCAGATTTTAACGGGGGTTGAGCTCACATTAACAGCTTTGACTCTGCTGAACTCACCATTGGGTCCATCATCACAAACTCCCATTGCACGGTGAAGCACTGGTTAAACCCACAGATCCTTTCAGTTTAAATTCTCACGGTTTCCAAAGTTACCAAATGGGATGTAGAAAATGATTCACGTGACATCTGTTCAGAGCATTAATGTACTGTAGCTTACAATGGATTTCAATAGCAGCCAGTTTTCATGGGGCAGTGGCAAAATACCCATAAAAGCTGCTCTATAATCAGCTTCTCCATCTGTATCCATACGCTCAGTTTGGTCCAACGTACAGAAAAAAATGTCAAATGTCCGTCTCGTCCTCATACATGACCCTATCGAGTTTGTTGTCAGGTACATGTTTTGCAGCTTCAGTGCTCTGTCTGTGTCTACACAGGATGGGCCTTCAGCTGAGTCTCATCTTTTTAGTCATAGCGAAGTAACACAACTCCATGGAACTGTTTATAGACCTCACTGTGCAGGACTAGTCAAATCCACAATTTTTCTATTATATAAAAAAAAAAAATTGCCCCAAACTGTTTGGGATTAGCGTAAAGTGGACATGTCTTCTGTCTTGAGGTGACAAAGTAAAGAGGCATCTTTGGAGATGACTGTGATGTTTTTCCTCTCACCAAAATTTTGCCTAACTGATCGGCTTTAAGCCCACCCTCAGTAAAGCCAACAGCCCCATACTATCAGTCAGTGGTACACTGTCTTGTCATTCAATCTCACCTGAATATCCACTTCTTAATCAGTGCCCTCTCCTCGACCCCCTCCTTCCCATTCATCCTTGTGTTTGTGTTATGTCATGTGTCTTTTGTGTCACTATCCCTACTGTTTATTGGAAAGTGGCATTGAGGTCCAGTAAAGCATCATAATAATCCCATTATTTTACATTTCTGACACAAGGGCAATGTAATCGTTTGGCGGTGCTTTCCACAAGTTGTCACCTTTTAGGGCCATTATTGACTTCATTGTCAATAGTTTATCATGAACATTTAAGTATGTTGCTTGTATTAAATGTATTAACGTAGTCATGAAAATCAATTTATCTATTCTTGTTAGCTTAGCCTTCTGTAATTCTATTGCACCCTCAGTTAATGCTCCTAATCTTTTTTAGACAGTGCTCTTTGAGGGACCACCTGACCACCTTGCCCCAGCCACTTCCAAGTTTTTCATAGACAATAATGTCTTTGAGGTGGCTGATAGAGTACCAGGCCACCCATTCCTTCAGGATCTGCCTTGCTGGGTTTAGCATCTCATTTCATTATTTATTTATTTATTTTCTCAGAAATGGCAAGGCTAGGTTATTGTGTAGGTTAGGCTGCATGACATTCGAATAGTCGTTTCTCTTGATTTTTTCATCGTCATACATATCTATCTGCAAATATGACCATGTCATATGACAGTACTACAACAGACCATGCAGCTCACCTACCCCATGGCCCATAATGGCCACCACAAATCAAATGTAGATAATGTTGTACGTTACAGTAGTTGGTGCACAGAGCTGGGTACCTAGTGCTAACCATCAAAGTTGAAGTCAACTTTATGGTCAATTTCACCATTTGTTAAGGACATATGGAGGAATTAAAATACTGTTTTCCTGAACTGAAGTCTATGAACAACATTCTCACCGAAGAATCTTTTGTGTCCAGGTGGTTGAGGGCTGAATGGAGTACAGAGGAGGCTGCATCACCAATGGACAATAACAGCGACGACAATGATAAAGACTTCAGCCGGGTAGCAAAGTGCTGCATCGCCGGCTTCCTGATGATGTTCATAGACAATGGCATGTGACAAAATGCCTCTGTACAGTACTGTACTCTTGTATGCATAAATAATGAATGTTAACTACATTCATTACCACTCACCCTAAAGAAACCACTGATCCTCTTCTGTGAGATACATCTGGCTTACAGGAATATAGTAATGAATATAGTAATAGTATATATATATAGAATATAATCTTGGGGTCTGTGGACCCATATGCATCAAACAAAAAAGACAGACAGCCACTGGTATACCGTAGATGGCGGGCACCACCACATAGATATAACACAGTCACCAGCTCAAAGCGGGAATGCACCCACCGTTTGGACTGGGGATAGTTGGACATTCTGCAGCCCCTTTAATATACATCACATAATGGAATCACGTGTAATGATAATGAAACATATTAGTCTACATGGTTTGGATGAAAACTTGACTTATGTGGCCAGAAAATTAATGATCATGATGTTCACATCATTTGCTAAGGATGTGTAAAAAACAGAGCAAATATTGATGAAGACCATTTCTCCTCTCTACATATTTCACAACATCATCAAGACAGCTGACCAAATTGCTGAATTTCTGGGTTGGATGGGTGGTGCTGCCACAAAGCTACATATTGAAATATCCTGGGTTTGATTTCCATCTACATCCATCTAATCCTTTGGTCTAAGAGGAGGGGAAAAGGGAGTTAATGGCAGTCAATCAGGCATCAATTTGAGTGTGAGATAGCTTATTTAGTTAACAGGAAAGGTCAATGATGAGTTTACCACGTTCAGGCACAAAGTAGTTTAGTTTTGCTAAGTTTGAGTCGATACAGATAGCCAAGTTGCCGGGCAACACCAGTGCAGCAATGACAGATTTGAATACACAGGAATATTATCACCCAGCTGTCCGTCTCTTGAGGCTCACGCCAATGTACAGCTTTGTGGCAAGAATGGTAGAGATGAGTCGTTCCCAGTAAGAGCTCAGTTGCAGTGGAGTCATACAGATGGATTTTGTTGTCTGGTTGCAGTAAACCCTACTCTTCCGACAGGTCCAGGACATGCTCACAGACATCCCCTCACATCCTCTGAATTCTGTAGGGAAAATAAAGAAGAGTAATTGACGTGCTTGTACTATTACTACTACTTGTACTTTTGCTATTGTAGGTAGGTGGGTTGTGGTGGTTCTACATTAAATCACATTGCCTACCCTTGGTTGAGCACACTTTGTCCTGTGATGTGCGAGTTTCTGTTTGCGTCTCTTTATCTTCCACAGCTGTGTTCTCCCCACCCTTGTCTGAACAAACCCTTGAAGGCAACCCAAACTGAACTCGGAAGAAACAATGGTTGCTATGTTCGAAACAGCAGTGGCAGTTAAGGTTCATATAGTAGAACTATGTCTTACCACTGTATCTTGTAAAAAAGTCACAATAGAACAGCAATGTGCTTGTTCAGTGTTTTACCATTTTCTTTCAAAAGTGGTTAGCTGCTTACAAGCAGCCATGGAAGAAAGAGAACTACAGTAACATTCAATGCAAGGCCTCAATTGGACAGTCGTTTTACTTTGTTTGGCTCATAAACTCATGAGTCTCACCTCTGTGGCATGATGCTGCAGTTTTCTGTGTGTTGCCTGTGTCTTGCCCTAGGACTATTAAAATCTGCCAAAAATTATGTTGGATTATTTCTTCTGAATAAATGGCATAGGTTGTTTTGCGCGTCATATCCATAAGAAGGCAAACCAATTCAATGACAAACATACTACTTGAAGATTATTTCATATATTGTCTGAAGTATGTTTTTTTTTTAAAGATCTGCATAGTTACACAAAATAAACAAATAAAATGTCCTACATCTTGTTGCTGAATTATTTACTCCGATCAGCTTGACCTACATTTCATTTTGAATCAATGAAAGTGACATTGTGTGCTGGGTTTCTGATTGTTGCCAGTCCGCATTTCGTGGAAGATTTCAATGGAGACAACAATTTTTGAAGCCTTTTTCAGCATTCAGAGAATGCAGCAGCTGTCAGCTGCCCAACAAGCTGCACTGTAATCCTTCCAGACATTGGCACATTCAATGTACGTCCACTAAAAGTAGACAGACCTTTTGTTAAAGAATAAGATCAGTTTTTTTTAACCAGAAACAGCTGTTCAATTGCTCTCACCGACGCCACCAGACTCCATTCACAGAAATAGTGATTTTATCATGGTAAAACACATTTCATTCAAACTCAACACTATGGGGTGGACATCAGAGAAGCAATGGGAGAAACAGTGCATACAGCTGGAGTATTTTCATCTAACTCAGGAATTATCTCCACCACACATTATGACCACAGAGACTTGAAGATTTTCCCGTTAACATTAAACTGTGTTGCATTTAGTGTAGCCGTTGTAGCGGTGCTGCTTTTTTTTTTTTTTTTTTTTTTTTTTTCTACAATCAAATATCAATTTTCACAATCAAATGTATGGAATCTTTTTTACACTTTGAATATAAATTTCAATTTAGAATATTCATCGACAGCCCTAATTTGCACCCAGTTAAAGACTGACCATTCTCCTATTCCAAGTGATGTCAGAACACCGACATTACAACATTTAAAAAGAAAACAAGAGTAGGTGACCTTGAATTTTTACTCCAGCGATGCTCGGAAGACTTCATGCATGCAGCTGACTGGCATCTTGGTTCCACCACACTAGGGGCGCCTTGGTAACCTTTCTCGCTCCTCCCATTCCAAGGCTATCCCATCACTCTCTCCTTTTCTGCACACACCCCTTCCACTTTCATTCTTGCACTTTCTTCATAATTTTCAGCCTCATCATGGGAATCTTAAAAGATACAGCAACAAAGAAACATTTGTGAGTGAGTGTGTGTGTGTGTGTGTGCGCGTGTGAATTATCCACTGTGACTACTGTTGTGAAATAGTCCCATCTATTCCCTCACCACTCATTATCACTCATTATGCACAATATCAATTCATAAACAACTCATCAATCATGAACACATCATTCATTCTACCTGTGTTCACTTCAAATTCTTCGTCGCTCTACTCTCCAGTCCTGTCTCCTCATCCTCTCTCTTTGACATCTCCTTATTCTGGTTCTTCTGTGGCACTCTCTCCATCTGTACAGTCACTGCATCTGTGCCATTGACTTGCCTCCTCGTGTGACACATTGACCATTGCACCCATGACTTCTTGGGAAACCAACTTGTTACGTGTTATTTGTCTGATAATTCCATGTCATTGCCAAGTAATGGACAGAGTTTTACAATAAATTTTACTGCAAGTAGGGATTAATCTAGCTTGTGAGGCAAAGTCTTACGAATGATCTGATCTATACTAAAGCTAAACTTGATAAACAGGTAGACATAGTTTTCAACATATCTACCTGGTAACTATACTGGTAACTTGCAGGGACATAACACTTCTTGCTGTACAAAAAACCACATCATACAGTATCATTTATAATAAATGCATAATCATACAGTGTGAATTTGTAAATTGTTCTTTTTTTATGTTATTCATAATTTACACAAACATGGGAAGCAGTGTACAAGTAAAAAGCAAATTTAAAGATTCAAGATTAATCAGGGTCTATAGGCAGACACTATGTCAGCCAAACATACCCCAACATATCATGTTTGTTTGTTTTTTTTCTTGACATTAAAGTTTTCGTGCAAAAAGAAGGTTACCTTAATTTTACATTCAGCAGTAGGATGTGTATTTTATATAGTATTCAATGGACTTTAATATTTAAAGTCATTAAGTAATTGATAATCCTATTAAAAATCTTTAATATCATTATATTAATCTACAAATTGCTACCTTTATTGTTAATATGTTTAATAAAAGTATTTATTGAACTTTTAAGGCATTTACACTAAATGAAGAAAAAAAACCTGTAAATTATACAGTGAAATTCTTTAAAATAATAACTTTAGCTGTCAGGCTTGCAATCAAGTTTTGAGAAAACACTTCCTCAAATGTTTCTTCATCAAGGTTTTTGAAGTATGTTTTTGTACTGAGATGGATAATTAAAAATATGGACAGATGGATGGGGCTGAGCCACAGATTCTGGCTTCACTCTGGTGTAAAAGAAATACTGCATCCAGTGTGTAAGAAATAATGGGAGCTACACTTATGAAGCAGGCAACATTGAACAATAGAAAGGTTTGAACATGGTATTTCCTTCAGAAATCTATGTATCATACTGGATGATATAATGGAGTAGATCCTCATTTTCATGTGCATATACCTTTCCACCTGTCCTGAGCTCCATCTTACTGCTTTATATCTTTGTTGTTTTGCAGGCACCATCCACCTACTAATCAAAGATTGTGTTACTGCAGTCATCCCTACAGTGAGCCACTGGGTTCAGATTGCATGATTCTCCCAACCCTGCTTTTGGGGTGCAACCTAGGCTAAGATATGAAGGAAGGGCCAAGATATTAATAGCTATGAATTTTCAAGTAGTCCTGTAACATTCAGAATTGATTTTACGGTCCTCGTCCTTGCATACAAAGCCCTCACTGGACTTGGACCAAGCTACATCGCTAACTCCCTCGTTTATTATTTGCCTTCAAGAACACTGCGATCATCTGCTACAGAGAATGCAGCCTTTGTCCATTACACTCCAAAGCTCTGGAACACACTACCTACAGACAGCTCGCTGAATATTTTCAAAAGAAAGATAAAAACGTATCTCTTCACTTTAGCATTTACATAACTAGCTTTTAGTTCCTGATACGGGTCTGAAACTTTGTGCTTCGCCTCGTGCTTATGCACTGCAGCACTTCTTTTAAAATGTTGTATTTTACTTACTATATCATGCATTCCATGTAATCTATTTTAACCTATATGTTATTATTTTTTTTACTGTGATTTGATTTTTTTTTTATCTTTTTCATGTCCAGTCTGTCTTTTCTGTGTGGGGTGCTCACTTGGTGCATGTGATTCCTTTCTTGTAAAGCACTTTGAGCTGCAATTCCTGTATGAAAGGTGCTATACAGGACAAGAAAAATTACTTTCCATAGTTTGGATACAAGAGCTGAATGTTGGGTAGGTTTACTAGATCACATTAAACAAAAAGTCTGACCCTCACCTAAAATACAGGTGTGTTAGTGCTTACAAGAAGCAAGTTGTGCCAGGAGACCAAGCATATGCATCCACTGTATCCATTTGTGTAGTGACAGCATAAATTAAAAGATATTGGGTGTCTGAGAGCTAACTCATCACAAAAAATAATCAGAATTTGGAATAGAAGTTTGCATCACCTTTGACAAGTATCTGTATCCACTAGCTTTTCATGATCACGTTCATCGAAGTCAATCACTGGGAGCAATGTAGTTGGATTCAAAGACAGGGCTGTATGAACTGAAATGTTTCTGTGTATTGTAATGTGAACTGGAGCAGCTGCCATGTGTTGCTTTGCAGGATTGTTCAGAATGTGTAATGCACATTTTATATAGCAAAGACTTCAGAACAATAGGGCTGATTTTCCAATTGAAATAGCCTTGGCTGTTAACAGCAAGCGAACAGGCATCCCCTGCATTACAGGAGGCAGCCTAGATGAATAGAAAGCCATCGGGCGGTAATGAGAGCCCTGCTGCTGAACCAAGATGCCCATGACAAAGCTGTTTGTCTGGCAAGCACAAGGCTGGTACTGATGTGGGAACAGCCGTCAAGTCTCTGAATGCAGTTGTCATGTTCTCAGTTCATTGAAGGGGTTCAGATGCAGAGTCCAGAATGACAGCATAAATGAAAAGGTCCATTTCAGTGGATCCATGAATCTAATGCCTGCAGTAACTGGTCATGAGAGGGAGTACATTTCTGGTGTGTGGAGGAGGAACTGCAGACATCAGCATAATGCTGTGTTATGAAAGGAGGAGGAAACCATTTTTCCAAATGTATCCCAAGTAGGCGATGTTCTGTGACCTCTTTCCGTCAAACATTTCAGGAGGAGAATGGTTGCTGTTTCCATGCTTTCCCAGACACAACACGCATCCATCAGGTCAATGAGGTCAGCAAGGTCTCTCCTCACCTACGAGGCCTATATTGTAGAAGAATAAAACCAACTTCCAGAGATAGTAATGCTGAACATAAATGCACCACTGTGTAAAATTTAGAATCATGAAGTAATTATGAACATCAGTCATTATTAACATCAGTCAAAATCTGAATTGCCATGAGAATGATCACATTTACAGCTCTCAGATATTGAATAAAGCATCACTCTCCAGGTCTGTCAGCCTTCAGGTACATAAATGCATTACTGGCCAGAGGCAGGCGTCAGAACACCGTGTTCTAGAAGAGACTCAATAACAACAGGTTATTGCCTTTAACTGTGGCTTAAGGGAGATAATATAGCTCAAAGTGTGGCAAAACTACATTTAGTTTCAAAGCCACTTCATGTTGAGGAGCCGAGGTTGCAAAGCCTGTATTGTGTCATGCAAGGCCTACAATAAACTCCAAGGGAAGCAACAGTTGCAATTTTAGGAGTGGGTGTAAATGTTCAAATTAAGTGTGAATTTGCTCTGATACCTGCAGAAGTACCAATCACTCAGTGTCAGAAATGGAATTTAAACTACCCAAAGGAGCAGCAAGGGGTGTGTGTTCCTGTGTGAGTGTTATAAGACAGTCTGTACTATGAATCCCAGTGTCCAGTTCTTCCTCTTGTCTGTGTGTGTGCCAGTAGAGCTGCTCTCCTCTGAGCCAGTTTGAGGAGAGGAGGGGCACTTCCTTTTGTCTGAAACACACCGCTTGTCTCTAACAATCCAAGTCTGTGTTTGACCTCTTAAAATGTCTTTGCTTGCAAATTTAAGTAACTGATTTTAAAGATAGTCACTACATTGATTAATAAGCAATTAATTAAGTCTGAGCTGGTAGCAGTTCACACTGCTCCAGTTTTATGCCTACCCTAAATTCTCACACCTGTGTTTTATAATTCTGTTACAGTTTGTTTTGGTCTTTGGAAACACACATTATTAAAAAAAAAAAAATACAATCAATACACAAACAGCAATGTATTATTTTAAATTAAACTACCCTCTGGTATATAAATTCATTAAGATTAGCTCCACCTTTATTAACAGCCACAAATTCAGATAATTAAGCAAAAATGAGCAGTAATAAATAAAACAGCTATGGACACTTCAGGTAGTGCAATAAGCATTATTAGGGTATGAATATTACACCAGTTGGCACTTTAACAACAGAATGAAACATCACAAAAGCAGACAAAACAGGGGTACCCCACAACGTATTCCCCCAGGTTTTACCTTAGTGTGGGTTTTAGCTGAAGCTAACCTGGAAAAAAGACACCCTGTAGTGGTGCCGTGGGGGTTAAGAAACACACACCACAGTCTTCAGATCCTGTTCACGATACCAATTTCAGAAAGAAATCTTGAGCCGGTCAACTTGAGACTGAAGAAGGTTCAGGAGACCTGGATGTCTTACACACGTGTGTTTGTTAATGTTTGATGTTGGGGAATGGAGATAAGCTGTGCAGGAGATTTATTGCATATTTCCACCCCAACTCTGACAGTCAACCTTTTACGTTAACCCTTTACCTGTGAGGTTGTTTTTTTTTGCCCAAATGAGGTTTTTCTTTAGTCACCCCTTTACGTCTGAAGACTCTGTTGGGTATTAGATTCTACACATAAAGAACTTTGCTTACTTAAGTTAACCTATGTCACGCTGTATTTATTCAGGTCACATTGAAAGAGGAAACCGTCTGTCTGTTAAATCTGAGGAGAAGTTCAGCGTAATCTCTTGGAATTGCTATCCTAGGAGACATTGACTGCTGAGCTCTATTGCGACAGCTGCACTGCGTCAGCGATGCCAGGGATTGATAAATTTTAGGACTAAAGAAGGAAAAATGATTCATACACTGCATGGCTGTATTTGGTTGATGTTGTATTTGAGTATGATCATAGTCAAGAGCTTACAGCAAAGTGCATCTTGTGTTTTGGCTGGTTTTGAAAGGTTGTTGTGTGGATTTCCCAACTGAGACATGTGCGCGACTTTCGGAGGCTTTGGAACTTTGTGAGTTGCCTCAGCAGCATAAATTGAAAACCTGTACAAATAAAAGCATCTCAAGGATTGGAGAACATTGTCATGTTAACATTGCTCCAAAGAGACACCGTTCCATTATTCTTGTGGCAGTATCTGATGAGAACTACAGATAAAAAGACCTCATGACCTCATGTGTAATGGTCAAAACCAGCAACAACAGCAAGATTTTCTGAATGAAACCCCAGGTGTAGATCTACAGGACCCAACATTTGAACAGAAAAGGTTTGATGAATAAGGGAAAACCAAGGGTGGGTTTTATTGTAAATCAGTCACAGGAAATACAGTGTACGTATGCTTTAGACAAATTGTAAATTAAGGACAAAACAGAGGTACACAACACATGTCTAACAAGCTTAAGAAGCACTTCTTACACTTTGTCTTGTTTAAGATATATCAGAAATACAGAAGTAGTTACATGGACCAAACTGAGAAACTCCAAAGAGACACCGGGGCAATAGCAGAAAAAACAAAAAAAAAAGATGGCAATGAATGGCAACAGTGGATAAAGGCTTAGTCAAATGGATATAACATCTGAAACCAACAGATCTAAGTGACTTTTCCACAGCAAATTTGACCACTTATAGTTAATTTTTTTGACCATCATGGACAGAAGTTCAGACAGATTTCAACGGCATGGAAACATATTCAAAGGTAAATTGAAGGAACTATCAGTGCCAACATAAACAAGAGAGTTGTCCACCAAGTAAGTTTTAATGTAACCTAACAAGTTTTGTTCATGGCCATGTGGTATAATACGTCACTGTGTACACTTACAGTGTATGGCTGCTAATCTTTGCTAACACAATGACAGCCTTTCTGGTGATGGTAGCCAATCAGCAAAACAAATACAGTATCTTCATTCTGACTTTTTGTGGCACAAAATATTTTCCATTATTCCATGACCTCATACCTAAATGACTGTATAGGTTGATTGCCAATGACTCCCAAAATGATATAAATGGGTGTTCCCAAAATAACATATCTGACCTTTGGAGAGTACCTGCCATAGGTGTACTGGACCTTTATTGTCACATGGTTGACTTATGAGCCTGTCACAGTTTGCTTGGGTTTGTGCACCAAAACTGCTTGGTTAGGTTTCAGCACCATAGCTGCTCCATTATGTTTGAGAGAAGATTACAGTTTGGGTTAAAATATTACTGTTACCTTCATTACATAAGTGCCTTAAAGTAGGTCAACTTTCAGTTTCCATGGCATATGGGTAGAAAGTTTTTTAGTTTTTTTTTTGGTCCCATCCATCCACCCCACCTGTCATGTCCAGGAAATGATGTCAAGTTATGTTTAGTTTTTGTCTTGTGTCTATGTTGTCTCGTGGCTTTTATTTTGACATCCCTCTCTCCTCTCGTTTCAGGTAACTTGCCCTTCCCTCGTGTGTCTCTGATTGTCTGCCCCGCCCTGATTATCTCCACCTGTTTCCCATTACCTTGTGTGTGCATGTGTATATATAGTCTTTGTCTCCCCTTGTCCTGTGCCAGTTCGTCTTGTCTGTCATGTCAGAGAACCACGCCAGCCCCATGCCAAGCTTCTTGTTATTTCACGTCTCGTATTATTTTGATACTTTGTCTAGCCTTTGGTTATTTTGATACTTTGCCTTTTCCATAGCCTGAGTCGCTTTCCTCATTTGACTGTTTTTTGTTCCCGTTATTTCCTCATTGTGAGTGATTCCTTATTTAGTGCATTTTGTGATTTTCCTCGTGAGAGTGATTTTCTGTTGATACTTTGTCATTAATAAATTGCTTGTGTTAACTTTGTCTCTTGAGTCGTGTATTTGGGTTCACGTCCAAGCCCAGTTGTGACACCACCCCCCAGACTTTCTTGCTGCTCCTGTTGTAACTACCATGGCCACTACAGGTCGCAGCCTAACAATGAATGTAACATGAGTCATAATAACCTACATACACAGACGACCAAATTGGCCATTTCTCTGGTGAGGACAGGCTTCATTATTCACTTGTTGTGCATTTAAACAGTATATATGTACACATTAGGCAGGCAAAGCGTTCTTTACAACACCAATGTTAGCAAACAAATGTTGTGTTTGGATCTCAATATGCAGCAGCCTGTTCACAGTTGAAAATCTCATTGCAAGGAAATAAAAAGGATAAATTAGCCATTCAACAGTGGTATAAAAACAAACAAACACACCAAACAGTTCTACATCATCATGGCTCTGTACAAAATCTTGGTTGTTTCTTTTAGCAGACCTTCAAGCTCCGTCTTTACTGGTATCATTTACAATAAGATAATTGGCCAACATCTGCTTTGCTCTATAATGTTTCCAATGTGTGACAACCCTGCTGAGGAAGGTAGAGAGGGAGACAAACAGTGACACATAATGTGTGTATGTGTGTGTGTGTGTGTGTGTGTGTGTGTGTGTGTGTGTGTATCTGAGAAGATGAGAGAGAGAGATGGATTGGTGAGATTAGCACCAAACAGGGGACACTGCTGTGATGCTGTTGCACAATAGCAGCCCATGTATTACACACACAAAAATCCACACTGATGCGCGCACACACACACACACACACACACACACACACACACACACACACACACATCAATCACTCTGGCATGCATAGCGTGATTGTTTATGTGCATAATGTCCACAAACACCTTGAGGTTGAATGTGAGCATTGTGTGCGTGTGTGTGTATGTGT
The DNA here is from genome assembly GCF_051107435.1 of Chaetodon auriga. Taxonomy (NCBI): domain Eukaryota; kingdom Metazoa; phylum Chordata; class Actinopteri; order Chaetodontiformes; family Chaetodontidae; genus Chaetodon; species Chaetodon auriga. The sequence continues at coordinate 5,652,184 of NC_135082.1, forward strand.
GTGTGTGTGTGTGTGTGTGTGTGTGTCTTGACACGGCCAAACAGTCACCTTTTTCACCTTCTTGTCATCGAACCATTCATGTATCAGTCAATCGCTTCATCTCCCTCCTGTCCTCCAACTCCTTACCTCTCTCTCCTTGTCTTCAGAAAAAGGGGGGTTATCTTTAAAATTTCAACCTATTGGAGCGCAACAGGGATATTAACCAATCAGAGGTGGCCCAGGAGGACTTAGGGGAGAAGAGATGTGACATTAACAAAGGTCAGGTCGATCAAAGTGTTGTGTTTGGTTTCGGGAGCAAGGTAGAACATCTGAGGTCATTGAGCATGTATGAGTTCCATGTTTTGTCCATTTGTAACTGTGTGATACATTTATGTAAATTTGTGTGTCTAGATTTGTGTGCATTCATGTGTATCCATGTGTGAGCTCAGTATTAAACCTTGGTTACATTTGCAGATGGGATATTAAACTCAAACATTTAAGTGTTTACTTAATTTCTCCAATGTATTGGATGTGTGTGTATGTGTTGTGGAAATATTTGATTTTGTTGTTTATGTTCACTAGTGTGTCATCTGTGTATGTGTGTGCAAAATTGCTTGTTTCCAGGTGTTGCCTGCTGCCTGTATAAGCTACAGAGAAAACTACCTATCACTGCTGCTTTTTCAGAAAGTGCTCTGTAGCTTTGTATAACCCCAGACAGCGGTGACTCTCACTTTGGCTTTAGCTTTGTGATGAATTTGATGTAATGGAAGTGGAACAACCATTTCCCCTGCTTTTTATATTTATGTATAAGTATGTGAAAAATGTATTTTGATTCATTGTATGAATTTTATTGATTTTCTGCAAGACTATGGCTGCTCAGTTGATGCATTTTTAAATTAACTGTTAAACTTTGTTTTACTTGGTCATGTTGGAAACAGCTCTGACTAGAGTTTTCACATGTTTATTACTGTGGCAGCAACCACCTGGCCGTGGTTCCTGATTCTCTGGTCCACTCTCTCTCTGGAGCAGCAGGTCTGTCCGTTGTGCTAAACCACTAGTATCCAGTCTACTCTTGTCCAGCCCAGCCTCTCCCCTGAGCGCCCTTCAGCACAGAGACAGCTGTTCACAGATCCAGGCAGAGTAGAAAGCTCTGCCCGGTGTCTCTATCATTGTGCCTGTGGCACTCTGCACGGGTGGGCTGGCTGACTGGCCATGCTCATCCGGTGACTAGCTGGCTTGCTTTGGTACTGGAGTCGACATCTCATCTTTGCATCCATCAGCCTTTGGAGCCACCTTGTTCCTTTGCTTAATCCACCATCACCACCATTGGCCTCATCCACTGTCCATCTTGTCAAATTCAGCTACTTGTGTTGTGCCAGGGGTCAACAGGTCCCACTCCCCAGCTGTCCCATAGGCACAATGCTCCCCAGGCCCTGCAGCGATTAATGAAAAGAGTGCACAGGTGTAGACTACGCAGGGGGCAGGCAGTGAGCACAGGCAGATCAAACGCAAACATACATGCAAAGCAAAATACAAATCGTCGCTAACATGCGCCTCAATTGCACCAAAGTACAAACAAAATCAATTCAAAATGCACGCAAATAATACAAACAAATCAACTTGGAATTGACTTAAATGCATACACAATGTTTGTCTTAACAAAGGTCTGCTGTGTGACACTGATTGTGTGGATACAAACTGTTATTAATAGTAGTAAAGGTTGCAATAACTACCATAGCAACAACAATATTTATAGCTTCATTATCTTCCATGCTTACTATACTATAGCTTTGCTATATAATAAGGAGAAAGCAGGAATAAGCAGGAATTATGTATGTAGTTTGTTGTCATAGAAATGGATATGTTGACATCAAGCCAAGTATGTAACAGTCTGGATTGTGGTCATGTTGTTTCCTGTTTTATTTTGTAATGTTAACCTCTTGTGTCGTTTCAGTTTCCTGTGTTTTCCCGCCTTTCATCATCCACACCTGCAACCACTCACTCACCTGTCCCTGATTATTACCTTCTCTGTGTGTATATATACACCAACCAGCTCCTCATGGCTTTGCCAGGTTGTCTTTGTTTCCATGACAGAGCTGTTAGCACTTGCTGTACGCATCCTAGTGGTTTTGAACCTTGCTTGTTCGTTTTCTTATTCCTAGTGTTGGCTTTTTTCCTGTCTGTTGTTTTGTTAGCCTTCTTGGATTCCTTGTTTCTTTGTTTGCCTTTTGTTCGATACTTATAAAGACAGTGATTTTTGTTGGAACCTCACTCCGTCTCCTGAGTTTTTCTCTGCACCTGAGTCCCAGTTCCTCCAGAGTTTGTTACAAAGTAGTCATGATATCACCAGCTCAATGGGATATGATATTGTAAAAAGATTGAATTCTAAAAATGTTGTCATTGGACAAATAACATTTCAAAATTGTCTAATATTAAGGTTCTTGTCTGACAGTAGTGTTAGATTTTACCCATCGTACTTTAGGACTGCCTGTTCAAGTTTTTTTCTTTCATTCTTGACCTTGGAAAAGTAAAGATTATGACTGGACGTGCATTTCAGCACTGTAAACTCCTTTCAGAGATGATGACCGTATAATACAGTTAAGAGACTGTAGACTGTAGTTGTTGAGTGAATTCTTTCCTGGGAATAAACAGGTATAGTTGGGACGCAGTTTGCAGCTGATGGAATTTTTGACACGCAATAAGAAGTCACACTAGCATAGGTTAAATATTCAAAGCAAAAATGAAAAAACTAAAAATAAATTACTGTGCAGCTTACTTATAATGGAGGTCCATGTTATTGGTTGACAGCCTAAAAGGAATCACAGATACTCTGATTATGGATATAAAAATCCTTTATGAAATCATGAATAAGCTAATGTGTCCAACTGGTGTCTGTCCATCACCAGTCTTCTTCTGCCAATTCAAGAATTTCTCTTTGAAGAACACAAGATGATTATGTAGCAGCCATGTATACACAAACACATAGACATACCCGTGTATGGATAAATGCATTGCCTTTTCTGAACTGGACATAACTTGGCCTAAGTTGTTTTCTTTCTTTAAAAAGGCAGGTGCTTCTGCAAGTTGTAGCACTATATTTTAATGAGGCTGGGCCTGAAATTTGTCATTCGGGTGCTGAATTGGGAAGGTTTCGAATGACTGACAAACAACAAAACTTTATTTGTTTTTCAGGTCATGTTCATGTCATAAGTGTCATATTCAGTAAAATAACATAATAGTAAAGCTACTGCACTGTCAGTCCTGTAACCTCACTTGAGGGAAATAACTCCAATCATTGTTGGCAGGTCCTGCATTTTAAGTCTAGTGTTCATGACCCGCTGTTTAGGACAAAGTTTTGAGAAACGAAAATTGTAAGCCATGGGCCATATCCAACACCAGGAAATAATAATATGCTGTAAATCTAAACACACTGCGGAGGATCGATGGTGTCTGCCTGAGGTTGAAGATGATGACCCACTTTATGATTTAAGTGGACAAGAAGGGTGTACTTGCAAAAGTCGCTCTGAACACATCTTAAAAACTCTGTAGAGCTCAAAGCAATGATTTATTCAGATGCAAGAAAGTCTTGCTCAGACACTCAAACCATAGTGTTTATGAAAACTTCAGGTCATTGGCCTCCTCCACTGAAGCAACGGGGGATTGTGTTTCCTATGAAACTGTCTCTTTGAAAATACTAGAAAGTACTTGTACCATAAATATCGTACATTTTCACAGATGTTTAAAGATTCCAACGCATGTAAATTAAGGTAGGTTACAAGGTTGTCAAATGTTAGTGGTATGATTTGAATCCACACTCTGACAGAGTGGAGACTAAATCCAGCACGTTCAGCTACTCTGACAAGACAAAAGTCATTGGAAGGGATTACTAAATGACATGAATTTCCTGCAATGGGAAGCATCAATGAGGAGAAAAATCTAGCTTTCGACCTTTGTGGCAATGGATTTCTAAAGCAACATGATAACGTGGATAAAAAATCACAATCCACTGTGCCAATATGCTTTCAGTTACAGAGCTTGCCGTTTTCTCGTATGGCCGTGTTTTACGAGTCATTGACTGAGTTGTTAACAAGTTGTGCTTGGAGTATTTAAGTCATTAAGCGGCATCTTCCATTTTGCAAATCCTACGCCTTTGGTGGACATTGCAGTGACCTTGTGTCCCCAGACTTTTCCAAATTCATGGCAAGAATCTTAACTGTAGGTCCAGAAAAGAGCAGCCAAACCAAAAGGTTCCACTGAAAACATACAACTGCCACAGGGTGGTATTTCAACAATACTTGAGTAAGGTGCTTGGGAAATTTTTACTGCTCTCTCCAGCAGTGAAGTGGCAAGACTTTCTTCTTTTGATATGTGTGTTAATGGATGTTTTATCATTGCAACATTGCACGTGCAAGACACCCTGCTGTTCCAAGTTAGTCAAATTTAGCAGAGGATGGTTTCAATCCATCGACCTCTGGGTTATGGGCCCAGCACGCTTCCTCTGCGCCCCTCTGCTCTCACCTTCAAAGCTTGGTTGTTGAAGATCTTTGGAGATAGGTGAACAAAATTTGCCATTTTGATTTTCAGACATTTGACCACCTCAACTTCCTGCATTTTCTCTGTGTCTTTTGTTAACCGTGAGCAAGAAAGCAACTTGTCAACCATTATGGTAAGACAAACCCATGGACACGCTGTCATCCAATGCCTGTGAAGACTTAATGACCTTTACCTTACAAAGAATCAAGCACTTGCTCCTAGCTGCCAGTGTTTTTCTGTCAAACTTTGGGCACTTCAGGTTGTTATATAAAGCATCAGATAATGCTGATAGACTATTAAGAGGTGTCTCAAATGGCAGTGGTGGGATTTGAACCCACGCCTCCTGAGAGACTGGAGCCTTAATCCAGCGCCTTAGACCACTCGGCCACACTACCTACAAGAAAATGCTACAAATTCTGCAATCAGTCAGCAAGTGAAGAAGGTGTATTGGTAGGCTTACTCAAGATGACAAGAGACATCATTGTAATGTATAACTAAACTAGGAGAGAAAAATGTAACATTCAACACTTGTGGCAAAGAATTCTCAGTTTACTGATTCAGTTTCTTATTCTGCAATCAATCAGTTTATAGTATTTGTACAGATATAGGAATACACATTAAGTCATGCTGACACCAAAATGGAGAATACACAAGTTATGATTAAGGTTATTTTATTGTCTCCTCTAGAAGAAATTTCTCCTGGACTAAGGGAAGTGCTGCATCAACCGGGCATTACAATAAAAAACACATTAATAAGAACACATGTGCAAACCTTCCTGAGAAAGGCCTGAGATAAAACAACCAAGCAAATAAGCCAAAAAGCCATTATATTCATCTGAATACTTACCTTTTCATAAGGACTTGAACATTTCAATCCTGAAAATGCTGGTGCACTTGCATTTGACAACACAAAAATGAAGGTTTCTGCTTCTTCCAGTTATCTAGAAACATCAAAATGTGCATTTGTGGGTTTGTTTGTTTGTTTGTTTGTTTGTTTGTTTTTTCCCCATCTCTGGGTTATGAGATCTTTGAGAATTTGTTACATCCAACTTGCAGGCCACAACAAAGAAGGGAGATGCATGCCAAACTTAGCTAGAGCAAACTGAGATTCATTAAATTTACTGCACTAATTGAAATGAGGTGTGGATATCAGGATCAGTAGTGTATGAAAGTGCATGAACACAGTGGTTAAAGTGAAGTGCATGATGTCAGTGCAAAACAAAAGAAGGCAACTCTTGAGCCTGGTGAGGGGACTGACACACTGTCCTCTGGGCAGGCAGGCTTAAGTCATCTGGGAACATTGTTCAGCATAATGGCATCTCTGCTCCAACCAGCAAAGGCCCTGCAAGACACATTACACACTCACACACATTCCACAGGACTAAGGCAGTGGGCTCTGCGGTCATCACAGAGACTGTGATTATAGTCAGCCAGCCTTGGGGTTGCACCATTTATCCATGGTTTACAAACCAATTACTTCTCTGTAAAGATACCTAGAGTACAAGTGAAGTGGAGCTGCAAAAAAGAGAGCCATGTTAGCAACTTCTAGTCTTAGGTAAAGCTACTGGGAAGCAATCGGCCAAAGTCAAAATTTCTGTTTCTGAAAGCTTACCTTGTCATAAGAACCTAAGTGATCTCATTCTGAAAGGAGAACCAAATTGGCAATAATAGACAGGGCAGAAGTCTTGAGATCAGTGGAAGAAAAAGCAATGACAGCAGCACATATCAGGGCATTAAATACACAAGGAAGAAAGTGATAGGCTGAGGATGAAAAGCCATCCAGACAGGAAAAGTGCACAATTCGCATTAGGCAGGTACATCCTGCTGCGTCTTTTAATATATATAGTACCATCCAAAACTTGAAGTTTATTGACTGATTGCCTGTACTTAGTCTGACGCAGTGCAGTTGTAACCAATGCAGCACCTCTGCTTCCCTGTGGGATTCAGGTTATACCTTGAAAACAAAGGTAAAAAAAAAAAAAAAGGCCATATGAGCTGAAACACAACTTTTTTTAGTTTATTCTCTTAGTTATGTAAAATGTCAAAAGCTCGGCAATAATTCAACATCTCCTGCACACAGCAGTTCCTTAGTACAAGAGCAAGAGTGTCACACATACATATTTTTGTTGTTTGTCCTCTTGCCGGTCACAGAGACTCTTTGCTTACATCTGGGTATTTTTGCTCCAGCTCCCCTTTCATGTTTTCTTTCTGTCTTCTCTCTCTTTGTCCTTTCATGCCCCTTAAGATTCAGCTATCTGTTTATGTACTCTGTCTTTGCTTCGCCTTCATACTCCCTCTATTCATCTCCGACTCGGCTTCACCTCGACATGGACCTCCATATTTCTCTGCCTCCTACCTCCTTTCACTCACTCCAGTATATATATTGCCCACAGTCAGACAGTTCATGGAAATGAGCTGTCAGCATCTCTCAGACATTCCCAGTGGTGTGGAAGGAGAGCTGCTTCTCTTTCGCTCCCTGTCTCTGCTTTTGTCTTTTGGTTTGGTGGAAGGAAGGCTACCTTTCTTTATTTCTTTCCGCTTGGTGCTGCTGGGAAACCTGATGGTGCAAATAAGCAAAGAGACAAAGATCCACAAATGCATATGTAGAAAGTCAGAGACATACACATGTGTTTGCTCCTGCATCTTATGAATAAAGCACAATATTATGGCGCTCTTGAGGCAGTCCCAAACCCCAAACTACCTGATTGTCCTGCTTTGTTCACCTGCGTCTGTATGAGGAAGAACTGGAATGCATAAATTTCTCATAAATATACAGGCTGGCAGATAAATAGGAGAAGACAGATAAGACATTCATCATACTTTCTGAGGATGTTTGCCTGCATGTTTGCAACAAATTGAAAAGTTTGACTGCAATGCATAAAATATTTCTGGGTTTTGATCTGCTGGTGTCTGTGCATTTTAGAATGAGACTGATTTAGTATGGTTCCAGTGGTAGACATGCTGAGTAATTTGTCAAGACCAGGTGAAAGACCAATGCAAAACTTTATTGTGGTCTATTATTCACCAGGAGAAGTTGATCACCACTTAATTGCTGTTGCTAACACTAATATAAGAAGTCCTAAAATTGCTTTCTTCCCCCTCTACATACAAAAAGGAGCAATGAGGCCTGGTCCAAACCGCATATAAAACAGCCATAGTTCAAAGCAAAATACATTCATTTCATTCAGTCAGCCTCTCACAGGGACAAATGTTGCACAAAGTTCACCAAAGATCTCAGACACATGAACTGGCAGAGCTGACCAATGGCAAACTGTCTTGACAGTTCTGAACTTTAAGCTACTTAGGTAGGCTGGAGAGCTATGATCACTATCATTAGCAAGTAAATTCTACTTTAAAAAGCTTCTAGCAATGCAGAATTTGCCACTTTGTGCTGTGGCCAGAACTTTACATTAGATTTAACATGTAATTTGTTTGAAGTTGTGACCTGCAGGGGACACTGAGGGAAGCATTTAGGTCCAGCAGCTAAACAGAAATGTTATCATTGAAATATCAGCAACTACTGCTCCATGCTTCTAGCTCTTCCTTTTTTCCTTTCTTTTTTTATTTTATATATATATATTTTTAGGCTCAACAACTGAACAGTTGCAAACTGTTTCATCACATCAGGGGTACGTTTTCACATATGGAATACTTTTCTTCCCTGGTGTCACCTTTGATGTTTGATTGACAGGTTCATTACATCTAGTGTTGAGAGGTTTGGAGACAAATGTGTCGATTTGGGTGGATTTTTCACCATCAAATTTTGAAGTGCCTTATTTCACATAAGGAATAAATTATACCTGCTGTGCAGCACTGAGTCGGGGCAGGGCAGTTTGAGGAGGATGAGGAAGAAGAGGGAGGTAGACAAATGAGAAATACTGGAGAATCCAACAGCAGGAATGTCCAGAGTGAAATGATCATTAAGCCTTGGAGTCATGTGTCAAATTCACACAGCACAATGCCTGAGTACGTATAAGATGTTCATTCTGCATCATTTGAGTCTTGACCTGAAGAAGCTTTGACACAAATGACAGGTAGTGAATATGTTTAGCTAACCAGAGAAAAGGTGTGCACTTTAAATTATGGGTGAATGGTTCAAGTGATCAGAGACAGCGACCACAAAGACAAAGAAAATAAAGATGAAGGAAGAGTAACATAGTAGACAAAGTCCCTGCTTGGAATAATAATAATAATGATAATGATAATAATAATAACACTGGCAAACACAAGAGGGTCCAGCAGATCCGCCTGGCCACTAAAAAGATACTTACAGTACATTCATTGTGCTGGAGCTATTTTTATTACATAGAGGGATGCTGAAGCACAGCCGCGACTCTTCCGCTTAGTTGGTCTCTTTTCCCTCTTCAATTCTGCGTGAGCGAAAACAATTTCTGAGCTCTGCTTGTTGCAAGCAGACTCAGTTGAGCCAAAACTGTAGTGATCAGGATATTTGATCAGCAGAAAACTGGATGGATAGGATGAACATCATGCAGCGTCTGGCTGTTCTACCAGCTTCACTGCTGCAGGTCATTCTTCACCAGCATGTGCCCACAGCAGCTTTTCTCAACCCTGGCATTTAAGAATAAGGGAAATTTTGTGGCCTGGCTCGTCCCATCACCCTGACCACTGTCCACATACCCCTTACATTTAGACAAGAGTACACACAGTGAATCCTAAAATCACCACTAGAAAACCTCTTGCTTTAAAATATCAGAGCAATGAGGATTGAGTTAACTCATTCCTACATGAAGTGACAACAGTTAGGTGGTCAGAATCAGATGGTGAAAGTGAAATGCTGTGAACATCCCTGCATTATAGAAATGCAAATACAAAGGCACGTATACATCCAGCATTTACTTCATTTTTATATTACTTGGATTTGACCCACGTTGCTGTTCATAAAGTGCGGGCAAGCATCCTGTCATTTGGACAGATAATTGCAAAAAGACTTTTTGGCAGCTAGGCTACTCCATCCCTCTCACGTTCATCCATCTTCTTCTTATGTAACTGGAAGGTTAGCTGGAGAGGGTCAAAATGGGAGAATCCTGGGAAAAATGGTAGGGTTGACAGGTTTGGTGTTGAAGTTGCTTAAATTATGCATGAGAATTGTACATTTTGTCTATATAATGGAAACACCACCAGCATCTTGGTATTAGGGCTGCTATCAAAAAGCCCCTAAAACTCAATGTGACTTTTAGCAATCACTAGTGAAACTTGTTTTGGTTGCACATTGCTTATCTACTCATACTTATAAAAAAAAAAAAAAAAAAATGGGATTCTTGATCAAGTTTCTTCACCAGTGTGCTTCATACAATGACCAACGCAGTGCCAGTTACTGCTAAATGGACAGAGTTTTTAAAAAAAAAGCACAACAAAGGACTCGTGCTGCCCATGTTGACCTGAACCGACAGCGTGTATATGCAGAAACCTCCATGCCATGTGTACCAACAGCACAGTAAACAACAGAGACTAGTAAACACACATCTTTCACATGGGCTGCCTTGGCGGAATACAATAGATACTGCATCATCTCTGCCAACACTTGCAAGCTGTCAACAACAATGAGAGAAACTGTTGAGAAGTATTATTCTTTACTAAGATGAGTGCCAAACAAAGTTAGCCTGCAATCAGTCTTTCACATGTTTTCTGTGTTGTCACTAGCAGTATATCTTCTGTACACAAGAAGTGAAAGACCAGTGAATGAAACATCTTCCCTCTAAATAGCAGCATGAGAGCGTTCCATTCTGATTCTGAACAAGCCACACTCACCAAAAATCACTGAAGTCGTTCATCACGTCCACAGCGCCCACACTCACTGAGACGAATACATTTTGTTTGTTGACGTCAACTCATATGATTTCAGGATAAAAGAGAGTGTTTGAAGCATAACTTCCAAAATGCAAAAGTACATTTTAGTTGTTTGTGTGTGTGTGTGTGTGTGTGTGTGTGTGTGTTTGCCAGAAAGGGCCTACTTTAAGCACAATATTACTAGAAAATTAAAAAAAAGTTATCATGTCAGTATAAAAAGATATTTTCAGAAACAGGCCTTTTGGGAACGAGTTCAAGTTCAGAGTAAAACAATCAAATTTTTCAGTGGATTGCGATGAATTTACAACAGGTATTCAAGGACTCTGAGTGATGCATTCTGATGACTTTGGTGAAAACTTTGATGCACACGTTCATGGGCTCTAGATAATTAACTGTTAGAACTTTGATCCTCTGGCTTATCACCGATCGCTGTCACCAGATAAACATTTCACCAGGTATCTGCAAAACTACTGCAATCCTAATTCTTAAAAAGTTGGGAAGTAATTAAAACAGAATGCAATCACTTGCAAACAAACTGTGTTTACCGACAACAGTTTTACAAAGTATTCCTGAGTCCTTGTGGTAATCTCCTTTCTACCATCATGTGTTCACAAAGTGCTGAACCTCACTCCATCCTTGCTTGTAAATGACTGAGCCTTTCTGGGATGCTCCTCTCGTACCCAATCATGATACTATCAGCTGTTACCAATGAACCTGTTTACCTGTGGAATGTTCCAAACAGGTGTTTTTGGAGCATTCCACGACTTTCCCAGTATTTAGTTGCTCCTGTCCAAACTTGTTTGAAACATGTTGCTGCATCAAATTCAGAACAATCATATACACTGTAAGCATGCTAGCATGCTGACATGAATATTTAGTGAAGCACAGCCTGACAGAGCCTCTAGCATGACTGTAGACTGTTAAAGCTCATTTGGACAGGATTATCATGACAGGAGGAAGTGGGAATCACATTCGCTGTGCTTCTCTGTGATTTAACTCATTGCTCCTGATGGCATTTTAATCATGATGATGATTACAGGATCTGCTCTGTAATAGAGATGGACTTCCTGCAGGACTGACCTCATGAGAATATCAGTGCATACCTGTACCTGACGTTACAACATACCATTTTTGTTGAGTTTGTGCAGGATGTTGCTCTCCTTATGGCTTCAATCTTTTTTTTCTGTTGTTTAGGTTTCCAAACATTTCCAACATCTTCCATTCTAACACAAAAGTCAAAATTCACACTAAATTGATAAAATTCAGTTGAGGACAAAAACCTAGAACACAACTGGTAACATCAATATCAGCTCACCTCCCTTAGAGAAATAAGTCAAGTCCAGACAGAGCTTTAGTCTTGTTGTTACACATGGTCTGTCGTCCATAATTGGCAAGAAACACAGCAGCATCTTTCCATATGAAAGAGGAAAAGGTCAGTACCTAGCAACTGTGTCATTTGTTTTGAGCCTCCCGACTGTTTGAAACATCTAAACAAAAAGCTGTCCAACCACTGACTCAGCCTCAATCAACCGCATGCACGTTCAATGAATGCTAAATGCTCAATTCACCGCGTGGGAATATCGCTGCTGAATCAAAGTATTCAAAAGACTGACCCTCCAGTCAAAAACCTGCCTCTGTAACCTCTCAGCTGGCACTGTCCCTCATTTGAACTCAGACAAAAGTTTTGGTCATTTTCTGCTGAGGGCAACTTCACAAGTAGTGCCATTAAATTCTCTTTCACCCCTGATAGAGCTTCAAATTGACTGAGTGTGTCTGTGTGTGTTTATGTCTTTAAAGTTTATGTGCATTGTGTATATGTGTGTGTCTGTTTAGGTTTGTGTGTGTGTGCATGTGTGTGTGTGTGTGTGTGTGTGTGTGTGTGTGTGTGTGCAATGAGAACGCCCGAGTATGCATTCATGCAGGCCTTTTCCAGCAACAGTGTGTGTGTCTGAGTCAGTTCAGGATTTATTTCCTGGGACATTGGGTGTGTCTCAGACTTTTGTGGAACGTGACTGTGTATGTATGCACTGTATGTGTGTGTGTGTTTGTGTGTTTGTGAGAGGGAGTGAACAGTGTGTTACTGTCTCAATAGCCCATTTCCCTGAAGTCATTTCTCATCTCTGTGATGGTCTTTGGTCCAAGGATTCAGGCTCATACTCGAGAGTAGTTTTTTTTTTTTACCACCACCACCACCAACCCACTACACAAATAAATCTGGACCGCCTTAGTTTTCTCAAACAATATTTGTCATGTTTTGTCTGCGACATTAGATGGAACAAAGAGGGAGATGACAGGAAAGATAGACAGAGAGGCATGCATTTGAACTCAAGGTGTGATGGGCATCTACAGGATGTCACATCCTGGTCAGATGAGGAAGAGGGTCACCTTGGATTTTATGCAGCCTTATATATATATACACACACACACACACACACACACACACACACACACGCACACACATACATGGAGCGCCATAACCAGGTGGCTAGCATCGTACACAGTGCCGAGTATGGGCTGGAGGTCCCAGGATCAAGGTGGAAGACGCCTCCAAAGGTGATCCAGAAGACCGAACGAAGATCCTGTGGGACTTCCAGTTCTAGACAGACAAACTGGTGATGGCGAACCAACCAGACATAGTGGTGGTAGACAAAGAGCAGAAGACAGTCACAGTGGTGGATGTAGCGATTCCAAGTGACAGTAACATCAGGAAGAAAGAGCATGAGAAGCTGGAGAAATACCAGGGTCTTAAGGAGGAGTTGGAGAAGATGTGGGGCATAAAGGCAAAAGTGGTCCCAGTAGTGATCGGGGCTCTTGGAGCGGTAACCCCCAAGCTGGGAGAATGGCTCCAGCAGATACCAGGAAGAACATCTGGGGTCTCTGTCCAGAAGAGCGCACTCCTGGGAACAGCCAAGCTCCTGCGCAGAACCCTCAAGCTCCCAGGCCCCCGAGCTTGAAGGAGGCACAATACCACACCAGGCAGGGCGAGAAGGGGATTCTATACACACACACACACACACACACACACACACACACACACAGATCCTTGTCTGAACTGAATACAGGAAGGTTGTTTGTTAGAAAAATTCAATTGGAACAGAACCACATTTTCAATTTGTAGAATTTCAATTTGGCAAATCTTTTGGTAAAATGTGAGCTTTCAATCGGAATATGGCCAGCTGCATTCCTATTTTTCTTTCATAACTTAATTTTAATTTCATTTAATTTAGATCCCTAAAATACCTACTGATAGATCGTTCTGGCAATCATCAGAAATCCTTTCCAGTTTAAAGTTCTTGTAAATAAAGAAAAGTTATGGCTCTAAACAGGATTGTGTGAATGGTTGATGATTGACAGACATGTTTAATAGATTTCCTTCCTTGTGAAACATTTGAGTTTTTTAGCCATTTATGTCAAAGTTTGCTAGATTTTTCATCCTTGCCTTTGTTGGTGTATTACTACATTAGTAATGCATGCAGTAATGCAGTAATGCATTTGGTGGCGCCAACTGTCAGCATGAAACTGGTGGCTGGGACGTGTATTGCGTATGCATGATATGCATGATTTGGTTTTTGCTCAGCATGTCAAACTCCACAGGGTACCTTTACCACCAGGAAGTCACTCTTAAATAGTTAATTTAAGCTAAGGGTAATTAATACCAGTGGTAACCTAAGGGTGCTTTGACTCCTGTAGTTTGGTTCATCAAAATCTGGTGACTGACAGCAGATCATGCAGCACTTCAATGCTTCTTATGTGAATATTCATGTCCTCTCGTGTCACAAGGAACTCAAAAAGAAACAACTGATTATAAGCACTATTGGTGTTATTAGACTGCCACCTGACCACATGCTAGTGACAAACAGGTGGAAACAGAAATGAAAAGAGGCGTCTTGTACAGCACTATTAAAGGAGTACTCCAGGATCACTATGTCACACACTTTTCAATGAACTTACAATAATAAAATGTACACAGAGGACGATATAAGCACAGCAGGCTGCAGTTTCAAAATCCAAGCACTTGTGTCCTAATATGTCACCAAGGTTAGCAGATTTTCCATAAATACAGTGTATGTCTTGTACAAAGGGATTATAAGCCCAGTTCTTGAGCAGGTCATGGTCCGCTTTTCTCTCTCCCTGAAAGATTCAGTTGGTCTGGTGGGATTGCATTCCACATCGCCAGAGACTTCACTGTCAAAAAGCAACATTCACATGTTTTAGCCTTTTTTGCATTTTTTGTCCTTATGCCATCACGTCATATGTGTTTGGGGTTTGTATTGTTTGTAGCAGTAAAATCAGTGTTTATGGGTATTCTTATGGCCTATGGCCGAGACACGTATTTGTGTTGTTTACCCACTGCAGCATTTTTGCAGCCATCCTTGTTTGGGTCGTTTCTGCCCTAATGGTAGAGGCTCCCCTATGTGTCCATTCTATATTGGTAATGCAGTGGTAGCTGTGGAAAATATATTTCCATCCTGGATCTAACCTGGACCTATCCTGAAATGCTGGAGAGTGTATCCTCCACACTTTTCACACAGTGATTAAAATTAGGATTTTGTGACTACATAAAAAGTACATTGACAACATATAATCAGACAGAAAAAATACAAAATATGTGACACAAAAATGATGAACATTAAGCGGATGTACCACAGAGCATGAAACTTTGAAGGAATTTTAGCACAGCAAAGGTTCAGAGAGTCATGAGAGGTTGCCAAACATACCCTCCATAATCTTATATTAATACTAACAGTGTCGCCATTGCTGGCTGCCAGCTACAGGCATGTCAGACCACAACAAAGACAAGATGCAATGTGTGGATAAGGCTGGCCAGACCTGATTGCTTCTCACAAACAGAGACAGAACTCATTTTCTGTTGTAATAGATTGCAACAGCAGAGGCTTACAGTGAATACATGGCTGGGAAGGGTCAGGCGCACTTACGATCATCTGTTTTAGACATGTTAAACCATACTTGAACAATGGTGATGATTGGAGGAGAGTGCTGTAAAGCTTTGCCACATAGAGTACGTGTGCTTCACATACAGGGTCAGTGTGGCAGCCTCTGATGGACCAAACAAGGACACACAGCGTTTCACCACTGCAGAGGCAGATACATGTGATTGCCTGTTACACATGGAGACGGGACATATTTTATGGTTAGAGAGATTACAACAGCGAGTTCAGGAGATGGAGAGGAGGTATGGATTTTTATCTGTGTGTGTGTGTGTGTGTGTGTGTGTGTGTAAGGGGATGAAATAGAACTGATTGTGTTACATGTTTGGAAGTCTGCTTGAGAGAGGGGGAAGGTAGTTGGACCGGTTTCTAACTTCAATCCATTTGATTGCTTTTCCAAAACAGGCAGGAATCAATCAGTAAATTCAAGTGGGTGGAAGAGAGGATGACTGGGGTTCACTGTAAAAGGGTCAATATGCAGCATTCACAAAACCAACGATTCCTAGTATAAAGAAACAGCTTTCCTGTGAGGGTCACACACTGCAAAAACTAAATATTAGAATATTCTCTAGTTCTGAATGAAAGATATTTCTTCTTATGAGACAGTATTTGTATTAGAGCATTTCACTTGCTTCTAATTATCTAAATAAGGTGTTTTAACTTGTTATTGAGAATGTACTGCTGGTTCTGAGTAAATCTATGCTTAAAATGAGAATTAGCATGATTCTACAGGTGTTATACTGACACTGATGAGTGCAAAACTGCTTTGTCAAAGTCAGAATTTCTTATTTCAAGCATCTTGATCTACATTAGAAACAGATAACGATCAAATGGAATTCATTGTTTTATTGTCAGTCTTACAGCAACTATGTATGCCTAGAGATGAAATACAGCATGGGCCAATGACAGTGCTCAAATCGAACTATTGCTTGAAGAACAAATGTTCTGTTCAGCCTGTGTTATCCTCAAATTAAAGTGAGCGAGCACTGTGCTTACATCTGATTTGAAAAATAAATGTTGCCGTCACATTCACCATACAACACCATTTATGTAGGAACACAAGCAGAAATGCCATTGTGATGATTCTTTAAGACTTCTTCTTCTCTTTAAGAATTCTTTAAGGCTCTGATCACATGTTTTCTAATAAACGAAGAGCAGCAAATCAGTTTTAGTCTTTGAGAGACAATGTACAAAAAAAAAAAAAAAAGGAATTCACCCTCCATTTGGTCACCCAAACTGTACAATAGTGGGAACGTGAACATCTCTCACTAGACTTTCTGTTGTGGTCATCTTCAAGGCTGTGGAGGTTCACAGCACACGGTTGGTGTAAACACGTGTAGAGACGGGATGTGGCTATGTGGGACTGAGTGCCACCTATTCAAAAGATGAATGACTTAATCAAATGTATTAAAAGTATTATCTCAGCGGGTGCCAGCAGAGGATGCTCTAAGCCAGGAGGCAATAACAGAACAAAGTCAAATTAAAGAAGAAAAGCTAGCCAACACGTGTAAAGGCAAAAATGAGGAAATGAAGAGCACAATCAAAGTCAGCCAGGTCTTAGAGGGTCGCCACATCACGGCCAGTCAAAGCAGAGGAAGATGCCTCTTTGCAGCCCTGCTCACAGCAGGCTGAGCCAGCTCACCTGCTCCCAGGACCCCAGTGCTGTTGCCTGTGAGGCCCAAACTAAACTCTGCTCTGCAATCAGTGATTGATAAAGCAAGATAATTTGCAATCAAAGCCTTTATTGTACAGTAGGTCATTTGCCATTGACTCCTGTGTTCATTCATTTGTTTAACAAGCTGCTACGTGAGTTAACAAACCTGCCTCTGCTTGACATTTGCAGTTTTAGAAAGTGCTGGTGTTTGTGTCTATGAAGCACTTTGTTCAGACCTAAAGCTGCCTGCCACGCTGTGTTGTATTATGCATTCAGTCTTGTTTCTGCATTGTTACAAAATGAGCTCTCAAGAGATATAAAATGTGCGCAGTCAAATCAGTCTGGGTGTAACTGCTATAAAGCATTTGCATAGAGTCAAACCTCTATTCTTAAAAGTACTTGTTTTTTTTTTTATAGTTGAATAAAAAAAAACTGAGGGTTTGTCTCTTCCAGGCTTTTTTTTTTTTTTTTTTAGATTTAAAAACTTTAACTTATCCTTGTGCTACCAAATTATGTGCAGACCTCAGCCATTCTACTGTTTCCAGCTGCTACCTGGCTGTGCATAACAATGGATTCACTGCTTTGGCTGTCATGGCGTCAGCATGGTCCTAACTCATTTGCACATTTTTTCTGTCCATTTTTGCCTGCAAATCACTACCCCACCTGCCACTCCAGATCTTTGATATTCCCAGTCTTACCACCAGTCACCCTCAGTGTGTTACATGCTATGCTGCTGTTACTATATTCCCACACCCACCTACACACCTGCTCCTTATTTCCCAGTGTATACATTCTATTCAAACTTGCCTACGTCCACTTGCTGTCTGCCAGATTGGTTACTGAGCCAGCCTTTTGCCTCTTTTCTGCCCCTTTGCACTCATTTGCCAGATCTTCGCCCTTACCTGCTGCCAACCTTTGCTTGCGTGATCATCATTTTAGAGTCCCAGGTGTTGTTTTATTGAGCAGTGGTACTGGGCCTATTCGGAAACAGTTTTCTCGAACCTGTTGCTGATGTTTGACATTTGTGTTGGAAGCAGATTAAACAGAGCTATGCTGACATCCATTTATGGCTAATTGAGTGAGTGAGCATTTGGCTGGTGCACAAGCACACAATTTCATGCTGACTAAGATTCATAACATGGAATAATGAGCATGCTGGGTATTATAAATCTGACGGTAACACTGGGTATTCATTTCTCTAATTACGTACAAAGTTTATCCTGCGTAGGCTTTTATGAGTCTCTTTTGTCCCGAGCTTCACGTAAATGTCTGGAGAGTGTTGTGATGGTTGATGGTTAATACTCACCTTCAGTTGCACTTTAGCATATAGTGGTGTAGGATTGTTGTCTGGCAGAATCCATTATTGAGCTCAGACAGTCCAACAAACCAGATGTCAACCATATCAAGGAATCAGTCACTGTTGTAGGCATTGAAGCCACAGTCACATCCCAGAAGAATTATGTGAAGCAAAGCTGTGAAACTAGCATGCATGCCTGAAAATAACCTCCGAAGCTCAGAAAGCTCTTCCCAGGCATGTATGCTGGTATGAATAAATTGCATTGCAGTAGCCTCTATAGTGCTTGATTGAACATTTCCTCACAGTTTTAGGTCAAAAACTTGAACTAACTGCTAACTTTCTGCCACTATCAGTTTAGTTTTGTGCAGGGAGATTGTTAAAATATATAATATATAGTCTGCAGTGGAGGGAGGAAGCTGGTCACAAGTTGCCAAAGGCCATTTGAGGATTACACAAGAGGCCAGATGAGACAAGTTTGCATGCAATCCTATTTTTTAATATGGCCCCCAAGTCTTATTTTTAGTATTTCTGTGAAATTTGGGATTTAAACATTGAGTCACTGAACAGCAGAAGTCACATGCACATGTTGCTAATCTGCTTCTCTCTCTCCCAAATCTGACGTAAAACATGAGACTTAAATAGGAAGTACAGCAAACTGTGTAATTCCCACTAGAACTGATTTTAATTGCATGCATAAGCTATGCCCTCCGAATAAATTCCATTCTGCTGCTCTTATTAAATTAAATACATTTCAGACATGGAAACTTTAAAAAATTATGTTTCCCATGCTTTCGGCATTTTGCTCTTCCTGACCTGAACTTGGATTGAACTTATATCTTATTTTAGCTCTCAATATTTTAAATGCTGCAGTGGACAAATTAACTCTTTGTTACTGCAGTTTCTATTTAAAGTCAAGGAATTCATTGGAAGAAAAGTGTGGATGGAAATCATTTATTTGTTTAGATATGGATCACAGATCGATATTTGTGTTGTGTGTCTGAATCAGTGGCAGTTCAAATGAAACCTAAACTGAAATCTGAATGTTTCTATAAAATGTCACATACTTTCTTTGCCTGCCTTTATTCTAGTAAAGAGGAAGAGCTCCCCTGTTCATCAGTGCCATACTTTATGGTTAAATGGTGCAGCAGTTATTCGTGCATTCTCACCGACTCACTGATGATAATAAAGATCACCAATAGACCTGCTGTCGGTCTCCAGTGTGTTTGCTTGAGATCAGAGGAAATTATGTTCACAATCATATTCAGTAACGTACAGTATGAAGGGTCAGTTCATGGAATTATATTCATAAACAGTGCATCCCAGTTGACATAGACTACTACTACTAAATTATTTAATTTGCTATGTTTTTTCCTCCTTAAGAAGAATTCAAAAGCTTTAGCTTTCTTTGAAGCATTGTTGCACTGACCACTGTCGGCTCCCCAGTGTCACCATGGGGTGCAATCTCTGATTTCAACAGATTGCAGCAAAAGCCTGTGTGTTATTTAAAACTTTAGGATTTGACTGTTTTTATGAAATCAAGCTGTGGAATGCAAACCTAAATTTAACTTATATTTGTAAAGTTTGGAATATGAGGGGAAAAATTAAATTAGAGGTTAGATGTTGTTTGTTCATGAATTGAATTAAGTCTATAATTGTTTCACATGACATGAATTGGTGCATATGATTGTGCTTTGTTTACTTTATGCTAATTGATATTAATTTGCATTTGTGCACAGCTGTGTGTCAGCATTAACAATATTTAAGTCTCATATTGGAGATCTTACATCATATTATATTATCCTATATAATTACTCGCTGCAAGTGGGGGGTCCCCCATTTGCCCCCACTTTAGGCCCCTGTCCCACATTTGGTCAAAGCAATCACTGTATCCTAGAAGTGGTCTCAAACTGTTACGTTGACTGTAAGAAGATGTTTCAATCATTCCAGTCCACTCTGTGTCTACACCGCAAGCACATCAGACATTTTTTTTTTTTTTTTTTTTTTTTTTCACAGAAACGTTCATAGATACGCTCTCATTTTGATCCATGCAGCTGTCTGCACCAGCTCCATTCGGCTCGCATCTCAGCTGCATCTCAAGTGTACATTTACACTTCAAGTCTATTTTTTTTTTTTTTTTTTTTTGCCAATATGCAGGTGAACAGGAGACTGATGCCCGACAAAAAAGGCAGTGAATGAATATATTTGTCTATATTTTGCAACCTAGGCGGAGCAGAGGGCAGCACCAGTTTGTAATGTAGGTTAAAATTGTGGGGATCTGCAGTTCCCCCTGCATTTTCCCCTTTGTGTCTTGTGTTTCCCCTCTCCCTCTGTCTCCTGTCTGTCCCTCCCTTGTCTGTATTGCGTGTGTTACATTGCAGGGTGTGGCTGACAGGTTGGGCTCGGCCTCCTCTCCTGAGCACGGCTGCCCTCAATCATGCAATCAACACTCACCTGCTCCCATAGTATATAAGCACTGATGCCTCACCCAGTATTTGTTTATCTGTGTGGTAATGAACACACTCAGACACTAATTTTGTTGTCAAGGCAACTTCTGGTTAAAGTAATGACAACGTGCTACTTCAGTGCCAATAGTTCAACTTCCCTCTGTGAGGAAAATGAAACTGCTGATTTTAAAGTGTACAATCCAGCTTCTTCATAATTATAACTCGTTTTGGCTGTCAATATGAAGAATAGAAGTGTTGTCAAACATGTGAAAATGTTTTGCCTTTTAGGTTAAACATTTAATTCATAGTCTTAAGTAAGTAGTATACACAATAATTAACCATGAGCTCTTTATTTAATAAAAAAAAAAAAAAAAAAGCACAAATCACTGTCAAAACCAATATCATGAAAATCTCAAACAAGATATTCGTCAGTGCAAGTGGCTGCCGCTGTTTACGTTTCTCTGCTCAAAAGCGTCTTCTTTGCCAGGAGTCGGTGTGCAAATCTCTCTGTGAGGAGCTAAAAGTGGCCAGAAATGTTTTCATGTTTTCTTTTTCTTGATTTACAGCTTCATGTACCTTTGCTGGGTAACACATTCTCGGCAAACATAATCAGAAAGCAATGAAAACTGATTACTCTAGTGTGACAGTTGAGATGGAGAGCTCTCCCAGCTGCAGAATATGTTTGTGTGATTGCCCCAAATCAATGAATATGTTTGGAGCAGCCAATTTCCTCATATCATAGCGAGCGTGCTTCATTGGCCTCAGGGTTAATTTGGGCATCACTTGGTGCTGGCTGCTGAGCTTGAAATGGAAAATAAATGCAAATGAAGACAGCGATCCTATTGCACCTTTAACATTAACACTGCTCCTGAAGGGACTTGTTCTCTTTTACAATGGCTGGATTTTTACAGTAAGGGGAGCAAAGGGTTAAGTTTATATGATGCCACAAATAATGAAACACTTGGGGTCAAATTCAACGTCAAGGTTGATCAGCCTCCTTTAACCATATAGTCCAATGGGAACAACATTCCACCAGCTGTTTAAGAGAGCCTTGTGTGTGTTCCAGTATATCAATGTCGTCCCGTTCCTTATGAGCAAAATTGGCTTTCATGTGCAGCTGTTACCCTTTTGTTGCATGTTTTATGGTGATCCAGGTGACATGCATACATCAACCATGGCTGTGTAAGTGGGAAAAGACTCTTTGCAAAGTTTACTGTTGTTATTGTATGTTTCTATATAATTTATAAGTTGTGATGCAAACGATTCACATTCTAGGTTAGGTATTGACGCTTCGCATTTATTGACATGGATTGCCTAGAATGAAAGTTTAATAAAATCATTCATTTTTGGCTGTGCTATTGAGCGTGCCTCTTGGAATGTTCATGTTGGTTTGCCGCTGTTTACGCTTCAGTTTGATCGTAAAGATTCAACTTCATGTCTGCTGCCTAATATGCTGTCTGCACTCTGTTGAACCCTTGCGTTTTGTTGATAGCAGTAAGAATAATTCCACAATGTATCTAATTTCTTCCATCGAATGTTCTTAGCATAGCTAGCGGCATGACTCTGTGGATGGCAGTGACCTTGTGTTGGTCAGTCTGTCCATCAGTTTTGTTCAGACTGAAACATTCTCAACAATTCATGAATAGATTTAGAGACTTTAGTGATCTCCTGAGCTTTTTCTCCACTGCCATCAGCTGGTCAAAGTGTTCACTTTTCTAATTAAATATACTGGCATCTACCTCCAAATCCAAAATTTGTTCAAAAACACTTACCACTGTTCTGAAGATATTACCACAATATCCAAGGACTCCACTGAATGATTAAAAAAAAAAAAAAAAAGATATGAAAGTTAGCCCAAATTGCACCTCCGTCTTCAAATAAAAGACAGATGGCATCTGGCTGCCGGCAACCAGAATATGAAACAGTCACAACATGGAAAACTGGTTAAAAGTTTATTTCGCAGCAGACTGAATATTTTTAAAATGTTTCTTAACTTTCAAAAAACCATTTTGGAAAAAAAAAAAAAAAATGAAAAGCATCCACATTTGAACAAGTCTGGCCTATGACTAATAAGGTTAAATGCACAATTTAACAATAAAACTGAAGTCAGTCATAAAAAGAGCAGCCACAAGTATGAAGCTCTCTGCTCAATTTTTATCAAATGGATGAGGATATTTAATGGAGTCTTGACACTTCTCCCAAAGTTTGAAAAGTCAAAAGTAGTTGTGAAGGAACATCTAGCTTTGACAGGCAGCGTAAGTCACTGCACAAAACCTGGAGAAGCTTTTAACAATCATTAACACTCCTGACTGACATATCAGCTCACTGTGGCTTCCATAAAGACCCCGCTGCCACTGTTTCTCCTCACTGCTGCCTCACAAAAGTCATTTAGCGCTCCTCTGTAAAAGAATTCTATAGTTTAAGAGAAAATCCAGCCTGAATCATTGCCATACTGTATGAAAGCAATAAGCTGCTCTGAAAAAGGCTTTAAATGCCTCATTCACTTCACTCAGTTATTTAAGGAATGCTTTCAGGTGTATTTTTTTCATATCAAGTCTGACTATTCCGTACTCTGAAAGAAGAAAAAAACTGCACTAAGACGATTATATTTGATATACGGCTGTCCAATCCATCATGACTAAACCTGTTAGAAATGAAAACTGAGAGTGTTTGAATAGCAGAGGTGCTGTCTGACAAAAAAAAACAAAAAAAAAACACTCTTATTTCCCAAACTTCTGAAGAATAAAAATGTCTTATCTTTAGAAAGGTGCATGTGTACTGTTTAGTGAGGTTCCATTAGGCTTCAAAGAGTTCCAGGGTCATAAAACTTGATGTTGTTCCTTATATTATCATGACAAAAGGGCTATAGAGTATTGATGTGACAGCTGTCTTATTATTGTAGCTCTGCGAACACTAAAACTCACTGAAGTGTCAAAATTATGAAAGGTGCAGTCATAATGCAGAGGATGAGACTTTTCTCTCACTTTTATAGCAGTGGGTGGTTATGTCATATATTTATAAAACTGTGCATATACAGCGTGTGTGTGTGTGTGTACGTGTGTGTGTGTGTGCCTAAATTCCTTGACAGGTCTTCCATTATTTAAAAAAACAACGACGCACTCAGCGCGCTCTCCACTTCCATATGCAAGCTGAATCCTACAAATCAAATTGCATAAATAAAGAGGACAGCACAATGTGCCTATTTAGCATTTTTATTCCATTAATAACATCAGTCATTTTAAGAATTTATGTTACTGTGATTTTTCTGCACCGTCACTCAAACGCATGCGAAGACTACGCTAACCTGTCCTTTATCCAGGCTGCGTTGCGACAGGTCTTTCATTATTCACATCCATGAAAAATATATAAAAATAAATAAATAAATAACTGCCTATTGTATCTATTTTTCATTAAAATGCAATTTGTCTTTGTGGTAGTTGTATTTGTAGTATGCCGTAGTTTGTATGTTTCTGTGCTCTACAAATGATCCACTGAAATAAAACTTTAAAACAGAGAGAGTGACTGAAAAGGGGCCCAGACGAGGCTCTGACCATGGAGCATGAATCCTCAGTGGTTCATTCAATAATGTTTATTATTCACTTGAACTTTCAAAGCGCATCTACAATCGCAAATGTTTGTATTTTCTGTATTTCTTATCTATGTCTGTACAATACAGCTTATGATTTGGGTCATATCTCTCCTGCTGCTGTGTAATGGCTACAGCTCTTTAATAAAGTCAAAGGAAAGAATCCTTCATAGAGTACTGAACATACATCAGAGCTGAATTGTCTTTATCAATCGAACACTGCAGGCTGTGAAACGGTAAAGCCACGTAGTTCGTGTGAATAAGCAGCTTGGAATCCAGTATTGGTCGGCTATACTATGTATTCTCAGCTCAAGCTAAATCTTTCAAAGCTGGGTTAGGAAATGTGAACCATCCTTTCTTTATCGGAGGCTTGTCACTCTGCTCCAGTCATATCACATCTTTACCATAAGGTCTATTCCTGCTAAGTCAGAGTGCTGCAGCACAGCCGTCCTTCAAGTAATTAACAAACGGCATTTATGCAAACGCACCTCTCTACTGCTCAAACTGACCTTTGACCATACGAAGGGCAAGTTGTGATGTAAAGACCTCACATGGACGAGTGAGGTTACAGCACAGGTTACGTTAACGTACGGCTGATATTGATTCACTTAACCAATGCAGCGTGAACTTCTAACCCCTCAAAGCCGATATATCGATTCAAATGAATATATGTCATCAAGTAACACCCTGTTGTTTTTCACTGCAGGCCGTTTCAAAAGTTTCCCACTCTGCTCTTGTTTCAGACTTGAGAGTTTCTTTCTCCCTTCAGTTATTTATTGCGCTGTCTAAGGTTATCTTAATCACATAATGGAGTGATATTTTAAGTTGTGCTTTGCCTTTGAAAATAATCAAAGGGATTAGTTAAGTGAGCAAGGTTAGACAATAATGTTGAATACTGAGACATTAGTTTGCTGCACGTCAGAATCAAAACGACAGCAGACGAGTCAATGCGCTTTCTTCATTTCTGCTTCTCTGGGTGCAGATGAGCTGCTGCTGATCGCAGCCACTTTATCAGAGCCGGGCTTCGCTCACTTCAGCAGCACTCGACGGTAAGTGACAGTTAAAAGCACGGGCGAAAACAGTGCTGCGTGCAGCCCTCACACAAGTACACACACACACACACACACACGCACACACACACACACACACACACGTGGACAAACAATTAGAAGCATGATAATGTGAAAAGGACTTCAGTGTCGACTCAAGTGGCTGTAGAGACAGTCGGCTGCACTCTCTCACATCAAACGGAGGCAGCAGACATCTGCTGAATGGCAGCTGGGGAGGTTGTGTGTGTGTGTGTGTGTGTGTGTGTGTGAGTGAGTGAGTGAGAGAGAGAGAGAGAGAGAGAGGGTTGGGGAGTGGTTGATGGAGAATTAAAAGAATTATCAACCACTGGTATCACATAAACACACTCTCTTTATTAAATCAGTCTGCTCATTTTGGGATGGAGTTCACTGCTGTGATCTGATCAATGCTATTGAAGAATTTTAGTTAATTACTTATTGTTCTACAACCTGAATTTTATTTACTTACTCATGGATGTCCAGTTGGAACAGTTCACTCTGGGGTTGTCGATCACGAATTGTAAAAATACAGAACAGTTAATCTGACAATCTCTCTTGATACTCATCATCCTTCATTACCCAGAATATACTGAATGTGTGTCTATGTCCAGTTTAACCGGAATATTAAACATTCATGAATGCTGACATATATTTACACAACCAGCAAATGACCTTAGCATTCATTTGGAGTATCACGTGACTGCTTGTGTTTGATGCTGAAAATGATGATGGAATAATAGTCCAACTATGAAAAAAGAAAAAAAAAAAAAATACACACACATACACACACACACACACACACACACACACACATATATATGTGTGTGTGTGTGTGTGTGTGTGTATGTGTGTGTATCTTTTCCCTTCACACATACAATATAGGATATCACTGATGTGAGTGAGCTCTACAAAAATGGTTCATATAAAGACTGCATTACATTTTAGACCTTAAAATCAATTGAATGATGTATAATGGTGGGTCTCAGGCACTAAAAAGAACTAAGCTTAAGCATTAAGGTCATCAAAGACAATCTGAAGGCTCATCAAGGTCATAGACACACTGTGAATATCACTTATTCCATTGGCCATTATAGCTTTCATGGCTCTATTTCAAACATTATCGTGGTAGATTGACCCCTGGAAGCAATAAACACACACACACAATCTGGCAACTGGCACAATGAATATAATACCTCTCAGAAAGGTGTGAAAGTTTTTTTTGTTTTTCTTCATGGACTAACCTTGATGAAGTCTTTCCAGTAAAACGTTCTTTCCTGTCCTTCAGGGATTTGTATCACTCTGCCTTGAGCTCGTAACTTAAACTGACAGCAGTGCATCCTTCTATTATGAAATTCAAGATTCTCCTTTACAAACTGCAGCATAATGAGGAAAACCAGTCTATACATTAAATAAATAATACATATCTATGCCATGTGGGGGTGTGTGCAACGTCTGTGTGTCAGAGGGACAGATGCTGGCGTAGCAGGTGCAGGTCAGGTCCCCTGACAGGCGACTACTCGGACTGCGTTGAAAACCTTATGGCCAACAGAGCAGGGTCATATTGTTAGTTAAATACTTTGTGATTCTCCAGGGGCGATGGTTTTAACCTACCTGACAAACTGTACGGTGGACTGACCGGTGCCATGTTGTCAGAAAACAATGGCCTTTTTTAACACTTGAAAAAGTGATGTGTTTGATTGACAGCTCAGCCATCAGGTGCACTGAAACACAATGTGAGCTGGTAACTGTGGCTTTCAATGTAAAACAGACAGCATGTTAGCAATGGTACCACTAGCAGATTTTATGTGGGGTGCTCCCTGATGGAACCCATCAGATGACACCCTACTTTCTTTTTGTTTTTCTGTTTTTTTTTTTTTTTTTAACCATAAAATCATCAAATTTGCTGCATTCTGTAAGGCAGAAGATGTAACAAAATCCTCCTCTCCCTGTCTATTCTGGTGGCACTGTGGTGTTCCGACAGTGTTGTCACCGTTGAACCACATAAAGGGGTCCCTTTGGTTTTCTTTGCTGTTTTGTTGGATGCGCCACTGTTTTAAATCCATTTTTAAAAGTTGAAGAAGTGTCCCACTGTGAATTAGCACTGGCAGGATTTTTTCATTCTTTGTCAGTGGTCGTTGGCTCCGCTGTGCAACACTCTCCAAGGACTAAACTGCTGCAAAAATGGAATGAAAACAAAAAAGTGCTGGACAGACAAGTAAAAACAGAAGTTTCCAAGTGGTATTACTGTTGGCAATGCTGTCACAAAACCAAGTGGATTGCTTTCTGTTTTCCACAGAGCTCACCAACTACCAAACATGCTGCACACACTGCATCTGTTTACATTTCCATGAAGAAATGGGCAACAGCACTTTGGAAGTCAGAGAGAAGCCTGTTCACTGAGGACGTTAAGTCAAATTTCTATCATTTTGTATCTAGTAATAACATAGTTTGAGTGTTGCTTTGTGCAAGTAATAACTCCAGCAGGGGTTGGTGTCGGGGTGGAGGGGGAGTAGAAGATAACATCGGGAGAAAAAGCTCATTCATTCATTTAATTTATAATGAACAAAAAGTGCCAGCCTGCCTGAGTCGCCAGTTGTTTGTTGCTCTCTTTTTTTTTTTTCAGAGTCATTGGCAGACATACCTGTCAACGTTTTGATTTGAAAATGAGGGAAATTTTCCAGAGCCACTGTCCACATACCCCTTACATTTAGAGAAGTGGACACACAGTGAAACCAAAAATCACCACTTGGCAACCACTAGTTTTAAAATATCAAAGCAACAAGGGTCGGGCTAACTCGTTCCTACATGAAGTGGCTGCAGTTCGATGGTCAGAATCAGACACCTGGCTGACAGTGAAATGCTGTGAACATCCCTGCATTCATTGGTGAAGCATGATGAACACTGATGCTTGGCAGATTTGTCATGCTGGCTCAAATCAATTTCCTTCCATGTGAATCACTAAAATCTGTGTGGCATATTTTACAAACAGCAGGACTTTGACAGACGTTGCTCCTCATTCAGTACGGGTAAGCCTCCTCCATTTGCTGAGATACTTGCACAAACTTTGAGCTTTTTTGGCAGGAAGGCTGCTCCATCCCTCTCACCTACATCCATCACCTCTTCTTCTTCCATTGGCAGCTGTCGTTAGAGCGATGACTTCCTGTCAACTGTACAGCCAACTTTTTGTTTGTTTTTTTAGAAAGGTTAAATATACAGGGAATTTATGGGGAAATGTTTCAATGGGCGGCACGGTGGCGCAGCAGGTAGTGCGCGTGCCTCACAGCAAGGAGGTCTCTGGTGCCAGCTGGGATAGGCTCCAGCCCCCCGCAACCCCGAAAGGGATACGCAGGTATAGAAGATGAATGAATGAATGTTTCAATGGGAGGGTGGTGGGAGAAAAGGGCAAACTGCAGGAGAATCCTGGGAGAAATGGGAGGATCGAAAAGTCTGTTGGCAGGTTAGTATGAAACAGAAGGATGGACACACACAGCTGAACATGAACTTGCATGTATGTACTTTGGAATTACTTGAACTCATTGTCTTGGAGTTGAACCAGGCATCATGGAGAAACACAGAGCTAGGTAAGTAAAAACATTTGTGTGTGTTTTCCTGTGTTTGTGAGAGTGACAGTAACAGAGAAACTTAGAGGGGATTCATGGCTGCAAACTGTTCAACTAATCTCAGTGTCAGGGATAAACTGGCAATACTGCTTCTTTTATTCATGCTGTATTGAAACTGTTGACAGTGAGGATGCTATTTTGTTGCTGCAGAGAAAAATTCGCTCATTGATAAAGTCTGAACCGAGGCATGTGCTCTCTTGGTACTAAGGTGATGTTGAAATTGTTCCTGTTTGGCAGATTACTGTGTGGATTAAGACCCTGCATGACCTCTTAATTTGCTGTGGTAAAAAATAGTGAAAGCCAGTTACACTGTGAGCTAATTCCAATATTATATTACTCAGTGACTGGGGAAAAGGGGCCCACAAACAAAGCTCCAGCCCCCTCCTGCCAGTAGGCTCCTCAGAAGAGCCAAAGACCAAAGAGACAAACAGACTCGAGCTGCAACTAACAAGTATTTTTGTACAGTCTCTGCTGAGTGATTAATAGATTTATGGTCTAGAAAATGTCAGAAAAATGTATAAAAATGTTCATTGCAACTTCCCAGTTGTCAAGGGGATGTCTCCATATTTTTACTTTGTTTGACCAGCAGTCTAAAATTTGCAAATTTGTAATTTTCTGCTTGGAAAATGATTGAAAGGATTAGGGGCAGAGCAGGGTGATGTGAGCCTGTGGGGAAGTTGAGCCACCACATGTTTCTAGGCAACCAGAGACAAAATCAGTCATCTGACCACACATTTTTGAAGAGTTATCCCTTTTACTCAGCCTGTGATGAGGGAGGCACATGGAATAAGTGTAGAGCACTTTTTCGTGCTAATCAAAGTGATTTTTTTGTTCAAGGGGTGATGATTCTTGTGTCTGAAAAAATAGGAACAAGTTGAATAAACTTCAAACATGCATTAGTGTTTAAGGAGGTCAGATTATGAGGCTATACTGCCAGCATGATGTTCGCTCTACGCTGCAGATGGGGTTGGGGTAATTTGAACTAAAAATCGTGTTATGATGGCACTCGTGTGGTGGTTTGAAAAACTTGGGCTTTCATTGTATGCTGTGGAGAGGTGTTGTGTTGTGTTTCCTGTGCTTCCTTTTTCGGCAGAGGCCGAGTGTGGTTCTCCAGGTGGCTGGGAGCCGGCTGGTACTCAGCTGGGACTCATCACAATCACCATAGTATAAAGACTGCGGACTGCTGATGACTCGCCGCCAGATTGTTTCTGGTATTGTTGGCCAGCTACCAGTGTTACGAATGTTAGTTATTATTGAGTGCATATTCCCAGTGTCTCATCCTCTGTGTCTTTTTCCTTTATTTTTTGGATCAGTGAATTCACCAGCATCACGCCGCCCAGCCTTCTGCCTCAACCCTCAACCACCACCACCTTGCTTCACATGTGCCTCCACCACCTTGTGCCCTCCACACAAGTATTGTCACCACCTGAGCGCTCCAGCATATCTATGAACTGCTCACCACCTCAGAACCTCTTACCTCACCTGCTGTTCCTTCCCTGCTACGAGTTTCCTCACTTCTTCTTCACTTCTGTCTTGTTGCTGCTGTAACATGTGAATTTCCCCCCATTGTGGGATAAATAAAGTCTATCTTATCTTATCTTATCTTACTTGCACATTTAATAAATTCCTGTTTTTCCCTTACCTCCTATCTTCGTGTCTGCTATTGAGTCCAACTCCTATCTGAAACAAAACATTTTGATTATTATTAAAGGATTCCAAAAAAGTTGGGATGCCGTGTAAAACTCTTGTGGATTTGGACAGCACAGTGGGAGAGTTAAGAATGGGACATCCATACGTCAGATGGCAAAGGACATGAAGATCGACAGGACTACCTTAAAATGATACATGGATTTGAAACAGCTAGGATAAGTTCAAGTTCACAGGGTACAAGACAACAGGACATGCCAATCAAGTCTTGAAAACCTGAGGAGACAGCGCTTGCAGACCATATAAAAAATCTAGCCGTAATGTTTCACGGTCGACTGCCATGAAATGTTGTGAACTGGCATTTGAGTCGGTACAACAAAATGACATTGATGTCCCTGCACGCTGGATCAGAGAGGGAAAAGCAGGTTAGTCTAAGTGTGCTTTTATAAGCACGGGGAATATTAATAATTACTGTCCCAGGAAATGCCTGCCATCACCTTGTTAAAAAGGTTTATTAAAATCTATGTCAAAGTGGAGCAGCCTTCAGTAAATAGAGGAGGGGCTTTGAGACACCACCCGTCTCCGGCTTATAATGCTGTGCTAAAAAGAAAAAAAATGAACACCATCTCCTCTGGCAAGCACCCTTCAGTGACAGTTCAGTAAGCACGTGACTTCAACATCTGAGGTCATATGATGGTCACAGTTTCTTAGTGTGTACTTGCTCTCTTGTTACTTCCTGTCACCGACTGAACTCATCTTGGTGACTGTTCTTATAATTGTCCAGTGATTTTAATAAAACCATTTTAACAGTTTATAACCTGGATGCTCAGGAAATGAATCTGCATCGACACCATCACCTTCTGGCTTGCATATAGACAAGTGCCCACAAAATATGCTGAATGAATATTGACCATATAGGCTAATCAGCTTTTAACCCGTTCTTGATTTGGTTGATTCATGAGTTTTATCTGTCATGCACTCCTGAAGCAACCCCTCTCAGAACAGCCACAGTCTTAAATGGGCACAGTGTGGGGGAGTTATTTAATAACTCACTGAAGTGATGTACAGGTAATATTATGATTGATAGACTAGGCCTACCACATTTACTAACTAAACCTGCTGCCTCAAACAGCTTTAAACTTCAATGATTAATGTTAAGTTTGAATCTCATTTAAGTTATGGCTTCCCTTCACACATGATCTACAACATGGATTAAACTGGTGTTACAACAGTGCAGACACCCAAGCAGATTGTAACAGAGGTGGGGAAAAAGCAAGAGGGTTTGGTAACATCTGCTGGAAGAGGGGAGCTTTCACTGTGGCCTTTGTCATAAATGCTACTGGAAATGCAGTCCCACTCATGTTCATCTTTTCCCGTGCCGGTTATATATATAATGACTTTCCAGAGCTAGTGAGGGAATCATTCATGTCAGTGATAACACCAAGTAGCATCTTCTCAGGATTCAAAGTGACGGGCATGTTCTCATTCAGCAGGGTCATTTTTCCAAATGCGGATTATGCCCGAGCCATGGCCACTCACAGCCAGTAAGAGATCATTGTGATAATTGTTACATACAAAGATTTTCTGTCTAGTTCCTAGGTTCCTCTCTTTCTTTTGCTGAATGTCAGAGCCTTGCTGATGTGCCTCATTCAACAATGGTTGAATAGAATAAGTTTCTCACATATCAGGTCATGTTGCATTTTGTTAGGAAAATATGAAACCTGCTGTAGCTGTCCTTACTCACTAAAGCTGTCCCTTTTTCAACACCTAGTTTTAATTTTAAAGAAGATAAATTCTGACTGTAATTTATGCCATCTATTATAGCATTTTATTCACAGGTGTCACTGACAGCACAGGCCATCAGATAGATCTTATTAGGATGTGAAAATGTAAGTAAACATCAGAATTATTACCCTGCTCTAACAGTTCATCATTTAAATATACACCCACAAACATAATGTAGCCTTTTAAACACTCAGTACGCAGCATGAAATTAGGCCCATCGCTACCTGTCCAGCAGCACACATATGTGAGTGAGTTAATTTGCAACTGTCTCTGTCAGACTTTCAGCACTAAAGGAATATAAAGAGGATTCTGTAGATGTGCTGAACCAGCAACAGTTTGAGACAAGAGTGATGAAGGATTGAAGGAGGAGAATGGATGGAAAGAAACTGAGACGGAGCTGCAGTGAGGCAGGAACGGGTGTTAAGAAAATGAAGATGCAGGTGTGGAGGGCATGGTAAAGGAAAGAGAAGAGAATCGCTCTCATTGTCAGTAATGACAAGCTCAAAGGAAGTGCTTTAATAAAAAGGATTCCCTGTGAATAAAGCTGTGGTCTCATTTTTAGCCAAGGATCAGTGAAAACCCTGCCTTGACAAGAAGTGCTTCAGGAATGGAACATGTAATAGTATTTGCGGATTGACACGGAGCTGAAAAGGGCTACGATTTTCTGGGTTTCATTTGCCCTGCTGTCATGAAACTTGTTCAATCCAAAGAGCAGGCTGGAAGCTTTTCAGTCACTGGAACAGCATGAAAATGGGAAGAGCAAGGAGTAGTGGGGACGTATTTTCACGCGAGTCATGTATTGACTCTGTAACTAATAGAACAAATGTTGTGTATTGACGGGAAGGCTTAGGCTTCTTGTTAACAAAGTCATTTATTATGGTTAGCTGTTACAGTATTGACAATAAGGTCAGTGTGTGGTGACCTGAGATGGTGTGAAGATCACATGTGAAGGTTCTGAAGACCTTTTGTGTACTCCTACAGTTATTGCATCGACCTATTATAAAACTGAACCACAGTTTTCCTCACGGATTGTATTTATGCCTCCCTTAATGCCGCTACAACAATGCCTTTTATTTGCAGTGGTGTAGATCAAGAGTTAAGGAGTGATTGTTTGACAAAATAGCCTCTAGAGTGTGTCAGCCTTCCCATTGTCTGCATATTAAAGAAAGACTAATTTTGTCTGGAAAGAAACTTGTGTCATAAAGCTACAGAATGTGGGCAGAGTGGATGACAGCAAAAGGCAGTAAAAGAAGTAGATATGAAGCTGGTTAACGTCAGTGAAATCTGAAAGAGCCTGATTAAAAACCAGTGGGATGAATTCAGTAGGTTGCCAGACACTTTGAAAGTTAAGTTTTTCCGTTGCTCACTCTTCTCTGTTCAGTTATCTTCCCCTGTGTTTTAAGGAAACCTGATGTATTTCCGTAATCATTGCTTTTAGCAAGTATCTCATACAACTGACAAACAGATCTGTAATATCATGCAAACAACCAAAAACATCTTCAAAAACAAAACCTAATTGCTGAAATTGGCTATAGAAGCATTTGTTGCATGGAATCAAAATCTGTGCAAAGTTGCCATAATGGATTACCATAAAACCATATTCATGGTCCAATAGCATTGAATTAAAAAGGTGTTGGTACAGTGTGGCTGCTGGTGCAGGAGGATTCAACAAAAGAGCCTTGCTAAACATTTGCACTTCTGCTTCAACACAATCTCGTAGTGCACTGCATTGCTCACATCCATGCCAGCACACTTTCTTGGTACTTAATTTGTTAATCTGTTTACTTCAGAATTGTTGTGATGAAGTATTCAACAATTGCTGTAATTATTTCTCCATTTGTAAAACCCTGCCTTATTTCGTGCGAGTGGACTGTCTGGGCTGTAGTTAACCTTCTCACTGGCACCAAGTCACCAAACTAGCTTTTCAAATTGACAGCAATCACACAAGAGGGAAGACTGCATGAGGTGAAACTCAGAATGAAGAGCAGGCACATCCTGGTAATCCGTCAAAGCAACCAAGTAGGATGCTATAGACTCCAATAATAATTTTCCTCCAAATTTGAGATTTTTTACGCAAGCATCAGTAGGGTTGGAGATTAAAAAATTCCAGAAATTGAGAGATTCTTAAAATAAACATTTCCACCATTCTTCACTATAGCAGAATTGCTGTCATAAAATCCACCTTCCATCAATGCCAGAATCCCTCTGAACGTGCACAGTGGATGGCAGTGTATTCGGTTTTTGGCAATTTGATTGAACTTTGGCTGCAAAAGCAGCAGCGTAGCCGCCTTAGCGCTGTTGCACTTCGCAGGGTGTGAAAGCCCTGCAATAACAATGCAGCTCCTCAGCTTTGTTAGAGCCATGTTTGGTTTGAATGCCGACTGGGCACACCACTTTTCTTTTCTTTCTTTCCTTTGCCCATTTTATGCCTTTATATGATAGCGGACAGTGGACCAGGGACGTTGTGCTTTGTAGCCAGCACCATCTCTGAAATTTCTATTGACTTCTTAATGAGTATTTTTTATGTAGCTGCCTTCTTGTTTAAACCCACTTTAGTCTTCTTCTACTTAGCAAAGTAAAGCATGCAGTGACTGACAGCTGATAGTCACGATTCTGCTTGTCACGATTCACCTAGCAACAACGGCACAAAACCCAAGCGGAGTGCTCTGCTTTGTAGGCATCAACAACAAAAGCTGTGCGGAGCACCTTGCATTGTTCAGCCTTCAGAACACACGCAGTGTGATCAGGCCCAGCTCTGTGTTTGTTGAAGGGAGACAATCCCCCCCCATCTCATCACTTTCACTGTCTGCCTCTCCATTTTTCATCTGTCTTCCCCCTCTCTCTGACTCTGCTGAAGAGCCATTCAGCAGATGTTTGTTGTCTGTGCAATACAAAGAATAGCTTCACAATATCACTATATCAGAAGATGTTGACAGTCAAGTCTTTTTCACACAGTTATATGATCCAGAGAGTGTTCAGGTTATGTTCCTGCCACTGCCACGTGGTCCCATTTTCTCAATTGTGTCTGCTCAAACTGCTTTATTTTAAATGGGGTTGATTTTCAAAGCTTCATGTCAGTCTTCATCAACTGACTGCACTTTCACTCATTACAATTGGCTAGAAAACTAGTCTGCATTTTGATTTGCGACTATTCTGTAGTTCGTCCACATATTTATGCGAGTATGAGGCTTACCTCCAAATTAAATCCTCCCGACACTTAACATGCCAAGTGTAATATCTATTCTCCGTGCAGTATATCCTTATCTAATGTCATTCCACTGCTGTGACCTACACCATTGAACCTCCTTCCTATATTACCATATTTACTCAATTAACTTCACTTGTTTTCAGACTCTCAGTGCAGATCTCAAAAGCCCACCTACTGCCGAACATACGCTTTGTCAGCATGCATAATCAAGTTTAGACATTACATTTTATGCAGCTGCTAAACCTGTTTTATTTTCTGTGGGGAAGGAGTGGCATCATCCATCACTCTGTGACTGCCACATCTGTTCTGCCTTTTTCCAGTTTGTCCCAGTCACTACTCTCAGTTCTTCATTTGTAAATCAGGGGGTCCAGAATCACATAGAATGTGCTGTTCCGGTGGGTCACTGGGAACACACCGGACAACACCTATGTGCTAGCTACTAAAACTAACTTTCATCACAAACAAAGCATCATTTATTCATATTAATTATTTATATTTATTAACCAGAGTATTCACAATAAGGGAGGTGCGTAGAAACCACAAAAAGCAAGCAGGCTAAGAAACTGAACTCAGTGACGTGTCCTGTCTGTATATTGATCTCTCCACACCTACACATGCACCTCCTAATTCAGCCATACTCATTTCACCATTTCATAGCACAAACACCCACTTGTGTAGCTGTGGGGCTATAACATTAAATATTACCTCTTACAATGTGTTTACTGTTTTTGATAGTGACAAAGGAGGTGTCTGATCCAATCAAATAGGTGCCGGTCCCAATGCAGGAGGTTCTAGATCCTGTCCTGCACAAATTAAGCCCTGACCATGGTACAATCGAGTTTTGTGAAGTTAAAATGAAGTTTGGTTGTTAGAGCATAGTTGTAAGATCCTCTCGAACATGGTAAATATTACGCTTGATCAGTAGGTTTTGTTGTGACCATGTTAACATGCTAACTTTAGCATTCAAGTAAAAGCTGTGTCAAAGGACAGCCTAGCATGGATAAAGACTCTTGGCCTTGTCACAGTAACAATGGGTCAACTCATGACATTTATGTGAAGAGAGTCACGCAATTCCCCACAGCTCTACAGGGAATTTTCGCATCTTTCAGCTCATTCTTTTGGTTATACAGCTCATAACTTTACTGTCCTGGTTCACTGCCAACAGTGACGATTTCAGTCACAGCGGGCTGCTGTTTTCACTGAAAGGCTAAAAAAAAAAAAAAAAAAAGCAACAACTATATACGACCTGCTCAGCATCAAATGCAAAAAGACAAATTTAGCAGCAAGCTGCTAAATGTAGAGGAGCATTTAGCAGCTAAAGAGCCAGATAACAAGAGGGTGAATACTGGACTGACATTCCTCAGGCGGACACAAACACAGGTTCAAATACATGCTAATGTTGTAGATATGCACACTTTGGAGGAAATTAGTCTTTTTCATGAGAAACAGGCACACTGCTGCTTACTTTTCAACTTTTCAGGTCAGTTACATTAAATTAATTTTAGCTCATAAAGTTGATGGTTAGTGTGTTGGCAGTTAGGGCCTACCTGCTGACACATCCAGCAGCCACAGAGCAACTTTACCATTCATGTTTCTGGCCACTTTGAAAATGAAAATACAAAGGTCGTCCTCCTTTTACCTCTGGTTTGGTCTCCAAATCCTGAAGAAATATTTAGCTCTGTGTTCACCAACTAGTCACTAACTTTGTCTGTTTGTCATTTGATGGTGGGCAGATATTGCACAAGTAGTGGTTTGATCAGAAAGCAGCTGCTGCTGTGGGTAGAAGTGAGGTTAATAAGGGCGGTGAGACTGAACCAAAACAGCCGTTACAGGTCATAAAAACAAAACAATGAACTGAAAGCTGCTGAAACGCTCTGTAGAGCTGGTGATAATCTGTCAGTGTGGCCATCTGCAGTCTCCCTTCTTTTTTTTTCCTCGTATGCTCCTGTGTTTCCCTGTCCCTCTGTCTCCTGTCTGTCTTCACACCAGTATTCGTTGAATTATCGCCAGGTGGTGACTTAGTGATCAACCAAAGGAGCCTGTTGCTATTTTTTTTCCCACCTGTCTGTCTGCCTTCCTGACTTTTTGTTCTCTGTGCTCAGGTGCCTGCCTCATGCTCCAGCTATGCCCTGTCCGTCTGCCTCATGGGTTACCGAATCTGGATTCCCTCTCAGACCTGTTCCCCCTGGCCTGTCCATCTGCCTGAGTGATTGGATCTCTCAGATTTGACTATTACTCTGTTGAAAAGATCATTAAACTACTTCAACTTTTCTTCATCTTGTGCCTCTTTGTCTGAGTCATAGCATTTGGGTTTGTTTCTTAGCCAAAAAACAGGATTAAAAGTGATCCCTTGCACATTACATGTAATAATCAGACATTTTCTAAAGATACAGATTATCTTCGTTATAAATGAAAAACTGCTTTTGCAGAAAATATCTTTATGAATCTATAAATGTTTAATCATATTAATCTGAACAATGATGAATGACTGATTTATTTTTTAAAAACAATAGTTTCTGGCTTTTCTTGCATACCTAACAGTGTCAATGCTTTCCATGTGTGACCATTTTATAAGATATTCATTATGAATGTGAATGTAATATATGACAATATAGACTGCATTGCATTGTGTAATTATATTTAAATAGCAGATATCGTTTACGTCACTGTTATATATCTTTATATAAGTTTAGTGTCTCCTCACAGTCACAGAATAATTACCTATCCTGATTTGTCTTTCAATCTCTTGTTGCAGTCTGCCAGCACTGCTGCAGTCAATGTTACAAAAAAAAAAAAAACAGTCCTCTACTGGCAGTCTGCAGTTATCCATCTATGGAGCTCCCGAGAGCTCTTAGCTCAGGCTGTAATGAATCAAAGTTTCTGAGCTTCTGATGAAACACTATGAGGATCCTCCACTGAAATTTTGATTGGTGTGTCATTTAATTTTATGGAACACTCCAATCCTTTAATCAAATAATAATCAGAGATTCAAACTTTATATGGGTCTTGGCAGGCTTTAATACAGGCATAACCCTTATTTTTCATTTCTGCTTTTTTTTCTCTCTCTCTCTTTTATTTCAATTTATTTCTAAATAGGTCTACCAAGTGCTGAAAGAACAGCACCCCAGCAGTGTTTTGGCAGGTAGTCAAGCAGAAATGTTTCCT
Organism: Chaetodon auriga; assembly: GCF_051107435.1. Lineage (NCBI taxonomy): Eukaryota > Metazoa > Chordata > Actinopteri > Chaetodontiformes > Chaetodontidae > Chaetodon > Chaetodon auriga. The sequence continues at coordinate 5,690,926 of NC_135082.1, forward strand.
GGGTCTCACTGGAAGCCACTGACTCAGACAAACTCTTTCACCCCGCATTTCATTCTACAGAGGTTCAGACACACATCTGCAGTGCCATAGCAACTGACTTGTTACAGCACATTCATATCTAATTTGATCCAATAAAAATGGCTTCCTTTGTTCTGGTACTTAAAATGTAGAGAAACCACTTACAGCTTCAAAAGACAGCTGGATATGGATTCTTCTATTATTGTCGCAGGAGTTTCAGTGTTATCTTGCTCCTCTTCCTGCTGGAAAATACAAACAGTCCAATTAGAGAAGCACATCATACACTGTGCTCATCCTTTCTCACTTCAACAGGTTTGCAGGTTTGCAAGTTCATCTTAATGCATCACCCCCATGACAGTAGTTAAAGGAGGTTGTAATCATTTCTCTTTGACATGATACTTTTCTTATGTGACATTTACTTTAGATTTAGTCCAATAGAAGCTAGACTATAATTAGGCATTAACATTAACAAAACTTTGCTGTATATCACACTGAATCCTTAACCTTAACCTTAACCTTAAGGAGCTAGAGCTGTAGATTTGTCCCCAATTTCTTAAGTTGGTTCAATTCTTCAAAAGGGACAAAAGATTGCAGCCACCAGCAACTCTTTGTTGTATATATGGCTTCAGTGGCTTTCAGTTTGTTCACTATAATACTTTTACATGATATTAATGATAGCAAACACAACTGTCACGGTCTTACCTGCTGCCATTGCTTCCTCATCTGCTCACTGGTGCCCTCAGTACTTTTCCACTCTCAGCCACACCCACCTGCCTGCTCACCTGATCACACACCTGAGACTCATTGTAATCAGTGCAGTATATAAGCTGCTCTGTCACACTCACTGGTTGCCAGACTGTCATTGTTCTCATGCACGACTCTCCAGCTAAATCTCGTGGACTGCTCTCCTTTTGCTGACTCTGCTGTTTCCAACCATGCCTATTCTCCTGTTCCCTGGTAGCTGCCTTAGCCTATTGTCCCTGACCACGAGTCTTGCTTTTCGTTTACTGGATATTATTTGCCTGAGTGTTTTAGTGTTTGCCGCACCAAACACATACAGAGACTCCAAGATTTTGTAATCTGCACATCCCAAGTCTTTGCCTGCCTGTGACTGCTGGATGTTTTATTCCCTGCATAATACCATTGACTGTACTTGTTGCTGTTAATCTGATTCTGCTAATTCAACATTAAAAGGGCTGATAAAAATTTTACCCTTGTTGTGGTGGTTCTGCAATTGGGCCCATGATATCATGTTCTTTGTTCATTAGCAAATCAAAAGTAATAATTATTGTACAAATATTTTATAAGCATAATTCTGTTCTCTGTATTTTTATACAAAAGAAAAACTCATCCCATCCCAATTATCAAAAGCAATTATTTATTATCTTACATGCACAATACTGAAACCAGTCCAATCACACAAAGAATTGAGGATTTGGCAGGTTTCAGTGTAACAGTTCAGCTTAACACAATACTTGAATTTATCTTATTCACCTTCACACATTTTAAGATGATTATATTTTTCCACATCCACGACTGTCAGGGCCACTTTTTTGAAATTGTTAGTATTATTCATTATTTTTGTATACACTGAACAAAAATATAAATGCAACACTTTTGTTTTTGTTTCCATTTTTTATGAGCTGAACTCATGAACATTTTCTATATACACACAAAAAAAAAAAAATTGTCTCAAATATTGTTCACAAATCTGTCTAAATCTGTGTTAGTGAGCGCTTCTCCTTTGCTGAGATAACCCATCCCGCCTCACAGGTGTGGCATATCAAGATGCTGATTAGACAGCATGATTATTGCACAGGTGTGCCTTAGGCCACTCTAAATGTTCAGCGTTTATATTTTTGTTCAGTGTGTGTGTGTGTGTGTGTGTGTGTGTATATATAGTTTATTGTTTTATTGTTTATTTGCTGGATTAAGGATCCTTCAGAGCTGTTCATCAACTGGCTAGATTTAGGAAATGCTGCTTAGCCTTTATTCTTCCATTGCAATGATGCCTCTGTGACCCCAATGTATGCTTAACACATGAAAGTCATGTTGTTGGACTAACACAGAGACATGATAAGTTACAAACAAAGCAAAGTTGAGGCTCATGTTCCCTCCACGTTACCCTGCTACATTGTGGCCACCAACTGATTACTCAGCTACCTGTTAACAGTAAAATCCAACACCAGTTACTTATCAGGCCAGGGAGCTTATTAGAAGCAGGAGTATTAGACTTTGAAACATAATGACTGTGGGTGACTGACTGGTAAAGTCTGCAGTTATTTGCATAATGCTATGTTATCTTAACCAACAGTAATGCACCGAGCAGACTTCGGATATTATTAACATAACAGAACCAGGTTTGAAAAAAGAGCACCGAATTATATTTCCTTCACAACGCTGGAACAAACTTTGTGCCTGGCCAAGTCTTGTACGACTATTAATTACCAACTTTGTTTGAAAAGTTTACACACTATTTCAACTGCTTGATTTTTGTGAAACGTGAGGCATGCCAAAATGTCAACAACGTCAGATGCAGCGCATCTATATACACTCATATCTTCTAATTTTAACTGGCAACATTTACTCATTAAAATATACTCCAGTAACATTAAAATACGGTTACTCGTGCGCCCCTGAAGCTCAGTTGGTAGGGTGTGCACCCCATGTATTGGGGCTGTCCGTCCTCTGCAGTCGCCGACTCCCACCTGCGGCTCATTTGATGCGTGTCGTCCCCTCTTTCTCTGCCCCCTGTCCTGTTGCACCTTCGGCTGTCTCTGTCATAAAGACCAACCCCCCCCCCCCCCAAAAAAAAAAAAAAAAAAAAACACTTACTCGTCAACAGAATGCATAAGCTCATAACTGGGTTAACTATTCGACTGGTTTTGATTCACATGTAATGTTTCTAAGTTCATAGTACTGTTCAAGTTTACAGTGTGGTTGTGTGTAATGTAGTATAGAGTTAGCGTTAGTGTTGCTAGCCTCAAGCAGGGATAAAGACTGGGCCACAGAATATCTGGCAAGCTCACTTACTTTCCATATCCCAAGACACACTGGATCCACCCACCAGCTGGAGCTTTCAGTGGTCCTGAGTGTTCAGATGCATCCTGCTGGCTTCTGTGTGTCTGCACTGTGTCTGTTAGCCTTCAGCTCAAGCCACGCTGATTCAAGTGACATCACTTGAGGTCATTTATTGAACTTCACACAGCTCCCTCTGGAGACCCAAAAGGCTTTATGGAACTTTTCTCAAATATGCAGTGGTACTCTCCAACACCTGAAAACACATATAAAATTGTTAGCACTGCCCTTTGAAGGTGTTGATCACAGATTGTTAGATAGGGAAAAAATGCTGGAGGAGAATAAACAGACTTCCAAGGTTATATATTTGAGAACAAACAGTCTGTTTGATATTTCATCATTTTCAATGACAGTAAAACTCTGTATTTCTTGTGTTTCATTTTTAGGCTATAATGGATGGTTTCCTGCGGGACCCACGTTGGAATGCTTCTAACTCATCCTTGTCTCATCCTCAGCATCTTTCTCAGCACATGCTCACACCCTGTCAGTTCATGCTGCATACACAGAGTTCAGTTCTACACACAATCATAACATGAATAATGATATGTAATATGCCCAGAGAGGGATAGCAATACGTTTCATGTGCCTTGGTTCTTGGGTAATACTATATTTCTCCTTGGTGTCCCAGGCTGACAGAAGTCAAGAAACCCTCCTTTGATGTTTGTGCTTCAATAAGTCTTCACTCCAGATCCTTATGTCACATTACTGCAACAGCTGCCAAAAATTGGCTTTCACCTCTCAGGCTGCACCGTGATCACTGACTTGGCTATGAAAAGATGTCTGTGAAGCCTATAAACCAGGCCTCTCGGCTCTTTAAGCTACCAGTTCACTGCTCACATCCACTACAGAGCAATTCTGCTCAGACGATTTCCTCCGAAAAAACTCCTGATCAGGAACCATATTTTCGTCTCAGTGAAAGCATTAGAAGACATCCCACGCCTGTTTTCATGTCTGCTGTGTTGAAATTGTTAAGTGGACTGAACAGAGCTCTTCTAGTTGGGTGGCTGCCATTAAAACTCATGTCTTAGTCGGACCATGGCACTGAGCTCATTGGTGTAAATGCAGATTGGAGTTTGACTTATACAAGCATTTCTGGGAGGCAGAGTTATTCTGGAGGCAGAAATAATTGTATTAAATGAATTTAAGCTCAGTGTGAAAAGCCAAAGAAGCACAGTTCTGTGGCCAAATAATGTACTATCACACTGGGGCCTGTTGGAAAAGGCAATAGGAGAGACATAGGCAGGAAATCAGACAAAAATGCCATTTCATTTCATTGACATTGTATACATTTATGACAATTTCTGTTTAGCATAAGGTTTGACTTTGTTTTGCCTTAGCCAATCAGTGGTAAATGTTGTATCCTCCCTGCAGTTCTTATTTCAATTGGCCTTGAAGTTGTAGTAACAGCAGTAGTTAGGGGCAGTTTAATCAACACATAGCAAGATGATCAAATAAATATACTGATCTATGAATTATCACTTCATAAAGTCTACTTGCAACAACCTGTACAACTGCATCAGTCTTACCCCGGTGACAGTGAGAACCAGACCTATTTACATTGAATGAACAATTTGAAGATCACAACAGCGTTCATGTAAACATATTACACAGCTCCTAAACAGTTGCCTTTCTGAGATCTGTTTGAGGGGAAACCATTTGATAATGATAGGCTGCAGTGCCTGAGGGTTGTTTGAAAATGTTTCCATCTGTATTAAATGTACCCATGCTAAGATAAGTGACGCTGTGTGAATAAAAGTGACTCAACACCTTTAATTTTCTCCAAAGAACACTTAGTCTAATTAAGCCTAATATGTTAACAGGGTGTGAGACTGTGTGCTATTGTGTGTGGTGATTTTCTTGGAGGTACAGGTGGTCTGAACAATTCCAGGACCATCTGTGAGAGTGAAAGGGAGAAAGCCAAGTTAATGTGTGTTGTGTGACTTTATGTATAGATGGATAGCAGAGACAATGACAGACACTTTGACAATGGAAAAGTTCTTCCAGAGTCACTCAATCCTGCAGGAGAAGGCTGTGCAACCAGCTATTTTATTTAGATTCAAGGAATAACATGCAATTTCTGGTTTGCATAAGCACATGGGCTTTTGAGTTTTGAATTTGTAAGTGAGCAGTTGGTGCAGCCGGGCAGTAATGCATTATACTTGTCAGAGAGTAAACGCAGTTTTCAGTCTCATCACAGCTCATTTTGTAGGAATATATTACCAGTGAAATTATACACTCTTGTAGTAAGCAGAGAGGAAGCACAGTCAGCTGTATAAGCATGGCTGAAAGGACATAACTGAGTTGTACAGAATGTACACAAACATTTGTACTCTTGAAGATACAAATGGTAGACTTGCAAGCTTTTGAGCTCTAAAAGGTGCAGGCCAAATCTACCTTTTTTCTGAGGGTGTAGCTGTAGCCGTGCCCATGAGTGTTACTTGTGAGATTAGATTGCTAGATGAGGCAGATAGTGGCCCTTTTTTAATAAATCCGATCTGGCCGGTCAGCGTTGTCTGCCTCTGATACGATGACTGTGGTTCAGATGGACATGATAGGTGGCATATTTGTGGAAGAACTGATCAACAATATCCAAGTTGAATATGGGATGACAAGCCTGAACTGAATCTTTCGTGACAATTTGATTGAAACACATTATTTAAAACAACATGACTTTAGATTAAGAGTTTTGTGTACTGTAGATCAAGATCTGGACAAAAATATTGCAGTTGAAGTTGATTATTTTATTTGTTTGTTTATTCTGTTGGTTCCTTCCTTTGTTCCTACACTGATATGTAAAGATATTTAAAATAAAAACTGTTTTTAGGCCTCACTATCGAGTCCCTGACCATTATTGTAAAAAGGCTGCTCTAGTGACCTCAAAAAGGCAAGATTTTACAAAAGAAAGCGCAATAGCTCATCTAATGTTTACTTCAAACAGAACCACAGTAAGGTCATTGTTTTTTAGTATAACTGCCTTAATCTTCCAATAACTGTGGAGTAGACAGCATAAAACAACAAGATGAACACCTTTCTGAGGCTGGACTTTGGCATGGTGATGCTTTGAGCTAAATATCAGCATGTTTCCGAGAAGTCAAGGGATCACCAAAGTCATTAGGATTCATGAATGGGACCATGAACATTCAAGGTTTCATGGCTATCAGTAGTTGTTGAGATATTTCAGTCTGAACCAAAGTGGTGACAACTGACAGGTTGACTGACGATTGCCCTGTTTGGAGCCGGGCCGCAAGCATTGCTGAAAATGTCAGTGTCTTCATGTAGACAAAGAAGTTAGTCGTTGTTAAAGTTTGTGACTAAGACTGCAGTCAGTTGTCGCTGCTTCACAGTAACAGTCTTACAACAGATGGCTGGTGGGAAGCTTTATTTGTAAAGCAACAACAGGAAGTGTTATGTTTACATTAACAGAAAGTCGTTGTGGTAGACCTGACAGCTCTGTGCAGAGAAAACAGTATTAGTGTTGCTTGGTCCAGGTACGATAAGGGAAACACTAAAGAATCACAGCATATCTCATGATAACGGCTAGTCGTGGTAACCTAAATTTGCAGAAAATAAAAGTGTTTTTGCTTTGAACATATTTTAGCTTGTTTTCATGCTAAAATTCAAGCCAAGAGTTCAAAACAGATTGGATAATGACAGAAATTATTAATTAATATGTACCTCTGATCCATAGATTTCATTACTAGAAGAGGAAAGACTTGCAATGTGGCCTGTAACAATACAAACACTGTAATATGATGTTAGACCTTCCAAAGTGTGACTGCTGCCATTGTTAGGGTGTGAGCATCATTCACTCATATGCACTATGCAGGGCTGAGGTATTTTGTTCAAAACCAAACAGCAAAGATAAATGAAAGCACAGGTGCATCTGGTCTAGAAATCTATGCAACATCGTAAAGATGAACAAACCCAAAGACATATTTATCATTTTGAGCTCTGGATATGTAGAAGATCTTATTTTCTGCTGTTAAGCTGCTGAATGTTCCCTCAGTTTACCATTCCAAATGGGATTCAGATTCAAATTTCGCAGACGTGTCACATACCAAACAGTATTTCGGCATTGACATTCAAGTCACCTCTCAAAATAAATGCCAACTGTAATTAGGTCTTCCAAGCTGTAACTGAGATGACTATCAGATCGGAACAGTGACGATAATGGCTATTAGAGACAATTAGAATGACAATTAAGGCACAAAGAGAGTTTGCTACACAGTGGTACAGAGTGTGCACTGTATATGTGTACTGCCTCAATCCTGGAACTTGCTGAGCCAAACTTTGTGTCGTATAATCATAACTAACTGAAAGCACGGCCTGATGGTTGAGCAGTCTTAGCAAACATCACTTCCTGTTGATCTTTCTCTCCATCTCACTCTCATACATCTGTGCTCTCAAAGTGTGGTTTTGTCAAGTTTTGCTTGCATGAGTTTGACTATTTGAATTGGAAAATAAGCAGCAGCATGAGTTGACGTGTCTCCATTTTCCCACTTTGTGAATTGGCATCACAATTGGAAATTGACAAATACCCAGACTTGTGCTGAAAGATGACTGACTGTCACTTGCACATGGAGAATGAAATTTGGTGAGCCCCTCTGAGTGTTTACATCCACTTAGCTGTTGTCCTAACTTTCCTCGAGTTCTAGAGGTCTGAGCAGTCCCACAAATCGAGATGACTACAAAATAGGACCCATTTGACTTTCTATGAATTAACAGGTTGAGGATTGGCACAGTTTCAGCAATCGAAGCTGCTCAATTAAGGTTCACTAAAAGAAATTGACATAGACTGTTGATGTGGGACAGGATGTGATCCCTGGTCCTTGGGGTGTAGGGGGCACAGCTGAGCATCACTGACAGGCCATTGATGTGGTCAGAACTGGAAGCATCACCAAAAGTGTGAACTCTCTCACTGCAGACTCATCACACACTCACATACACACTCTGAAGCCTGTTGACCCCCATAGGGAACATAGAGCTACAGAATGTCCATAAATCTCTATACCATACTAGTGACTTGACTACTGCTTATCTTTTTAATATTTAAGATGGGTTTTTTTTTGTTTTTTTTTTGGCTCTGCAACCAAGGTAATAAGTTCCAGCCTGATTTGCAAACTCTTGTTTTATAGTGCATTTCTGCCACATGACCGAGTCACCTGCTGTTCATGTATAGTGATTTACCTTTCACTGCAAGACTAAATTAGAGGAGCCAAAGTAGCTTAGAATATCTTTCAAAGGTTATACTTTTTTCATTCACTGCAGTTTTGGCCGAAGGCTTCTAAAGACTTTGTGCTGTCCATCAACACCATTTCTTTCCTAAGTTATCTCATGAAAGTTAATAACAGTAAAATAGAGACCTACTTCGCCATCAACAAATCTGTCTGAGACTGCCAACATGAACAACCAAGCTGTGCATCGTCTGACAAAGACTGCTTGCAGACTTCACAAGCCGAACAGCTGACAGTGAACAAAAGCAGAGCCTTTCACCTGGCAACCATATGTCACCTCAGGAAAAGCCACCCCAGAGTCCATGAATAGGTCTGGCTTTAACCTCCACTGTTGTCGACCAAGAAACTCTCCAAAAACGGTCAGCATAGCTCTAAGTAGACAAAACCATCTTACTTCTGATCATGAAGGGGTTAATGTCTAAATATAAGTTTCAACCCTCAAATTTCACCATATATATCCTGTTATTACTTATCAGTACACCCATAGGTTATAATATCTTGTCTTTTGCCATCACCCAATTCATTGAATAGTTTATCATCCATGGATCGATATTGACTGCTTTCTCAACTTTGACCATTAGAGTGTGTCAGCCATTTCAATTATCCTGTGTTAATAGATGGTAGATTAATCAATTGTCATTTAGATAAAATTGTCTTGTGTATTCCTTTGACCTAATGGACCTAAATTTGTCTTGTGGGGAGACTATTCAATGTGCAGTGTCATTAACAGTAGTTAATCAACAAGTAGTAGACTTCAGTGCAGCTTCAGAGTTTACAGGTCAGTTGTGGATTAGTATTGGCAGTTTTGCTTCTGACATATGAATACAAACCAAAACTTAGTCATACAGTTTCCTGGAAGACAGTGTATTTGCATGTATGATTCAGCCCAATAATAGCAGCCCTTCATATTTTCATATTATTAATTTCCCTCCTACGGTGCTGATGCTGACCACCTGCTAACATCCACATCAGAGTTCATTTATCCTGCACCCAATATTCATGTTGTGTCCATGAAATCTAAGTTATGTTACAGTCCTCTGCTTCCTTCCTGAACTGCCTGTTTTGTTCACAAAGTCACAGTTTGTTAGTCACAGTAAATTGACACATCACGCTCAAACACAGAACATGTCTGCTCACTCAATCTTCTCACATCGACACCCACAAATACAGTTCTGTGAACTCATGCGAAAATGTTAGGACAAACATAAAGAAAATGATAAAATATACGTTTGTCATGAATAATTATGCATCACAGGACCAACATGTACAACAGATGCAGCGAGGTCTGACAGCATCGCATTAAACTTGATGCAAACATACCCGCTAATCAGTATACTGGTCACTGACAAATAAGACAAATTACAGTGTGCAATAACCAATATGTCATCATGACATGCACACAACACACACACAAAGTACACATGATGCAGCCAGGAACTATTGTCTATGTCCAGCCAAACTGAAATGCTGGAGACTGCAGCAGTGAGTGGAGAGTAGTATGACGAGATGACACAAGTACTGTGCTTTCCTCCTTTTCTTTCTCTTATTAATAACAATAGTAAAGTAAATAGTCTTATTTCTGGACCTTTACATGAGGAACATTCTTACCGAGGCTAAAATAACCATAGATACAATAAACAGCCCAAAGTCTACATGCTCTTCATGGTTTACACGACGCCCCTCAATACTACAATTTATGATGACACTTAGACAATAAATGGACAGCATTTTTACAGCGCAGCACTTTACAATTTGCCTCTCATTTACCCATTTACACATGCCAGGCAAGGAAACTGCAGTTTGAACAGAAGGAGCTGGCTGGGAATTGAACCCTGTGATTAGCCGACAGCCCGCTCTCTCTCCTGAGCCGCAGTGAAGGTCCAGGACTGTCTTGCTCCAGAGGTTATTATGGAATTTTCATACTCAGTATATCCACATGTATATAGCCTTTTGTGTAAAAATATAATAAGAAGTGTAAGAATAATAATACAAATATTAAATGTCTATATTTTTCTTCCATTTGAGAGCTTTAGGTTAGATTGCTCTGTACTAATGGAGATTAACAGAGAGAAATGAATATTAATGACAGCGTGCCATGCTGACAGCGCTGGACAAATGCCTCCAGCACAAAAGCCAACATTATACCAGACTGAAGGGTCCCCAACATCCACCATCGAAATATTTTTCTCTACACGTTCACGTGTTTTTCATGCCATGACACTAACAGCACGACTGATAATGGAGGATATTTCACAAAAGTCCGTGAAGAACTGAAAGAGAAATCAACAAACAACAGCAAATAGACTTCTGTCTTCGTTTTTTTTTTTTTTTTTTTTAGAAATATATGAAATATTGCATCACATATTGCATCAACTTTTTTGGCAACAATTTGGTGGAAGCTCTTTCCTGTTTCTACTTGACAATGCACCAATGCACAAAGCCAGCTCCATAAAGAATGTGCCTTCAACAGCATTGAAAATCTACATAAAACTGACCAGTGAATAAATAAATAAAAGTAGTCCATCCAGAGAATCACCCGCAGAGCTGACTGTCACCTTTGCACCTAAATATCTTCATGGTGCATCTTTAAAACTTTTCCAACATTATGATGCATGTCATGGAAATGTTTGATGTTGACCTGCAGGTCACCTCTTCAAAGACGCTTGCTGGGTACGAGTGTAAAAGTATGCAGCCACCAGCACAGACTGGCAGCCCAGGAGACTCTGCTCGGAACGGCTGGTTCCAGGCAAGGATACAGTTTGCCTCAGGACTTTCAGTCAAGGTTCCCCTCTTCAGACGGCACTCTCGCAGCTGGAGCCTGAAGCAAAAGAACCCAGAGGTAGCGGCACATTTAAGGGGTTTAGTATTTATCTATGTTGTGCTCTGCTCAATTTAGACTGAAAAACGCCCCAAGGAAAAATTGGGACAACATGTCTGGCCATTGCTGTAACATGCTAATGTTTGCCGTGGCCCTGCTGTGTTGTTTTTTTTGACTGCAATTATGCTTGCTCCAAGATGTTTTTCATAATTTGGAAATGTATTCACTCAGACACATGCTCGCCCTCTCTGCCTCGCCATAATGTGACTGGGAGGGTATCATGTCCTTGTTTTGTTGTTTTAGAACAGTATGTTGCATGGAGGCATTTGCTCAAGGAGCCCCAACATGTCACCCACAGATGGACAAATACATTACACTGCCCCTCACTCTCTGCTTCACACTTTACCAGAAGCATTCATGCGATTACATTTTCAATGGCCCAACATGGTTCTAGTTATACTGTAGTTCTTTCGTATGGTAAATAATTTAAAAACTCAATTTACATGGCAAAAAAACACAACCCTATATTTTATTTTACACCACTTCCCATTATTCCAACTCTCTGTCAGTCTTCATTCTACATCTCCCAGTGTCTCACCCACTGTAATAAATGAATTTTCACAATATAATTCAAAAATCTAAAGGATAGTCATAACACAAATTTAATCCATGGCTATGAGAAGCCACCCGAAATGAACTGCAAACATTTGAGTGAGGCAGCCTGTGGTGTTGGACCGTTAGCTGGATGGCTTGTCAGATGTAATTGACTTTTCCACAATCTTTCCTGTCACTCTCCAGTATAATTGTGTAGGCTCGTGCAGAGGAGCTTTGAGGAGAAAAAATGCACCCAGTAATGAAAATGAAATCTGTGTCACAGGTAGAATGCATTGATAATGTATGAGTAATGGTGCAAGTATTTGAAGCTGAGCAGATATGTAAAGTTAGAGCTTCTGCTGCAGCAGTCCATTGAGGCCTGCACTGGAAGACTACAAAGATTATGTTTTTCATTTCATGTGTTCTTGTTCATGCAAATAAATACTCTATATATCTTAGTGTCTTTCTTTTTTTAAATTTACCCTGAACATGCTGTTCTTCAGACTGACTTGTTGCTGTCTGAGGAAATTCAGTATCCCCTGCATCATTACTGTTTGTATAACTTAATGAAATGTCTTTTAAGCTACATAAATGAATTTAAATAGCTGGTGGGTATCCAAATGAACTTCATTAAACTTGTATTCATTGATTTGTTGGGTACTTGGGGGCAGCTGAACAAGCTGTAAATACAACACTGACCTCATAAAGTTGATATATAGAAACCTGTTAGCAAACAGTTCTATTTACAGACATGGAACAACATTAGCATGTATTTGGAGCCGTGTTGTATCCAACCTGAGGAATGTACGTCCAGGATTCACTCTCTTTAAACTCTGGTTTGATCTCACCCTCTCTCTCCCTCTTCTGAGGGACATATCTGGTTCTTTAGCTATTAAATGCTCCTCTATGTTCACCAGCTAGCTGTTAAATGTGTCTGTCTGCTGTTTGTCTGCTGGTGAGCAGGTAGCGTACTATTGGATTTAGAGCTTTTCAATTTGCAATTTGTTGTTTGCAACATCATACATCTATACATTGCTTGACCTGTGCTTTCCTTTCCTTTAGAAAATTGTTGAATTGTTCTGGAGATATTTGAGTCTGGACCTAAGCAGTGGACCAACCAACCAACAGACGACACTGCAACCTCATTAGGGCACACGTCACAAAATCTGATCATGGCTGCTCACAGCATGGCACCATGCAGCCGTCCCAACCCTGAAGACAAGTATGACCTGATGCCAAAGACTACAACTTTTTTATCCACATTATTATATCAAATGGCTTCATTTTCTGTATTTCTGGACAGTAAAAATTGGCTGATCTTGATTGATCTTCATTATAAATATGTTGGTGACCAAGGCTTTTGCTTTTAGAGGGAATCCCAGAATTCTTTGCGTCATGAGTTTTTAAAAGTCTGCGATTTTTCTGAGTTATCTAAAAATAAATGGAAAGAAATTTAAAGATTCAAAGCAAAAAACAAACAAAAAAAAAATTAAAGGAAAAAGTCAAGTTATGTGCAATTACTTGTAGTATATCCATCCATCCATTATGAGCTTGTTACCACAAAAAGGCTACAAGCCTTTAAAGGTTGACCTTCACATGGAGCTGAAGTGCATCAAAGAGGGGCTCTTATTGCAGAGACCAGTGGGATCTGTTGGTGCAGAGATGGTGGGAGGATCTGTGGAAGAAACTAATGAAATCCACTGGAGAGCAGTGATCCACTGAGCGGCCGCTGTCCTGCTGCTGCTCCCCATGGGATCTGGGCACTGAAAGGCAATGAAGCGAAAGATCACTCTGATGGAGGACCAACACAACACTGCATGACTGATGCGCTCCACTCACAGGTCGCCAGCACACCATTACTCTTACCTGTTCAGACCAGCTCACTGTGCTCTGTGGGCCACACATTTCCGCTGCATATTGCTTTGATCTGAGTGTGTGGCACAGTTTAGAATCTGGTTTTACATGATCATAATGATGGATCAGTCAGTCTGTGTTGAAAAAGATAGCTCATTCCCACAAAAAGATCGGTTTCTGTGAAAGGTGCTGTTAAAGGTTTATCAGTTCAATAGGAAACTAATACCATATGATAGCCATGCAAACACTTTAGTGAATTGCTTCCTCTCTTTCAATATCAAATGGATAGGAAAAACAAAATCATTGCCATGACCTTGTGTGTAGGCCTCCACTTAACAGGAGTTCCAGAAGTCACAATTTTACCATTATTTCTAACTCTTTTTAATTCTTAATACATTTCTTTTGCCTTCTGATTACTAGTTGTTGGTTAATCAGGGTGGTGAAGGCTGAACCTGTCAAGTGTTGCATAATCTTAGTCACGACTGGCCCTCACCAGGGGTTCCCCTACTGTGAATGACAAAGTCCACTATCTTGTTTCTGACTAAGTAGAACATAGAAAAGTGAGCTTTCACTGACATCATCAACAATGTGATAATTACTTACTTAACTGCTCACACAGCTAAAATACATTGAAAATGTCAAATGACTTTGATAATTACTTCGCTAAACAACAAAAAACCCTACTCAGAGAGTTTTGAAGCATTTGATAGCAGTTTATGGAAATAATTTTTTTCAATTGGTTGTATAAAATGCAAACACTAACCTTACCATATAATGAGTTAGCACGAAGCCTACTTAGTATAGTGAAGCTATATGCTAAAGTGCTGGCATTAAGTGTGTATCACTCAATGTAGTGTATGCTACAGTAAAATATTAATATTATCATGGCTGTAATTGAAATGTGACAAATCACAGAATAAAAAAAAAAAAAAAAAAAAAATGATGCTGATAACCTGCCTCACAGCAAGAAGGTTGCTGGTTCGAACCCTGGGTCGGGCAGGGCCTTTCTGTGTGAAGTTTGCATGTTCTTCCCGTGCATGCGTGGGTTCTCTCCGGGCACTCCGGCTTCCTCCCACAGACCAAAAACATGCTCGTTAGGTTAATTGGTCTCTAAATTGTCCGTAGGTGTGAGTGTGAGTGTGTGTGTTGTCTGTCTGTGTATGTAGCCCTGCGATCGGCTGGCGACCGGTTCAGGGTGTACCCCGCCTCTCGCCCATTGCTAGCTGGGATAGGCTCCAGCCCCCCGCAACCCCGAAATGGGATGCGTGGGTAAAGAAGATGAATGAATGAATGATGCTGATAATGTTTGTTCCAATTAGAATTTCCTTTAAGCCAAGTGACCTTACTGTCCTTCCTGAGAGAAACTTAAAGGGCTCTTCTTGCACCAAGACCATGACGTCATTCCAGTCACAGCATACAATGTGTGATCGCCACTGCAATTAAGTGAATCTTTCATTGTGTGGGCAAACTATCTTTTCATTACATGTAATGTAGTAATAATACTACAGTAATATTCACTCTGCTTTATTGTGTTGCAGCAAGTCATCCAGTGTGTCCTGTATATTGGGAGAGAAAGAGGGAAACAAATTCCCAAAGTGGAATTTACTTGAATATGCATCTAGCGAGATAGTGGATATTGGCTACAGGTCTACTGAGTTGAGTTAAGAGATTGAGTTAGATTTGAATATGGTGTTTATCTGCACTGTATTTGTCTGCTAGAAATGTGCAGTATGTGTGGCTGCTGCTTTTTTTTTTTTTTAATAACCACAGCTCCAGATATTGTACTTTGTATGCTGCAAACAGTTTATTGACTTGACCATCTGACAGCAAGAATAGATTGAAAATCATGCAGATGCACTTGTCCTTGCACTGGACCCATCTTTGTCTTTTTCACTTTCAAATGTGAGCTGACCTGAAGCCATTCTAATATTGTTACCTTGATAAAGATGTCCCTATGGAAACCTTTGAGACAGCTTCACTTTCTCTGAGGCTTGAATATGTGCTTCTTTTATTTGGCTCAAGCAAAAAAGATATCCAATTTAAAATACATTTTACAGAGTATACAGGTGGATATTTACCCCAGAAAAATACAGAATGATAGCAGAATCCTGCATAAATAGAAAACATTCATCATTATTATTTATGATTTATTATTTATTTATGTAGTCAGATATGCAATGTTGTATATACAGTATACTATGTATGGAGTATATATACAAAATAATGGTTGTTGAAACAAGCATGATGCATAGATATGTTTCACAAAAGACATAAAAGAATTTGACTTTAACGCCATTCACTTTGATTTCAGCCTTTGACTTAGAATGACTTATCTTCACCAAACCCAAAGTTTAAACAGATACATATATTTTTAAGTGTGAAGAGCATCAACGATTACACTCCATATCATGCTTTCAGAAGCCAAGAACATTTCACAAGCAGGAGGGAAAGGTGTGTTTGGCAGTGTGCAGCAGCATGTTATCATATTCAGACATTAAAACATTGTGGTAACAAGAATCAGGTGTAACCAGAGATTTCCACCGGGTGCATATCGTGACTTCATGTTTAGTAGCTGTTTTTGCTCTGACCTCCACACCTCGCCAATCCTCACCATTCGTGTTTCAGAAGCACAGCGTTTTGCCTGCTGAGCTTTGGGGCGGCTGTGGCTCAGGAGGTAGAGTGGTCGTCTGCCAATCAGGAAGTCGGTAGTTCGATCCCTGGCCTCCGCAGTCCACATTCCGAAGTATACTTGGCCAAGATGTTGAACCCCAACACTGTCCCCTGCTGTGCCATCAGTGTGTGAATAAAAGCATCTGCCAAAAGACTAACTGTAATTGTTGACTTGCTCAGATCATGTTTATTTGGCCATTAGATTTTTGTGTGTCTACCATGAGCAAGTAGGCTTCATAGTTAAATGTTTTTTTTTTTGTTTTTTTTTCTCCATTTAATTGCGCTTATTGTTGATGTACAATGTACGTCTGCACAGGGTGTTTTATTTTGAAAATGTAACGGATTCTCTACACTGTGTGCTACCCTGTGGCTCACTTCCTGTCGCGCTCAATTTACTCTGTGCAAACTGAAGCATTGTCTGTCAAAAATAGACTCAGCGCGTATTCTCAATGGAGCAGAACGTAGATACGCTTCTGGGACGCTTCTGAAGCAGAGAGTCTACACACTCAATGGAATTGCACTTGTTGACTAGAAATGCAGCAATCAGCCCTGTCAGCAGACAGAATGCAGATGTTACGTGCCCGGTGGAAATGAGGGATAGACGACAAACTTTGTCAGCAGCACATCTTATGAGCTATAGCAAGTAAACTTTGATGGTGCGAGTTACTTGGCAAAAGGTCTAAAGTGCATTCTTGTAGTTCAACAAGGACAGCCAACAATCTAGCTGCCTGACAATTTCAGCTGTCAGTATGTCCCAGTTAAAATGTCATTCCAATCATGTTCTTATTTCAAGTTTGACAGTGTAATAGTTCAGAATTATAACACTGGACCAGTGAGCTGGTATGGATCTCTATTAAACCTTTGAGTTTTAGCTCTTTTTAACTTGTGCTACAAATGCTGAAAGCACAAGACAAATGGATCCAATTAGGGATTCAAAACCAGATTCAGATTTGATTATACTGTCTATCCCCAACCATGGTCACATGAATAATATACCAATGCACACTTGATCATTTTACTTGAAACTATTCATTATTTCAGTGAATTTATTGCACTGTTAGCCTGTTTAAAAACTTTAAAACATTCATTCATTTTTCATGAAAAGCACACAATGATTTGTGCGGTACTTAAAACACAAAGGATTGGACCTGACTTGGAACTTGCCTCAGGACTTGTTGATCAAACTGAGGACTTCTCTGGTGAAGACTTGTTGGTCTTTACTTTGGATTTGAAAATTTAATACTTGTTACTTGCAAAACAATGATTTTGCACCGCCTCATAGACTTAAGATTGAGACCTGTGCCTCAAAACTACAGTTATATGTATCCTGGTCTGTGAAAAATTTAGGGAAATGAATACAATGCCACTACTCACCCACAATGACTCATCAGCACTGCTAGTTGACACCTACGACACATACACGCCATGATGCACCAACACAAATTTACTGACCGCACACCAACAATGACATATCGAGACACTTGCAGTATGCAGAGAAGATGTATTGAACACACGGACATGCAAAAAAAAAAAAAAAAAAAACACCTCACATTGTCCCTGACACTAAATTCAGTCATCCTTTTCACACACGCAAATACTCCCACACATACTTGCCAGTGTTGCCTGGAAGCACTGTCCCTGAGACATGTCAATCTCTGGAAGCTGTATGGGGTTTATATAATGCTCCATTGATATTCACTATAAGCTCTACATGTACCTGCGTGACTGCAGTTTGGGGAGTGGAGTCCTTGATACATCTGACATTTGTTAGGAAAACAAGTAGTGCTATTCTCCTGCTGGCTTTGTGAGCAGGAGATGGGAATCCTGATATATCTGACATTTGTTTTGGTAGCGGAGGGAACTGCTTGAAAGGTGCTTTTTTTCAACTCCTATATGAATTGAATGCGATGTGACTTTGTGCAGGAGAAAAAGTAGCTTCCATATACTGTAAATATTGAATCACCTATGAGTCATCAAGTGGCCTGGATAGTCACACAATGTGTGTTTGGTATAGCCAGTCCACTCGTGTCACAGTGAGTGCCGTATACTCACATTTTGTTTGTCATCATTGATATATCATGATCACCTACTGTGATACTTTTCTTGCAACATTTACAAGTTAAAATTGTAGGAAAGCATGGAAATTAAAACTTCACACAATTGAAATGGCACAAGTTCTGGTTTGCTTGGAATCCCCAGAGCCTTTCCCTTGTGCAGTGTGTCTGCCTGTCACAAACCACCGAACAGTTTCCTGATAAGCTACAAACACTCAGGGTTGTAATATACTATGAAGAGTTATTTCTGGTCTTGTTCATGTTCTCGCAGTTGGAGCACTGCAATGGCTTAAATGGACAAATAACGCCCTCTGCAAAAATTAAATATTTAGCACTTTATGTTCACTCTCTCATTCTGCTTTGATTTTCAATGAGTGAAGCCATTTGAAATTTGACAGTCGTTCATGATTGCCTTCCTCTCTATAACAAGACTGACTGTGGTGGATGCAGAAATGTTTAGAGCCAAACTAAATTTGAGTTCACTCCACACATCTTCCATCTAAATGTAGCTGATGTTGATGTACTCGCAATGTTTGGGTTGTATCCGCAGAGCCACATTGGATAAAAGCGTCAGCTAAATAAATGTAATATAACGTTAAATGTTAGGTGGAAGAAAAGTTAAGTTATGGGAAGACTGGCTAACTCACTCAGAGCAAGACTCTTAAGACACTTTGAATGAGCTGGAGCAGCGAGCAAGCAAACTGACTATCATTGGCAAGTAACAGCTGTTAAGTAACAAGCAGTTATTAAGTTATTAAGCAAGAGGTTATATGAAAAATGCCGCCCATTCACTGTGTTCTTGCCAAATACAATGTTCGATCAACATGTAGTCTGTTATCTTTGGCAATACCACATGGTCTGCACAGAAGACACTGGAAAGAATTTCATTCATTCATTCATTCATCTTCTATACCCGCATATCCCTTTCGGGGTTGCGGGGGGCTGGAGCCTATCCCAGCTGGCAATGGGCGAGAGGCGGGGTACACCCTGAACCGGTCGCCAGCCGATTGCAGGGCAACATAGACAGACATACAGACATACAACCATTCACACTCACACTCACACCTATGGACAATTTACCTAATGAGCATGTTTTTTGGTCTGTGGGAGGAAGCCGGAGTGCCCGGAGAGAACCCACGCGTGCACGGGAAGAACATGAAAGAATTTAATTTCAGTAAATATGTTTCCTTTTCAAGAAAGTGGCTTAATGAATGAAAGAGGGAAGCTATGTTTGTTAATCAGAGTATGCATGGCTGCATGTAAACAAAAATATTAGTGGAATAGTCATTTTCAATTGCCATGTAAACATAAGGGCAGAATCTGGAATATTATGTGTATGTGAATATAATGACTGAGGGGAATTTGGACAGACGGTATAGTCACATAAACACTGTCAATTTAATCACTAAAATAATATCAACAGCAACAGCAAAAGGGGTTGGTCCATTTAAAATGCATTTCTATCCTTTGTTTTATTAAAATTTACTTCAAAGTATCCCTTTTCCGAGTTGAATGTATTATTAATTTGAAGTCTTACTGCCTAAATCGCTTCTATTAGTTCCCTGCTGGTGTGAAAATGACACACTGATTGAAGAGAATTTCTAAAGTGTAAATAAACACAACACCACACTAATCACCAAATTAACCTACACCATGTTCTAATCACCCAAAAACTGCAAACACTTCTCCCACGCCGGGAAAAGCAGTGCAGCAAAATGCATCAACAGTGTAGTGGCCTACAACGTGAATTTCCACTCTATTTTGAGATTACCCCATACAGCTCAAAATTCTCCAGCTGTTTCAGACTCTGGGAATCTGACATATGCCTCTGGGAAGAGCAACTTATGGCTATATAAAGTATGTGAAGTACATAACAAACTCAATTTCTTCCTTGTTTTCTGGGCCACATCTGCTCTCCCCGTTGTTTAAGTCTCGCAACCCGATACAGACACATATATACAGATGTTCGAGAGAGGGGGGGGCAGAGATAGAGATGTGGGAGAACTCTGCATGTCATTGTCTTCACGAACAGTGCAACAATCTGTGTCATCTATTTTTCCATCTACCACACACACACACACACACACACACACACACACACATCATGAGACTTCTGGAACATTAAATTACTTTTAGAGAGTTTCAGTACAATGGAGAACACAGCTCCATGTTGACAGATTGCTCTCACACATTCTTCTTTTAATCAGCATCATCATAAGTTATGTTCACACCTGTAGTTCTGATTAGAAAGTACTAAAAGATACAGATTTTTACTATACTCTGTTCAGGGTTCATGACAGGCAAGTCATTTATTGTACAGTTTCGTGTCACCAATGCTACATGGATCCGCAAAGAAAAATCAAAAGTCAAGTTTATTCTGACATCCTGAACTGCACTGCACTGGAGAGCTTTATTTGTCTTCTCACAAAGTCATTCAGGAAGAAATAATTTCATAGGATCACTTGAGACGGGAACTGGAACTGCAACTGGACTTACTCTTCACGATGGTGGAAATGGTTCCTGTGATCAGCAAAGGAGTCTGCAGGTAGAGGTGTATGGGGTTAGAACAGTGACTTTAAATTTTGGAATCAAAAATGAAATTTGGCTTTAAAAAAGGAAACACTTTCAAGTTGTACTAACTTTGAAACAAGTACTGGCACTGAGAAATGTTAGCTACTGTTAGCGCTTGTTTTGGCATACCTCTGCCAGAACAGCGTAACATCTATCATTTAGCCCAGGATGATTCAGTGTGGAAAAAGAATGGCATAGTGAAACAAACTCAACATACTTGTGGTTTGGCAATATGGTCTGCTAGGTGTGTGACCGTGTCAGAGGTTTGGGAACAGATTTCTCCTCATTGCAGACATGTAAATCACTCTCTCTTTGCCCCTCCCCTTAAAGCTCTCCTCTACACGGCAAAACAGTGACAGAAAGTTTTACAGTGAAAACCAGTGACACTGGAAAAAAAAAAAAAAAAAACTGACAGCCTAAAAAATAAATAAATAAATCTGAAGATTCTCATTGAAAACTCATCAAAATACAAAAATATCAAAATAAGATGGAATAATTGTCTGTGATTTATTTTTCAGTGGAAACTTTTTCAGTGCCAATACAGCTTTTTCCATTACCAGTGTTTCAGTGGCAGCGTTCCCTTTTCAATTTTTGTCAATGTCAGAATCACCAAAATGCCAAAGTCACGGTTCTAGCCCCATAAAGTTGTGTATTTAAGAAAATCTGACAAATTCTTCTCACATAATAGTGGACTGAGTTGACTGAGACCCACCTTGTCATGCAGCTTTAGTGTGGTTCTTAGAGATCTCACCAGCCTGTTTCTAGTATCCCTTTAACTGATGACTGTGGCACTAAACAGATGTTCAGTATAGACACAAGGATCAGTCAAGATAGTGTACTAGGGAAGATGGAGAGGATGAGCACTGATTTTCTAGAAAAATAGGACAATGTTGCTTAATGATGTCAGGGCATGTGTCTGCCCGGCATGCTGTGAGTCTTTATGCCACTGGTGTGTGGGCTGACAAGATCAGTGCTTCGATCCCCGGCTCCTCCAGTGTGCATGTTGAAATGTCCTTGGGCAAGATACTGAACCCCAAATTGCTCCTGATGCTGCGTCATCGGTGTGTGAATGTGTATGAATGGGTTAACGTGGCATGTGTTGTAAAGTGCTTTAAGTGGTCAAAGTAGAATAGAAAGCCCTACAGAAATGCAGTTCATTTAGTCTTTTGATGCATGTGTGTTGCCTTTTAAACAGTCTAGCTGAAGTTTGTCAGTCATTATTTTGTATAGAAGCATTTTTTGAATGAATCTTGTAAAGGAAACTGTTTTTCTGCATAAAGCTACATTATTTTTTATTGTTATGAAAAGGGGTTTGATACACAGAAAAGGTTCCAAGCTGGAACCAAACAGGATGATACGACTATGTTGACTATGATCTGTGTTTTTATTTGGTGTTCTCTGGTTATTTTGCATTGCTTTTCTTAACGGTTTTCTCTCTCTCCTTGTCTGCAGTGGAGGTGTGGCCTGGCGGTGCTGTCACTCATTGTCGCACCTGAGCCGTATCTCCACTGATTACCTGATTCACTTAAGCACCCTGGCAGCATGGGCATGCTGCCAGATTGTCTGAGCTTTCTTGCCGCAACTTTCCAGCCATTTCTTACTCTTGTTCCTGTATCATAGTCTTTGTTATCTGCTTAGTCTTATTTCCTTGTTTTGTAGTCTTCTTGCATAGTTAGTTTGTTTAGCCCTTTGCTAGTTCAGGTTTAGTCTCTCCTACCCGCTCGCCACGGAGTAGTGATTGTGTGTGTTACTGGGCTGATTTTGTGTTGTTGTATTTTTCTTTGTGCCTTCGGTAATAAACCGTTATTGTTAAACGGCTCCTTGCCTCCTGCTGATTGTCCACACCGCTGGTCCAGTAATTGCTCTGATTCCTCGGAATCATAACAGAATATGCATCTTATACCTGCATGGAGACTTGGGGGCAATGCAACAAGTTGTAACCACGACACTGACGTTATCACCTTATAGTGTTCATATGTTGCATGTTAGCAAACAGAGAGCTTTGTTTCTGGTCACTTAGTGAAAGTAAGGTGGGGTTTAGAACATAAGGCGACGCGAGGCGAGTGACACATTCACCAGTGTTTGCAAGGTTTCAGCTTTAGCGTTTAGCTTTAGCATTTTTTTTTTTTTTAACCCACGGCTTTCTGTCTCTTTCATAATCACTATCAGTCCTAATTATTCTGACTAAATGACCAGTTATTTCTATCCCAGGTCATCTATTTCCAGCCATGAGCTTTGAGGCTTTGACTTTTTCTGATTGAGACAGTCTCTTATTTTCATGAACAGAAATGAAAAAAGGTGCTTTACAGTACAGCGGTAATTGTTCAACTGTGACGCCTGCACTTTAAGTGTGTCCTTCAACCTTTGTTCTCCTCTCTTATTCCTCCACTCCTCATGCTCCCGTCCTCATGTCCTTTGTGTACTATTCAGATAAACCATACAACCCCAGATAGATAGCTATAAAACGAACCGAATCTTAGAGACTTTTTGTTTAATTAATAATTGATATCCAACATTTGGGCTTCAGTTCAACTGTCTGCGATGAGACACTGAAACAAAACTGCTCCTTTTTGTCCTGGTGCAAAATTAACATTTTGGTCATGGGGATAAACACAAGGAACAAAAATGAATCAGTTCTGGTGTCTGGTGCATGACATTATGGTAAAGTATTGTTAGAGTTCTACAGAGAATTAGTTTGCCTCTTATCAATGCCTTGTTCTAATAGAGAGAGTGTCTGTGTGTTGACAGAGCGATAGAGGAAAAGTGAAAGATATGATACAAATGAGAGAAGTGAGGGGAAAAGGGGAGAAAAAGATAGCAAGTAAGGCAGAGGCAGAAAATATTGCAGACTAAAAGAGGGAGAGGGGAGAGGCTCATTATTATTGGTGTCAGTACAGTCTGATTCATTCTGTTATCTGTCATTATCTTGTTCCACTAGGAATTCAAACTCATCTGTATTGTCTGCTGCCTGATTAGGAACAATGCTAGGGGCCTGTGTGAACATTTAGGCTGAATGCTGATCAGTAGGCATTTGTTCCATACGCAGTGCCAATTGTTTGTTTTCTTTTTTTTTTTTTTTTTTTCCGAAATCTGAGTGTACATGAAGGATAATGGCAGCATGTTTAATGCAGAGACCCACTGTCATTTTCTTCCATTATAGGAGTCAAAATATTTGACAGTTGCTGTTTGTTCCCTGTCAAGATAATCAGTATAAACACTACACATCACAGGCAGCTGAAAACACTAAAGTATTGGTTTAACTCCCCTGCAAATACAGTTGTACTTCTGCTGATGTTAGTTTATCTGCTCATCTGTCAGTTTGCCAGCGCAGGATGTCTCAGTAGTCAGGCCGACCTTGGACCACAAATCTTTCTTTTTCACAGTTACTAGTTGTTTGATTTTCACCATTAGGCAATATTTAATTTTAAAATTTACAATTGGAGGCAAAAATGCCATTTTTCAAAAGTTTATCTTGAATGAACTTTGTTGGAATTGTCAATTGTCAACCACTTGGGGGTAGCCCACTTTCAGTGTTAGCTGCCATGTTGAGGCCGCTCAGCTGGTGTACATCATGAGCAGGTCATCCGGCAAGGATGCACTGGACAATCACACATTCCTGGACTCGCTTCATAATCTCAATGCTGCATTTCTAGTGTTTACTGTGTGATTGGAGCACAGAGGATTGAGTTTCGAGTTTAAGTTTCCAATTTTCATTTGTCACAAACTTCTAGTCGAAACAGAGAACAAAAGGGTTCTCTTTCCCAGCTGGTATTACTGTTGCCACAAAGCCAAGCGGCTCGGCAACTACCAAGAACACAGGACACTACACTACTGTTTCCAGCTTTCTATAAAGAAATGATCAACGCCACTATGGAAATAAGAGAGACGAAGCATGCTTACTGAGGAGGTTAAGTAAATTTCTGATGACTTTATATGCAGTAATAACATAGATTGAGTATTTCTTTTAGAGATTTATATAAAAATGTATTTAAGTATATAAGCATTTTTTTATATAAATGTCTTAGTTGACAATTAAATCCAAACCTCTGACTTAAGTGTGTCCGCCCAACTTCTGAAATTGAGTTTATCCTGATTTGGTGAAGAGTGAATCTTAAAGAAAATGGTAGAGAAAGTACATCTAATGTATTGTTTGTAGGGCTGAATGACTAGTGCTTTTCTTAATTGAGGCATTGCTGCAATATCCATGGCCATACTCATGAAAACAATTTTAATGAAGGGTCAACAGGTACACACTCAAGCAACGTGCTATTTCACCACACAAATATTATCTACTGACACAACCAATCTCATGTATAACCTTTTAATCATGAGTGCATGCAGGAAATCAGCCATGCTCAGTGACTCACACACAGGTACCTCTTCAACTCCAAGATATGAGTCATATTACCACGCAAACGTGTTTATTCAGGTCCTGCTGAAAAGGGTTCCAGGCTCATGCTGACCCTGAGCAGGAACAGGAGGGTACATGGTAAATGAATGACTGTAATATACATATTATATATATGTTTGTGTGGAGACTTGTGACGCATGAATCACTCCATTAAAATCATGCATAATGTATCAGTATACATCCGGATACTGTGGACATGCATTTTAATTAAGGGTAAATGTTTTAAAATGTTTTAAAAAGAAAATAAAGAGAGAAAAAAAAAAAACAGGACTACTGCTAACCTCAAAAATTCACACACAATGTACTGTATATGTACACGTTTACCAGCTGATTATATGAAGTATATTTACTTTGATTTCACTTCCCTCAAGTGCACAATAGAGCGTTAGTACAGTGTGATTTTATACCTTGAGGATGCTGCTTTCACACAAACTTAAAGCAACAGCACCCACCATTCCCAAGAATACTACAGACCTATTTTGAAAACAAAGTGCTTGACTTCATTTCACTTCAGCCAGTCAGTCAGCCATTTTATTAGGCCCAGGTAGCGTTGGGAGCAGAATAACTAGTATCCTAACCGTCATTCTACACAGCCACGTCTGTCAGCTCCTCCCGGGAATTCAAAAACCTTGTAAAGTCATGCCCTGAATACCTCGATGCTGAGGCCTCCCAATCAGATACCCAAACCATCTCTGCGGGCTCCTTTTATCACAAAGGAACAGGATGCAAAGTTGCCATACAGAAAATCATTAGTCTTGTAATCAAATAGTTGATGAACAGAAAATTAATCAGAATATATATTAAATACATTTTAATTTATGGCTTAATCGATTAAGCAATTCATAAACAATCCAAAATAAATGTTTCCAGCTTATTAAATGTGAGAAGTTGATTTTCCTTGTTTCCTTGTCATAGTAAAATTTTATATTTTTGGATTTTAAACCATTGGTTGACCAAAACAAAAAATTGGATGACATCCCTTTGGCCTTGAGGAAATTGTGATGGATATTTTTCACTATTGCCAAACATGTTATAGAACAAACAATTACATGATTAATTAAGAAAGTCATTCATATATCAATCAATATTCAGCAGCAGCTTTAGCAGTAACTTCATACAATAATACTGTGATAAATGCACTGCATTTATAAAACACTTTTCTAGTCTACGGCCTCTGAAAGTTCTTCTGATACATTCAAATATTTCTACACCTACACACACACACACACACACATTCACGCACCAGGAAGCCATTGCAAGCAATTTAGGGTTCAGTATCTTGCCCAAGGATACTTCAACATGCATACTGGAGAAGTGGCAGATTGCATCACCAACCTTCTAATTAGCGGATGACTTGGTCTTCCTCCTGAGCCACAGCTGCCCATGATAATGTGGCCATGATAATGTGGTAGAAGGTTAAGTTAACCATTAAATAGAGAATTATCACTGAATGTAAACACATAGAATGGCTATTGCAAGAAACAGAACAACGATACATCATGTCATAAATGGTGTTGTATGGAAGCAGCTGTGCACAGCTGCGATTCACTGTGAGTGATTTGTTTTTCTGTGCTTGGTGACATAGTTTCCATTCAAAATCATCAGGCATCCTCCTTTATCAAACCTGCATTAAAACATACACACCACCTCTGATAGGGAAACTACAGTGTTCAGAGTAAATACAGCCGTAAATAGAATTATGTACCAGCTAGTAGAGCATGGACCCATTTTAGATTTAGTCGCCATACACAGTGTTTTTGATCCACGATCCAGTTTTGAAGAGCACTACACTCAAGCATACTTTATTTAAGTGGAAACTATTTTATTAGTTTCAACAGGCATCTGCTATTGCTCTCAGAAAGAATTTGTTTTTTAAAACTCCTATTGCAGTAAAACCATTTCATTGTATTGACCTTCACCTTCATTCTGTGGTAATGAAGCACCTCATTTGGTTTCTGTGACAGACTGTGGACCAAGCAGCAGTTCCCCTGCAGGAAAATTGTACAGATTGTGTGTATTTGGGTCTTTGAACTGGTATAAATGTGGGCAAGAACTCGAGCATGTTGAGTGTGCAAATATTCATAGGAGAAATTATGGGCTATTACAGACATATTGTTTTACCTCACCTTTGTATGTGTGTCAGTGTGGGCTTACAGTATTGTGTCTTGTAGAGTTAATGGTGTGTGCTGTGGTGAAAACTGCTATTTGTCCTAAGAGGAACCTCAGGCAATTCAGACTTGCAAAAACTCTCAAAATGCACACACACATACCCACCCACACCCACACACACACACACACACACACACACACACACACACACACACATCCATACATACAATTGTCTGTGGTGCACCGACACCCCTCTCACAGTGAGGGAGTAGTAAGTGGCAGTAGTAGCAGAATGCAGTGGACCAGCTGGGGTGTATGAATGGGGTCTTGGCTGGGGCCTTGGCTGTTGTGTCTGAATGTGTCCTCCAAAGGTGAGTTGCACTTGACAAGAGCTTTAACCAGAACCAGCAATGCCTTCTGGGTGAGGAATGGATGTATCCCCTTGATATTTTGAGGCATGTATCTGCATCATACGACATCATCATAAATCAGTGTTGGCAGTGAGGGACAGCTGGTCATCCAGAACTGCTTTTCACCAAGGAAAAGCAGTTCAGTCTTGTCGAGGTTGCAAGACAGCCAATGAGATATGTCAGTCAGAGACGCAGAGATTACTGCTGCCACCTGGTTGCCAAACCACGCAAACAACAATTAGTTCAGTATCATCTGCATGGCTGTGGTAGAAAAAGCCTTGTGTCTTGGTGCAAAGAGAAAATGGGAGGGGGCCAAGAAGCCCCAGTAGTGAGGCTATAAGGTTCAGACATAGATTATCTTCAATTTACCCTGAAAATGTGGTCTTTGAGATAGGATGTAAATGGTGAGAATGCAGAGCCTGAGACTCTCAGTTCTTGGATGGAGATGATCTATGTTGAAAGGTGCAGCAGGATGACAACGAGGGAGAGGGATCCTGTTCTAGCAGTGTAGTAGTGTAGTGTTCCTCTGTCATGGCAAGGAGAGCAGTCACCATTGAGTGTCCTGCCTTGAAACCAGACATCTGAAGGGCTGAGTATGGGTTTCTTTCAAAGAGAGTTCACTCTAGCTGCTTTGAGAGTGTGAGGAAAACCATGAGTTGGTATAGATGAAGTGGGTGAGAAAGGAGCAATAGACTGAAGAAGGTAAGAGGAGATACGGTCAGGGGCATGTGTTTGGGTGTTGGGGAGTAACTGTGTTCATATTTATGTTTGTTGTTAGGCGGAAACCTCTAATGGTTGTAGTAATTATGACAAGAGCAAAGGACAGTCAAGTGACATACGTAGTATAAAGAGCAAGAAAGTCTATGCATGGAGGAGGCGTGGTGGATGCACAGCTCAAGGTGGCACGGTGGCACGGATGTACAGCTCAGGTGGCACGGTGGCACGGATGTACAGCTCAGGTGGCACGGTGGCACGGTGGCAACACTGTCGCCTCACAGCAAGAAGGTCCCGGTTTCGATTCTCGCTGCTCCCTGCTCGAGGAAAAAAAAGGACCTCTCTGTGTGGAGTTTGCATGTTCTCCCCGTGTTCACCTGGGGTATCCTCCGTAAAATATACCCCCACTAAAAACATGCAAGAAGATCACCACCTGACCAATGGTGACAAAAAGAAATTGGGTCCCCGGGCACCGCTTGGATGGCAGCCCACCGCTCCTGGTCTGCCGTGGAGGAAGGACGACCAGGATGGGAGAAATGCGGAAGACAAATTTCACCTTCGTGTGCAGTGTCCTGCATGTGCATGATGTGTGACAATAAAGGGGAATGTCTCCCCCTGTCTCCCCCTGATTCTCTCAAAGTCAGAGTAATCTGTCTAAATGATGAACTCAACGATAAATACAATTCCCCCAAGAATTCCCAGAAAGGACCTACAGAACATTGGGCACATAACAGACACAGCATGAAATCTGAAAGGAGAATCAATGAAAATCTCCAGATTAGGGAGATTAACAAACCAGTGGCAGATCTTCTGCCTTGTGACTGGGTGTGTGGGTGAAAGAGTAGGCTGGCAAGTATTGCTGCAGTTTATAAAATAACATGTGGCATATGAAGCCACCTGTTTTAACTTCCTACTTTTTCTTCAGTGTGTACATTGTACAGCACCTTGGTTTTGACAGGTGCTTTATAAATAGACTTTACTTACATCTGTGGAGGTGTGCGATTGTGTGTAATGGAGCACAGTGATGCTCCTATCAAATCTGAACTCACACAGAAACTGCATTTCCATCCCTAAATATCCCCAGATATGTGTCCAATTATTCCAGATGCAGTCTTGATCAACAGAGGAATGAAACAAGAGAGAGAGAAATAGAGAAAAGAGAGAGTTTGCAGAGTTAACTGTGTTCAGTGATGCATGTTAGATTAGCTTTATTCTGAACAGGAGGATGATTCTCAAATGTCGTGATAGCCTTTGGACATGCACTCAATATGAAATGAACCATAAAAAACAAAATGATATCCAGTGTCTTTGAATATAAAATAAATATTCACTATTTGGTCATTTAAGGCCCACCTATTTTTTTCTTACTTACTGCCAGTTTAAGTAAACACAAGAAAATTCTTAGTCCTGACTGGTTCATATTGCCTACTGTATATTTCTTAAAGCTGGGACGACATGTACACCTTCATGAGGAGGGCGAGAGTTATATATGAGGATATCCGACTAAAAAGATGATCTTTGGTTCAATGGCTCAAAAATCGGGATCCAGGTGACCTCAGTGTTGAACCTCAACAATCCCGCATTGTGTCTGACTGTCAACCTTTGTTTTCATGTCCTTACCCATCTTTGTCATCTCTGGAGTCTACTAAAAGTGAAATCATAAAATATTGTACAAATAGATTGGAAAAAAGAAACCTGAAAACAAAAGAAACCTACAATGACTGCTACTAGTGCTTGATAGATTTCTAAATCTACAAGGAAATTTACTCCCTGCCATGGTAGTCCTCAACTTTGTGTGCTATATTGGGAAACTGCTTAGATATTTGTTTAACTGCAACAAAAATAAGGCCGAAAGTAAATCTGGAAAACCACTTTTCCCACAAGCTTTGATGCTTTGTCCCATGTCCTACCTCTTTCTAAGGATGACAGACATGCTAGATATAACATAAAACCTTTACAGCCAGCATCTATAAATTTCCCTGGCTTCCTCCCATATTCCAAACACATGCATGTTAGGTTAAATGGTGACTCTAAATTGCCTGTAGGTGTGCATATGAGCACTGTGTGTCAGCCCTGTAATGAACTGGTGACCTGTCCAGGATGGACCCCACCTCTCACCCAGTGTCAGCTGGGCTTGACTCCAATCCCCTGCAACCCTACAAAGAATAATTGGTTATAGATAATGGATGAATGGATGTCAGCAGGAACCGTAAAAGCTGTAGCTCCTCTGGAAGATATTTCATCTTTATTGTCTGCGCTGTAGATCAAGAATTAATTCCCTCCAAATCTAACCTGATATCAAATTGAAGAAACTGCACTATTCTTCAATACCTGTACTGCTTGCTTTGCATCTTTTTGCCTGTTTGCCAGCAATAACATTTACAAATAAGATTCTATATATGCTAATATTGATGTTACCACAGGTGGACAGATAGATGCTACACATTTTGCAGTTTCTGGTAGGACATGTTTAAACTAGCCTGACTGCTTACTGTCCTAAAAGGTGACCTTTACTGTGACCTTTAATCATTGTTCATTATTGGCAAAACAGCCCCAAAGATGACTAATGCTCATATATGTTTCCAAAAAACATCAGTTCTGCCTTTTTTCTAACTTTTAACTTTTTACATGTTTTTTGACAGACTGCAACATAGCAAATAATTTTACCTATGTGGGAGTAAAAGAAGTGGTTAAAAACAAAGCACAAAACAGGAAAAAAAAAAAAAAAAAAAAAAAAACAGGAGCAAGTTTAACGATAAAAGAAAACATCATTTCACTGTCTTTGTGAATTATCTGACAGATAACCCTCGCTTTTTGCCTTTCTCACAGATAAAGGGCATATGACAAAGCAAAATTTCCAAATGCCCTAATTAGACAGAAATAATATGATGATGAAAGGATTGCAGCATCAAAGCAGAAGTTGGAGGAAGAAAGTGAAACCCACTCTCCAACCACTCTAATCAACAATGGGCCATAATGCACAGATGAGAAGGAGGGCAGACAGGAGCAAGGAAGTGACAGATACACAGAGAAAGATGATGACTTAGGTTGTTTTAGACCATAAAGTTTGCATTTTTGTGTATTGTAAAGAGGTTCTTTTGTTTTGCAGTAATCAAAATATAGCAAAATCTGAACAGAAAATTGGTTGTTAAAGGTATTTTTGTACCCTCACATACTCTATGGATTCTTAAATCTGCAATGTTCAGGACAAGATTTACTGTGTGTTATGTGTGTCGTAAATGACTGTTGTTACACTCACTTCCCCTCTGCCTTACCGTAATCCCATTCACATGGCAGTTTTATATGTAGGTAATAAGAGCAGAAACAATAAAAATAACAACAAGACATTTTTACAGCTGAGAAAAGAAGTGAGTCACCCCATTCTGGAGCATAACATGTCGGTACCTGAATTGCATTCTGTTCTGCTACCATCAGCCAAAGCTATGGTATGTTTACTGACAAACAGTAAATATTGCCATGCTAACATACTTAACTACTGTAAGGAGGTTAACATGGCAAACAATATCCCTGCTTAACATCAGAATGTTCATGGCTAAAGATGCTGCTGCATGAGTAGCAGCTAGTTACAGCAGCTCTGTGCAAGTCCTATTGGATAAAAACAAGAGGGCTTTCAGATCTGGGGACAAAAATGAGCTGAGGACCTTACACAGAGAGCTGATAAAGGAGATTAAGAGAGGGAAGGATAGCTGCAGGAGTGTCTTCAGGGGAACTGCGCCAGAGATGGTTGGAGAGGCCTGAAAACCATTTCAGGTCACAGCAGTGACAGCAGGAATGGCCCAGAATCTGGAGACCGAGAATGGGCAAATGAACTGTATCTGTTTTTCAACAGATTTGATTCTCGAGGGTCATGTTTTTTGATTTCTCTAGTGCTTTCAACACAATCCAACCATCACTGCTGAGAGGGAAGCTAGAAGGAGTTGGAGTGGACTGCCACCTGGCTCGTGGACCATCAACTACCTCACCAACAGACGACAGTATGAGGCTTCGCAACTGCATGTCTGATGTGGTAGTTTGCAGCACTGGGGCTCTGCAGGGTACAGTGGTCTCCCCTGTCCCCTTCATACTATACACATTGGACTTCAGGCACAACACTGACAGATGTCACATCCAGAAGTTCTCAGATGATACAGCCATCATTGGATGTGTATCACAGGGGAACAAATTAGAATACAGGGAAGTCATCACCAACTTTGTCAAATGGTTTGAACTAGTGACGGCGAGATGAAGCTTCTTGAAGCCTTCCAGCCAAATGGTTCACAAAAAGGTTAATTTCTTGAGGCTTCATGTGCACACAAACCCCCTTGCTGGTCAAAGACTGTTAACAGCCAGATGTATTATAGGTAATTTTATTAATTTGTAATACACTCAAGACTGTCCTGCAACAGTGCAGCCATGGCAAAATAAATCAATTCATCTTAAAAAATGCATTTCATGTATCGTTCATGTATTCATTCATATAAATAAAATTTTGATTTTTTTTTATGTGTTATGGGTATGTAACATGACAATGGAATCTAAATTACTTGCCAAATGTTTATAAGTAAATAATTTTGTCAACATTTGAATAACTCATGACAATAACAATTGTTTTCAAACTGTTGCAGTTTTAACAAGGTAAGTCGCAGTGAATGTGCTTGTGAACACAAAGACAGCAGTGAATTCAATTGTGCAACTTCAGGACTTCATTCATTTTTATTCAGAAACAAAATATGGGCTGGGTTAAGCCACATTGCCCTCAATATTTTCATTTAAAGCACAAAAATGCCTCAGCATGGATGAGGTGTTGTTGTTGTACCCCAGTTCTTTAGCACACAACAAACACTTTACCTTAAGAAAAAACAGTGAAAAATATAGTCCATTGCATAACAAAGATAAAACACATGTAATAATGTTACTGAAAGTGTACTTATTTTATTGGGAGAGATCAGATCAAAATGTTCCCATACTCGGGGAAAACTTTCTCTTTCTCACAGGCTCCATCAAACCAAGCAGCAGTATAACAAAATGCACCTCTTTGTCACACACAAACCAACAAATCGCCAACACTAACCCACAAAGTGTGAGTGGATCCATTGCAGTTCATATATGTTCAGAAATTGCGCTGATACCAAATTCCTCAACCAGGGAGGCTTCGAACGTAATCAGTCACATCATTCGCCCTAAACGACACAAGCATCAATACGCGCTTCAGTAAACACTTTGGGGATTTCTCGACACATGCTCTGAAGCGTCGGCACAGTACAACCCATCACTAGTGTGAACTTGCACCCGCACATAAATGTCAGCAAGACAAAGGAGATGGTGATTGACTTCCGCAGAAAGATTCATATTCATACCAAGCCTATGCTTATACATATTTATTTTCTACTATGTTACATATGTTTTATCTACTGTTAAATAGTCCAAAACACTGTACTTAATTATCTTATCTTACCATGTGCAGTATTCAGTTACCCTGTGCAGTTACCCTAACCCTAACCCTACCTGAAATTAATAAAGTTTTATCTTATCTTATCTTATCTTATCTTATCTTATCTTATCTTATCGTAGTTACACCCTGTTGTTGTGAGCATATTAGCATTGAGCTCAAAGTACAACTGAGCTTAAGTATAGCCTGATAGACCTGCTAGCATGGCTCTAGACAGACTTAGTCCTTCTCTCAAAACACTTCAAATTAAATTGGCCCTTGAAACACCAAACACCAACCAATCACTGATCAGTAGCGTTTAGCTGTGGTGCTCCTCACCGGTGACTAAAGCACCAGATTATATTATAATATTATTTCCTCGTTAAAAGTTACCTGAGGGACCATGAAAGCCTTTGCTGCAGTATGACTGGTAATGTGTTCACTTTGCAGTGAATAAACTATGTTGTATGAAGTCACTGACTACAGAACTTCTGAGCCGAAAAACATTAGAGGTACTATTGAACTGAACGGAATGGTTTTGATCAGCAACGTGATTCATAATTTCCACCTCTTTGCGCAACATGTCCAGTGTAGACGAGGTCTAAAGAATACAATGTCAGCTGGTTTGCCTGTCTATTGAAAACTAAGGATCAGAGTAAAACATCTCAACAGTTACTCTTTGCCATTCATGACATTTGCAGGTTTGGATGTTAATGGTCCACAAAGAATGAGTCCTAATGTTTTTGATGATCCCTGACCTTTCTTCTATCACCATCAATAGGCCAATGTTTTACTTTCACACTGGAAATATCCAATTTGATCACATCCATCCTCTCCAGAGAATGAATTGTTTTGCATTTCCCATTGGCACTCAAGTTATTTCACAATTTCACTGGCAGATGGCAATGAAATTTGCTTGGCACAATAGTGTTCATAAGAGGATGAACCCTCTTGATTTTAATGAGGCGTGACCTTTCCTCTTCTGTCATGCTCAGGGCAAGTTTTACACTTTCTGTCCCACACCTGGTAAGGGCCAGGGCAATGGCAAAATTGTCCATCTATTGTTTGTTGAATCCAACTCCAAAGAACACTGCAGCCTCAAGATGCTGTTAGCATGTTTTAGTCTTTTAGTTTTGTTGTTCTGTGGAAAGAAAGTAAAGATTGTTTCATCTTCTCTGACAAAGACAAAGCCTTGGCTTTGCAGCCAGTTCTGAAATAAGGCTGAAAATCAATATGATACAAGGCCAAACACAACAACAATCAGTATGTGCTACAGTGTAGCTGTACATTGTTGAACACTGGAGCAATAACTCTTTACACAGGTACACTGCCTGCAATTCTAAGTTCCCTTGACATTCTGAGAGACCGCAGCCCCATAAGAAAGCTCTATCTAAGGTGAATGACCTGCATACTTCTGACAATTGGGTACAATGTCATTCCTTTCTTTGTAGGATTTGCAAAATAATCCACAATTCATTTTACTGTCAGAAGCCTATTGAGGTTAGAGCAGCAGGCTTGTCACTGGTTAAATATTTAAACTAAAATTCGATTCGTTGTATTTTTTTTTTTTTTTTTAATACACCTCTGTAAGAGTACTATTGGAGTCATTGTTGTGCATATGACAATAAAGAGCATGAAGATTGAATAGCAGTGGATGGTAAGATATGGTTGGGGAAAGGGAATGATTAACATTTCTCCTCTTCTCTGTTGCAGAGATCCAGTAGTCTGTGACTATGATCACCAGAAGCTTCATTTTGAATGGTTACATTTTTATTACCTTGCTCAATACAATTCATGAACAAAGGGTATTTTGGAAACTTTTGGTGAACAGTGTTTTTGTTCCTTTACCTTTGTTCTGTAGCAGTTGGTATGTGTTTCAGGGTCCCAACCTGGACCATTCACTTCTGTTTTGCTGTTAGATCTCTGGGACACCACTCTACGACCACAAGTGCACTGTTTGATTTTGCAGTTCAATGAGACCCAGTTGAGTTGACTCAGGAGTGGTGGGATTTTTGCAGGATCAGTATCGTATCAATATTTTAAGCTTGTCAACTTAATAATTTTGCCTCAGCACTTCCAATATTTGGAGAGTCATACATAATACTGGAGTGCATCTTATCAAAATTAATTACCGTACCTCTAAAAACTGTGGTGTTCCTACTCTTTTTAGTAAAGATATGGTAATAACAGACCTTTGAGTTTTAGATATTTATTAGTCTGTTTGAATGTGACAGTGGGCCATTTACATGTGCAGTTTATTCTTATGGGACAACGTTGTTTTAAAAGTACATGTTATTAGCTAACCAATAATACTTATAACCTTCAGTGTAAAGGAACTGTGTAACTCCATTGACCTCAGCATGTTTGTGTGTGACCAAGTGAGTGTGGCCATTCATCAGGATCTTGTTGCTATTATCTATATGCCTGTAGTAACATCAGTGTCTACGTGGATGTGTGTTGGTGTATACGCGTGTGTGGCACAAATGGTTGCTGCACATGTCGATGTTGCTCATTGTGTGCATGTATAAGAGAGCCACTTCCTCATTAGTCCTCACCTCCTCCTGTGCTTTCACTTTGACCTTTACATGGTTTTGTATCTATGGATTTGCATATATATCACTATTTTCAGTACATCCATCATTCACAGATACATACAAACAATAAGCAGGCCCTTATGACACAAATAATATCATCATTTTTAATATCTTAAGCTTTTCACTCTCACTGTCAGACTTTGCAAAAAAGATGAATAAAAAAATCATAATTTTGTTTCAGCAAAGTCCATAAGGAAAAAGAAGGAATAAGCATAAAGAACATGATAATGTTCCCTATAATGAATCATCACATAATTATGGTTTCATTATTTTCTTTTTCAAAGCATACAGAAGACGTGGGTTGCTCTCAGCATGCTCCAGATGAGAAAGAGATCGAGGTAGATGACTGCATCCTTCACACCAATGCCTGGTCAATATGCAGAATGTAGGGGGTCCAGCTCGCTGCTCACCAGGTGACGGAGGTTGCTCAGTATGATCATCTCCAAGGTCTTCATCAGGTGAGAAGTTAAGGCTACCAGCCTGAAGTGGCTGCACTCCCTGGGATGCATGGTCTTTGGGACAGGAACCACACAGGAAATTTTTCACAGGGCTCTGATGCAGGATGATGCACAGAGCTGATCTGCGCAGTCTCTGAGCAGTCTGGAGTTGATGCCATCTGGACCTGTAGCCTTCCTCACCTTCATCCTCCTGAGCTCCTGATCTGTTGTTATGGAGAGGCTGGGGTGGGGGGTGGGGGGTGGGGGGGTAGCCCCTGTTGAGTGAGGTGGGGGGGGTGGGGGTGGGGCTTTTGACAGTCTCCAGATAAAGGGCCCCTCCCACTGTTGCTGCTGTGGCCTTAGATGGTTTTCATGCCCCTCCAAACCTCTCTGGCATTGTTCCCCTGAAGTCACTCCTCCAGCCTCTTCCTGTAGCTGTCTTTGCCTCTCCTTATCTCCCATTTCAGCTCCCTTTGCACCCTCCTCAGCTCATCTTTGTCCCGTCTTCTTTCTTCTCAATCAGTAGGGCTTTCAGTTCCGGGGACACCCAGGGTTTGTTATGGAAAACACCATACCTTCCTGTTACGCACAGTGTTATTCACACAGAAGTTGATCTAGTCTGTGATGCAGGTTGTCAAACTGTCAATGTCCTCCCTGTGTGGACTGACCAACACTTTCCAGTCAGTGGTTTCAAAGCAGTCCCTCAGCACCATACTGGACTTCTGTGACCAACTTCTCACATACCTGTTGAATGGTGGTTGTTTATTCACCAAAGGTATGTATGCAGGGAGCAGATGAACCAGATTGTGATTGGAATGGCCCAGCAGGGGGAGGGGTGATGAACTGTCAGCATCCTTAGTGTTTGCATACAGTAAGTCCAGTGTTGTATTGTCTCTGGTGAGGCATTTAACATACTGGGTGAAGGTGAGGAGAATGTAGGAAAGGGAAGTGTGATTGAAGTCACCAGAGATGAGGAGGAGGGCCTGGGGGTGCGATGTCTTTAGTTGTGAGACCACAGTGTGTAGGAGCTCATATGCTGCCCGTGCATCATTGGCCGATGGGGGGATGTACACCATTATCGCCATGACATGCAAGAACTCCCTTGGGAGATAATATGGCTAAATGCTAATGGCTAACAGCTCAATGTCTCTCATGCAGTGCTGCTGTACCCTGGGTTAGAGCATCTGTTGTTCACAAACATCGCTGTGCTCCCACCTTTCCTCTTACCACTCTCCTTCGCTCCCCTGTCTGCTCTCAGCAGTAGAAAGTTGTCCAGCATAATGTGCAAGTCTGGCGTGAGCTCCATTAACCAAGTTTCAGTGTAACACATGATGCTACACTCCCAGTACTCCCTCTGCAGTCTGGTTAATGCCATTAGCTCTTCCATCTTGTTAGGGAGAGATCTCACGGTTCCCATGATAAGAGACGGTATGGATGGCTTTTCCATTTTTTCGACTCACTGCACTTCGCCCCAGCTCTGTATCCCCTCCTCCTTTTCCTTATTTCCTTGGGGATCTCCAGTCTTTCCACTGGGAGTATGGTTGTGTTGCTCAGCACTATCAGCTGTTCCCATGTATAAACAATGGAGCCGTAGTTCAGTGGATCTCCAAATGTTGATTTAGGTAATCCAGAAAAGAGTAAAAAGCAAATCATTAGTCTCACCAGCTGTACATCCATACGTATGCGCGATCGGCCGAGACTAATTATGGGAGAGACATGAGAAAAACACAAAAACATACTAAGACAAAGAAAAATGGCCAGAGCTGCTGCAACTACCTGCCATTCTGAGCACTGATTGGGAAAACTTAAAGAAATGGGCCTTAAAGTTGCAAAAATAGATTTATTTTATCTTATTTATATATGTTTTTTTTTGGCCAGCTGGTGGACAGAACAACTCTGCAACTAAAAGCTAAAGCTGAAAAACACTACACTGTCATACAATTGCCTTATGAAGTTCTTACAGCGAAAGTGTTTGCAAACAATTTCCTACTTACGCAGTATATCATACATACATATCCAGTATATGGGGAACAACTTCTTTTTTGCCGTGTTTCTGGATCCTTGATGAATGCTCATCCACTTTTCAATCTCTGTTTTAGCTCTGCATTGTTTTGTTTTGTGTGGCGAGCGAGAGTAGGAGGAAGTGATTGATCAGAGTACTGTATGTATGCTTGTACACACTAACTGTTGCACGACAACGCCACCCCGGGAATTTCACCCAGGGAAATCGACACACAGGTCCGTTTCTACTGATGGGCAGAGACGTGGTTCCAGAGTTTAAAAAGGACAAGTTTATTAAATTGTATTTTTAAAAGCAAACCATTCACACAGGGAGGAAAAAGGGGGACCTGATCAGGAGCTGAGGCATCGGGGTGGGCGAGTGCTAGTGAAGGGGGAGTGAGCCAAACAAATATGAAAAAGTAGTACCAACTTAAAACACCCACACACACACACGTGATGGACAGTGAAGTGACCAAATCCCAGGGGAGCACAGCACACAAACCGGAGGACACCACCACCTTTCACCGGCACCGTCACCACCACCGGCCTCCAGCAGCTGAAAAGGGGGAAAACAAATTAGCGGGACTGGGACAACAACAAAAGAGAAACCAACAAAATCATTCAAAATCAAACCAAAGTTCAAACAAAGTTAAACTCTTAACCAAAAATATACAAAAATAAATCATTTAAATTAGAACTTATAACAAACAATACCAAGGGACAAACCCCTCAAATTAACCCAGCAAACATAAGAAACAAAGGAGACAATTGAAATCAAACCAAGTCAAATAACTAAATAAATGGGATGAAAGAAAGAATACAAAATCAAAATAAACAAAATACAACCAAATAAATCTAATGTAAATAACACAGGGGTAGGGAGAGTAGGAAACACGCATGCATCCGGTTAAGAAAAAGGACGCAACCCCGGTTAAAAAGTTTTATTAAACTCGCGGGCCGAGCCGCCGTGGCAAGACCACTCGCTCCGCCAGAACAACGCGGAGGAAACTTCTTGTGGAGACAAAACAGCAGTGGCCCCAGTCATCTGATTATCGCGGCCTGATCGCCGTTTAACCTGTTCAAAACAGCGTTAGCATTGCTAGGCCAAGAAAGTGATGATGATGCGGCTATGGATGAGATTACGTGCTCACCTGTTGAAGATGGGCATACGCACACACACAAGGGAAGCGAGAGGGCTGCAGACAGTCACCAGAGCTCTCAACCTGCGACCATACTGGCATTAGCCACGTTATAGCAAGTACCATAACGCCAGCACAGAGAGAGAGGATACTCACCACACAAAGGCCACGCACAGGAGTAAACTCAGGGAGGCACGAAGCGGCGCACAGCAATCTACGGAGCACACCATTACCGTGAGCATGGTGAGCAATCGGAATAGCCTACCAGCCAGCAAAAAGAAGCAGTGAGCAGCCATACCTGTTGAGGACCGACAGCTCTGACCCGGAAATGACGCGTCAGGTGAAGTGCAGAGAGGACGGACCCGGGGAACGAGCTGTCGCTTTTATACGCCGCTCGTTTCCCTGATTGGCCATCGCCCGGCTCATTACGTGCAGCAGTGCATAGATAAATAAACAATATTTCTATGCTGCTACATTTTGGTTTTTTTTCTGTCCATCAATCATCTCATAATCAGATTTACCTTGTGACATTGGTGGGGCCTGACCCCTTGGTTGGAAACAAAACTGACTAAAGTACGTCATTGTATATAGTTAAAACTTGTACCACCTCAACCAGTTACAAAAGTGAAATGCTGCTCATACTCCAGATACAGAGTACTTATAAATACATTTGCTCGTAATGTTTTACATTGTGGTATTGGTACTTTTACTGCAGTAAAGAATCTGAGTACCTTTTCCATTTTATAAACTGACACTTCTCTATAGGTATTCATGTCTTTACCCTCATCAGCACATATCTTATTTGTTTTTA
The DNA here is from genome assembly GCF_051107435.1 of Chaetodon auriga. NCBI lineage: Eukaryota > Metazoa > Chordata > Actinopteri > Chaetodontiformes > Chaetodontidae > Chaetodon > Chaetodon auriga. Next base: position 5,731,871 of record NC_135082.1, read on the forward strand.
ATGTGTTCTCACAGAGGAATCTAATCTGTTTGTATGATGTGTTTGTTGGGTTTGTTGGTACACACCGGTGGGACATACAATGACTGAGTTGTTCTTGGTCTTTCACATAGCTTCTCATGCTGAGTACCACTGTGTAAATGATGTCTACAGCCATCCGCAGCCATGCTGATCGTAGCTGCACACAGCTAGAAACACAAATCAAAAAAACAACAATAGGGTCCAGCTCAGTCTGTGAAGAGAATGACATCATCCAGCCATGCAGCCAGTGTGAGCTTCTTCTGTTGTATTTCCCTGAGGCTCTCCTGAAAGTCTGAGCATAATTCTAACGAACAGATTTTCTATTCACTGCACACACACACACACACACACACACACACACACTGCTGGGGTTCACCACTGTCTTAGTCATTTAAGACACACACACACACACACACATACTGTATACAGAGATACAGAGGTTACCATCAGCTGAGGTTTAGAGGACATGTCACTGTGTCTGAGTCACAGAAAAACTCATCAGTCACCCATCCAGACGCATGTGGCCTCTGCCTCCACCTGCTCACTGTTAACTGCCTCCGGATTCCTGGATTTTGTGTACCCATTTGAATACATCACTGCGTGTGTGACTGAGTGTACTCTGGCTTACGACTGAGTGTGTCAAATCCAGTGCTCCCTGACAGTGATACCAATTGTACAGATTGCCATGGTGCTAATGAATCATTTAGATAACACATACACACACACACACACACACACACACACACACACACATGCACGCACACCCACACAGACACCTATACACACACTCAAATGTGCTTGCCAAGATTTCTACTGGTAGTGATGACACTTCTATTGTCACCCACTTATCACCTTTACCTTTTAACTACTGAAATCATCTGTTACTGTCCCCATGTTTATATTTCATTTGGGTGACTATATGTTGACTGAAGTGGCAAAATTATTTATCTCTGAAAAGCAGTCATTTAAAGCCACAGTATTAATTTTGACATGAAAGTAACCAAATATTTTAAAAAAAAAAAAAAAAAAAAAAAAACTGTGATACTGTTTATGATAGTCTATTGGCTATTGAACCATGTCACGTATGCTTTGATGTGAGGATGTTAAATGTATGTATGGCCAGTAGTGAACATAGCCAATAAGGTTAACACAGCTAAATGCTCATATTATTATTTTAGAGTAGTGAATTGTAAGGAGAAATTTGGGGAGTTCCAGTTGTAAAAAGTATTAGTTTCATCCAATAAAAGTTTTGTTGTAGTTTGTTGTAGTAGTATCAGTAGTAGTATAAAACAAACAAAACTTGCTTCTTCAATAAAAAGTCATAAGCCTGTGTGCATAAAAATGTAAATAGTTTCAGTAAGAAACTCACCTACTCTCACCTAACTTGCAATTTGATTGTGTATGCAGCTGACGAGAAGCTGAAGCTAAAGATAAAAAATCCGAGAAACTTCATATTACAATGAGCTGATTCTTTTTTCACATTTGTAACAATGAAACACCCGCGGTTTGAGTGGTGGTCTGACTTCTTACCAACAGCAACAACTGTCGAGGCTTAAGGGTAATGTAGTGTATGGAGTGATATACCATAGTAATCTGATCTCAGAGACAAAATTAAGTTTAATCATCCAGGGGCCTCGAGTGTCTATCTATCAAGCCACCTCGAGGAGCTTTTCTCCATTAGAAACACTGCAGTAATGTTTCCATAAATGGATCTCAGTTTGTCTATCTTGTGTGCGTGCATTGTGATGCACAATGTGATGCATATTGTTGCAAATGGTGTCAGACTATTTGACTGATTAACAGATGGTGGCAGTAGCACGCCAAAAAAACGAAACAATGAGTCAGCAAAGCAAAGAAGAAGAAGACTGCCAGCTACCAAATATGGATGTAAGCATGTAAGTTTTCAAGTAATCAAGACATCTGCAAATACTGTAAAGAGGATAATATAAATACAATGCATGCATTTTGTTTGTTTACAAGAAACTTCAGCAGGTTATATTTAAGGATTTCATTAAAAGAAGACTTTAAATTTGAAGCTTACATTGGAGAAAAAAATACATGAGCACTATGCAACCATAACATGCCTCCCTTGAAAGTAATGCAAAGCAAAATGTTTGCCCCCCCCAGAAAAAAGGAAAACTGCAGTATATAAAACTGTTATCTGAGGAGAAAAAGGTGAGAAAAAAGCTGCTGATGCATTGCAGGTTGAAACATGCAGACTGGAAACACATTCTGTAATGCGAGGGTTGTCGACCATCACAGGGCACCTTTTTTCATTTAATCTGATGTCATCTTAAAGTATGGACTTCTCAGAATTCAAACTGTTGTTTTATGGGGGGATGCCAAAATATAAGTTTCTATTTCCAGCTTGAACTTGTTTCCAGTCCATTTAAGTCATTGTCCCATCATTGTTACACATCCCATTACACTGTTTGATTGCATTTCTGTTTGTTCTGCCTTCTTTCACAAGGTCAAGCTCAGGGAGCAATATGGGCATCAAAACAGAAAGCGTTACAAACAAATCAACAGTGTACAAAATGATTTAGACACAGGCCAACATTTGGAATAACTTCAAAAGCTAATAGGAATGGGGAATTAATTCTGTAGCATTAGATTTACTGAATCACTGAACTGACAGAAAATGACAACACTGTATTTTTCCCAAAGTTTGTCTTTCTGATCTCCTTGTTAACAGTGGATTCTTTTACGATGCAGGCTGAATATATTACAAACTATGAACCTGTGAACAAACTGAAGGTAAGTGGAGTGTAAAATATATTTAGCATAGAAAATGGCATTCTTTGTTTTCCAGTGTAGGTTCTATCATCACAAGAAAACACAATAGCACTTGTTGCGACGGAAATGTTACTCTGCAGCTTATTTTGTCAGGTCAATGTCAGCAGCACAGGTGGTGCGTGTTGCTCTGAAGGATCATTTTAAGTATTTTACACTGGATATAAAACGTATTTGAGAAAAAGGTGAATGTGCTGGTGGGGACACAGCTGACTTAGTGAAGAGTGAAGTGAAGAGCAATTTGAAGCTCTATTCTTTTTTCCATTTATTAAGGTGCTGTCAGAGAGCTGACTTTGTGTCAAGGTCACGTCGTGTGGTCTACATGTGGCAGTTTTATGATGGCGGGTATGCTTGAGCAAAGATTAAACATGACGGTCTCGTCTGAACAAATATTGCATTGAGTGACAGTAACAGATGTTAATGAGAGCTCAGTAATTTCATGGTAATAGGTGTCAGGTCTAGCTGCAGATAGAGTGACCGAGAGGGTGGCTGCAGCTGTGATTAATTATGTAGATGTCATGGTACAAAATGTACACACAGAGGTGAAAGGGATAATATATGAATATGTGATGGCTTGTGTTATCCTACTCACCTGGTCTGCAGCCCTGAGTCCAATCAAACGGAATGTGATAATGTGTTAATCCTTTTTGAAATATACAAATTTCAATACAGTACAAAGACCACGGAATGCTTTGCCTCATCAAATCTGTTGATTTTTGCAACAAAAGACTGGGAATGTTGTGGAATGCTCCAAAAACACCTGTTTGGAACATTCCACAGGTAAACAGATTGATTGGTAACAGGTGATAGTATCATGATTGGGTATGAAAGGGGCATCCTGGAAAGGCTCAGTCATTCACAAGCAAGGATGGAGTGAGGTTCACCACTTTGTGAACACATGATTGTATGAAGGATATTACTACGTAGGCACATGAACACTTCACAACACTGTTGGCACCAAACACAGATCATTTGTACATGATTGCATTCTGTTTTTCTTTCTGATTTATCCAACACATTCTCACCCCCACCTCGTCACACATGGACGTTTGGTCAGGACCTCCGGTACTTTGTACCACTGCTTTGTTCAAAAATATTATATTTTATAGATACTGAAAGAGAGCGAGAAAAGCAAATGATCACATTTGACAAGATGAAACCAGCAAATGTTTGGTGTGCTCACTTGACAAATGAATTTAATGGGTAATTCACTGACAAAATAGCTGTTGATTAACTGAGAGACTAAACAATTGATCGGTTCATCATTTTACCACTCGTAAACATGGTGATTCATTCCCTTCATATCTCATTCATTAGAAAGAGCAGGGACACTGACCATACTAATGCTGTGCTCAGACAGACAGAAGCCCAGCGAGAAATAAAGCGGCCTCCTAAATGACATCATCCAGCAACGTGCTGCAATAGCTCAAATACGTGCAAGGGCACATTCCAGGTCCATTATGTTGTACTTCTGCTGCTTACCTCAAGACCACTGGGTTGAAAGATAAGATAACCGCCAACATAACTCTAACTCTGAGTCATAGTCTAACAAACCACTGTGCAGTGTGTTGGCTGCACAGAGCTCTGGGTGGTTGCATTATGAATGTTTTGAGGTAATTGCGAACATGCATGCTCACAAAGACAATGCTAACATGCTGATATTTAGCAGCTATGAAGTTTACTGTGTTCACTGTCATTGTTTAGCATATTAGCATTGTAACTTTTGCTAATTTAAACTAAACACGAAGTAGAGCTGAGGTTGATCGGATTAGTTTGTACATCAGCCTTGGACAAATTCAGATGTTGAGCTGAAGATGGCTCTCGGTGAAAGTTAAGGGATCACCACATTATTGCAATTCATGAATGTCTGGACCAAATTAAGTTGACATTTCACTAAAAACAACAAATCTCAACATCATGGTGGCGCCAGAGGAGAAGTCAGGTTATCACCAATGTCATCAGAATCTTGTGGGAGCCATGAATGTCTGTACAAAGTTTTGTGCCCATTATTCTCATAGAATGGAAGCAAAAAGTTTGTTGATTGCACTACATAAAAAGTCAGAGGAGAGCTGTCAAAATCATACTATCTGTCTGCGCCATGAATAACTGTGCCAAGTTTCACAGCTAGATCCATTATCTGTCTAAACTGGCATTATACACACAGTTAGGGGATCAAAGCCAGTAAGCTCCATCCTCTGGGGACCTCAAATGTGAAAATTTCATAGAAATGCATCCAACAGTTAAAATTTCAGTCTAGCCCAAGTGGTTGAACTGATCATACAGCCACTCTGCTAGCATAGCTAAAAACACATGAGTTCATTTTTCAATATTCACAATGAAGGAATGTGGAAGACACTGACAGACCTGTTCTGCTGTTAACAATGTGCAGACCTGCTGGAGCAAGGCTGTGACACTGTCAAGGGTACAGGTTCTATTCTGTGTGCAGATAAAGGAGCTGGGAGTTTAGTCATGCAGAGACACAACGCACCATAAACACCTTTTCTGTCTTTGATAGAGGTTTAACCACACACAAACACTTTTCCAATTATATCTAAACGCCTGGATAGCAATGCTGAATACACACTTCAGAGGTAACTAGTGTTTGAGGATTATTGTCCATGGAGTCATACTGAAGTAAGTGTTTGAAAAGATAAAAAAGTTCTATCAAAGTGAAGTATGGCCTCAAATGCTCCCCTGGTGCACGTCATTTGGAAGATTGGCTTTCCAAGCTAAAGCTCTCAAGGCAGTTCCCACTTTCAGATTGATGTGCCTTTAAAGTAGATGCTCTGCTAGGCTAGCCTGCTAGTGTTGGGCTGACACTGGGCGTGTCTTACCACGTGTGCATGCCAATACTATACACTATATGTCTGAGACAAAGTGTATAAACTTTTGTGTGACTGTGTTACTGCAATCTCTTGTGTTGTCTCCTTACCTGCCATTTGCCACCAGGGACACACAGGTGATAATGGATGTTTGTATCCCAGGAAAAAGGTTTTGTCTGGAGTCCAAGGAGAGAATGACCTGCCATCACCATTCAGCAGAGTCTACCCAACATTCACCGCTAACAGCCTGTGTGTGTGTGTATGTGTGGTTTGTATTCAGCCTATTTGCTCAAATTAAATTCTGCTGTTGAGTATGGTCACTGGGGGGATATCGTCTCCAGGCAGCAAGACACTGCTGTCAACTTTGTTGCTAGATTTAGTGACTTTTCAAGTCCCTGATGACTTCATTTTTCTAAACTAAGTGGTTCATTTTTCACACTATTAGGAGAAATATTAATGGGTTGACTCCCAAAGTACTTGACAACAACTCTGTGCATCTGATGCTGACTTGCTTGATTAATGCAAAGAGCACTGATGATCACAGCAAGTAAGGCTACCATTAATTGATACGGAGTAGATTCTGGCTGAAAGACTGTAATATGCTTGAGGTATATTAAATTTTAAAAAAATCCTATTTCTATTCATTATGTTTATATGCACTGTGTACTTTATATAGAATTTATGTCCTTGACTTGTGATTGTTGCTGTTCAATATCATCTTTGTATTCCTGTGACCTGTGAAGTTTCCTTACGGTCAGTAATAAAGTTAATATGTCAATTAGCATGTGCACATGTAATGGTGGTATATATTAGAGGTACTGATTTTCCTTTTTACAAGAATTGTACAAATGGGTATAATTGCACTCAGGAAGTTCTAGAAGTAGTGTTAAGAATGAGTATGGAGAGTTTTGGGCAGCAGTAGCTCAGTCTGTGGGGAGGTGTTAGGAACCGGAGGGTGGCTGGCTCCAGTTTAGCAGACCAGTCAGTACGTAATGTGGAAGCCAAAGACTTAGACTGCTTCTTTATTGACCCCAATTTGGGAAATTAGGTGCTAGTTCACCTCCTGAGCAATGCAGAGGTGCACACTGAAGCCCTGACTCTTGTGAGGCCTGACTACGTGGTAGCCCCATCACTCTAACAACTCTCCACAACCACTGCATGACTATCAGCCCTGTATGTGTATGTGTGTATTTTTGGCCTATGCACATGTTGAATTTGGAATTAATAAAGCAGTTTTTCTTCATCTTTAGATTGAAATTCAAACCCCAAACCCATACTGCCTCATTTCTCACCTCAGCTTCAGATACATCTGTCGAATGTGGGATACATGTTGGGAGAGGATGAGGTGATTTCCAGAGAGGCGACTGGCAAGTGACTCAATTGGTAGCAGAGGGTGATTGAGAAAATGGATGGCAAAGAAAGCATAAATGCAGTCATTGGCGGAGCATGTTTGTGCGCCTCTTGGATGTGATATGTATGCATATTTGTCATGCTGGCTCATGTCGCCTTTCCCCTCATGTAATATGCAAAATTCCGTGTGGCATATTATACCAAAAGCATGATTTGACCGATGCTGCTCTCCATTAAATGCGAGTAAGCCTCCTCTCATTTGGGGGGAGCGCTAGCTTTTAGCCTTTTGGCAGGTACTCCGTCCCTCTCACATTTATCCATCTTCTTCTCCTTCTACTTCTTCTTGTACTCCTCCCCCTCCTTTTTCTACTCCCCCTCCTTTTTCTTCATTTATTTCTTTTTCTTCTTTCTGAAACATGCTCTTTAGGTTAATTGGTGACTCTAAATTGTCCTTAGGTGTGAGTGTGAATGATTGCCCTGCAATCGACTGGCGACCGGTTCAGGGTATACCCCGCCTCTCGCCTGTTGACAGCTGGGATATGCCCCAGCCCCCCCCGCAACTCCGAAAGGGATAGTCGGGTATAGAAGATGAATGAATTTTTTATTGGCAGGTGCTGTTTGAATGCTTCCTATCACTAGACGTTACAGCTTATGTTCTAAATACTGCCACTTGCTCTACTGAAGGGGAATTAAGTAAACACATCAAAAACGCAGTTATGGCTCCCATCAACGTTGCTGCCATTTTTTTAGAAAGGGTAAAAATACAAGAGGTTTATGTGGGGAAAAAAATATATATATATAACAAAGACAGTGAGAGGGAAGGGTAAATTATGGAGAGAATCCAAGGAAAAACTTGAGGGTTGACAGATCTGTTGTTTAGTTTGAAGCTTACTGATGCTTTCTGAAGACAGAAATTCCAGCAGTAGGCACAGTGCACAGATACTTGTCCTCACAGCCTCCCTCACCCACCTGCCATTTACAAGGCAAAATTTTAGACTCCTCTGCACAGTGCTTTAATGATTTCTAGACAATGTAGGTACAGCTTTTAAAGGTTTGAAATTTAAGGTATCTCCCACATTCAATCAGAAGTAAAGCTGCGAAGTGCAGCTGCATGCATATTCTGACCTGGACCATAACACTGCTTTTTTATCATAACAGTGCATTCTGAGTAAAAGCTCTCTATTCCTTGTCAGCCAACACCAGGTGGTTTATCACAGAACTCCTACAGACTTAACAATCTCCTATTTAGATTTTCTTTTTTAGTGAATAAGATGCAAAAGTTCTAAGCCACCAAGTCCTTGCACAGATTTATGCTTCATTGTCTGTTTCTGGAGCTCTTTGTCTTACTTTTTCATTAAGCCACCGTACAGCCACAGGTTATCAGCCATGGATGAACTGAAAGACCCTTTTTTAAACTGCTATGAACTATGATTAATGTATCAGGATACATTATCTGATAATGACATCTGGTGACAGGCCTTTACATTTGCATCCCACAGATTGTCTCACGGCCATAGAAAAAATGTTGCTGTCTGTACTGGATTAACATTTCCAAGCTGAGAGAGCAGTAAGAGTGAGATGATCTTTCAACTTGACTGGAGTTTTTTTCTGGTGATCTTTTTTATTACCAGTGAGGAACTTTAATTGGAAAGAATGGAGAGCCATCTTGGCACACTATATCCATTGCATCCATGATTCACAGGTCTCGGCAACTTTTACTGAGTGAAGAGAAGCTAAGAGAAGGGTCTGGGTTGACCCCATTGCTATGGACAACGTCATGTTTCATTAATCAACTATTTCTACTGTGACTGATTGACAGGTGGGGTGGATTGTTGGGTCAAACAAATGCAAGACTTTGACCCAGGAGACTGATGTTGGAGACCGATGTCAAAGTGAAAGTCAACATTGATGTAATTTACCTTAAATAATCTACTTTGCTTAGCTTTGATTTGACACATAAACCTCAGCAAACTGGGGCCATTTATGCTAAAAACCTGGCAAAGAAAGTCCGGTACGGCAAAGTTCTGGTACGCCTATTGGGTTATCTGATGTTTTACGCACACTTATTTTACACTTTTACTCAGATGTTGTTTTTAACATTTCTGCTGTATTGGGCAATCCAGTGATGTCCATCAAATCCATAAGTTACTTTCTTTATTTCTTTATCAATTCATTACAGCTGGTGATTTTTTTTTTTTTTAAATTACATTTAATGAATTGTCAGTAGAAGCAGTGGTTGAGGAGCCAATGTTTGGTTTGATTAAAAGTTTATCGGCACTTCTAGCAAATAGTGGAGAGAGGTACAAACCATGATCTCTGGGGCTACTGGATTGTTCACATTTGTTGCTGAGCTGAGTAGATCCATATTATCTTGCCTACCAATAAAAATGGGTTTAAAAGTTCACTGTAACTTGCAGTTTTCCTGAAAAAGATCGCGTATAAATGGGTCACAAACATTAATATCTCATCAGAGGCAATTTGTATTCAATTGGTAATTTAAGATTGCACAGCAGAGCAAGAATCATGCTTGGGTAAGAGGAATCTCTTGGCATCATTTATTTTGTAGTACAACACTTGCAAATGTTTGGAAAAAAAAAAAAAAAAGATGAATCATGACATTAAAGCAATGATTATCAGTTCGATCCATGTACCCTCTGAGGACAAAGAGGACTCCTCCTGCAGGCTGAGCGACTGTGCATCGCTGCAGCACATACGCTATACAGCAAAGCAGAGCTTCATCAAGTATCTCTCAATAGATAGCCTCACACACATAGTTCCTGTTTTCCAAAAAAAGAAACAACCTCTTCATGCCCCTCCTTCCTTATCACGAGTAAGGAGAGGAACAAAGTCAAGAAGTGTTGAGTTTGTGTGAGAGAGAGGGACGGGCTGAGCAATATCTTGGCCTGTGCTGGCTTTACCCAATCGTCAGAGCTGTGAGCAGAATGGGCTGTGAAACCGCCAGCAGCGTTATCGACAAACCGTTGAGAGATTAGAATTTAGAACACCTCCTCCCTCTGCTGGGCCTTTCTTCTGTCAGAAAAGATAACTTCTGTGCAATCTATGGGAGGGGATTACCAAACAGCTGCTCATATCACACAAACACACATACTCATATACATACAGTTCTGGCTTTGCATCCTCAGCACCTGCACTCCCACAAACACACACACACACACACACACACACACACACACACCTTTGCCTTCAGAGTCACAGGTCTCAACAGTTGAATTAGTGTTTGGCAGACTTATTGATTACACACAAGGTTCTCTCACTCTGCCTGGCTGAGGGTTATTGTTGGCTGAAAAAGAACAACTCACTGCTATTGAGTGCATTTTTCTTTGTGAAATGTGTAACTGAGTAGATTTAGTCAAAACAAAGAGCTCCCTGCACCTGCTTGTTCAGATTATTCAGAGCCTAAACTGACAGCAGTTGAGTGAGGGTGGACTGGGTGTCTTCCGACTCTTGTTAACATAGCAATCAATTTACATGGCTAAGATTAGTCACTTAATGTAATTGTAATTGTAATGTAATGTTGTAATTTGTAGTTTGTAGAGTATTTCACTCTTTACAAACCTCGTGGCCCTATTTGACTGCTGACATTCTGCCATGCTGTAATTTGATGCGTTGTGATTTAAAGGTAGTGTTGAAGAGTTTGGTGAAACACAGAGGTTGCACATTAGCAAAGCAGAAAATCACATTTTCAGGCTTTTTTATGCTTCAGCATGTAGAATGGCTATGTGCAGAGGGTGCTTTCACATCTGAATTAATGTTGAGATAGTGAACTTCAAAAATTTGGCATTCCAAATAACAAAAATGGCATATGGGACAAGTTTCTTTTACACATGAAAATGACAGCCTAAATGTACAATATAAAAATCCTATCAAATTGTACTTTTTTTAATGTTTTGGAACAGGTCAAATGCAGATTGTGTCACAGAGCTTTTCAGTCTATTAACTATTGCCACTTCCTTTCACCTGTTCACCTGCTCAGGCAGTACTTTTTCACTCTCACTCTCCTTGCAAGCCATGCCCACCTGCCTACTCACCTGATCCTCACCTGATTCTCATTACAAATCAGTCCAGTATTTAAGCTGCTCCCCTACACTCACTCTTTGCCAGATTGTGTTTAATATAATGCAAGACTATCCATCATTTATAATTGGACTGAGCTCTCGCTATTGAACCTGCCTGTTTTTGACCACACCTGTTCTCTGGTAAATACCTCAGCCTCTGTCTCTGATGCATTGCCCTGCACTTCCCGCATCTATGCCTCCCTATGAAATGTGTGTCCCAGCAAATCAGTATAATTTCAGTTTTAGGTTTTGTCAGAATTCTTAACTGATGCACCAAAACATCTTATTTTGTGGGGGAAAAGGAAAAAATAAACATAATCCCCAACATGTCAGAATGGAAAATGATGAAGTGTAGTTGTACATATCTGCATTGTACACATTTGAAACAACATGAAAACAAACCCTAAAATATCACATCGCTCAGAAGCCCACCCTGCTGCCACCACTATTCAAGACAATCATTTCAGACCATTAATCAATCTATCTATCTATCTATCTATCTATCCATCTATCTATCTATCTATCTATCTATGTCTGCTTTTTTGAACACAATGTATTAATCCTAACATAACCACTAGACTATATCACTGGTATGGACATATCCTTAATGAAAATCTGGTCCAGAGCCATCAGGATCTCAGATTATGCCATAATCTCATCCTCCAACAGGACAATGACCCTATGCATATGGCGAATACAACACAGGAGTTTCTTAGGGACAACTCTGTGAAAGTCTTTGAGTGGCCCAGCCAGAGCCCACACTTGACCCAAATCGAACATATCTGGAAAAACCTGAAAATGGCTGTCCACTGACGGTCCCCATCCGGCCTGACAGAGCTTGAGAGGATCTGCAGAGAAGAAAGACAGAAAATCCCCTGATCCAGGTGTTCAAAGCTTGTCGCGTCATACCCAAGCTGTAATCGCTGCCAAAGGTGCTTCAAATAAATACTGAGGTAAGAGTCTCAATACTTATGCCAATGCGATTCTGACAAAGTGGTTGAGAAAACATCATTGCCATATTTCTTACAAATTCAACCAGGCTTCTTAATTGTTTGTTAAGCCATAGTTCCATCATCTGTGGGTTTTGCATTATATTTGGTTACTAGTGATGGGTCGTACCGTGCCGACACTTCGGATCACGTGTCAAGAAATCATCAAAGTGTTTAGTGAAGTGCGTATTGACACTTGTATTATTTAGGGCGAATGACGTCACTGATGATGTTCGAAGCCTCGCTGGTTCAGGAATTGGTTCAAGTATTGGTGCGATTTATGAACATATATATACCGCAATGTATCCACTCACACTTTGTGGGTTAGTGTTGGCGATTTGTTGGTTTGTGTGTGACATAGAGGTGCATTTTGTTATACTGCTGCTTATTTTGATGGAGCCTGTAAGAAAGAGAAAGTTTTCCCTTGTGTGGGAACATTTTGATCTGATCTCTCCCAATAAAATAAGTACACTTTCAGTAACACTATTACATGTGTTTTATGTTTGTTATGCAATGTACTATACTTTTCACTGTCTTTTCTTTTAATCCAAGGTGAAGTGTTTGTTATGTGCTAAAGAACTGGGGTACAACAACAACACCTCATCCATGCTGAGGCATTTTCATGCTTTGCATGAAAATGATATTCACAAGCACATTCACTGCCCCTTACCTTGTTAAAACACTGCAACAGTTTGAATTCAATTGTTCCCCTGTCATTAATTGACTGTCATGAATTATTCAAACATAACAAAATGAGGGGGTGACTGAACACTTCCTATATTTTTATACACTGTGTGATGTCATGAGCAATGTCACTGGGATAGACCAAGTGTGGGGGGGTAAATGAGGGTAAGTACGTGTTTCTTACTTTGACTGTCATATGTGTAAGTATGGTAGCAATGGTTTGGTATTTTGTGAACAATGTGGAGTGGTTCTACTTGGAGGTCAGTGAGATTCAATGACTTCATCACTTCCCTGTTGCCAGGAGAGGTACTGTAGTCACCTGCATCATGTATGGTACAGACTAGATTGGCACCTACTCATGGAAGGGCCTATTTAAGCAGTTGCTTTTTGGCTGTTAGTGTGGTTGAATGTTGGTGTGTACTTGTGTGCATGTGACATTAAATTTAGTTGTTTTGCTATGAGTAAGCAATACATTTTTTTTTCTTTCGTAAATTTGTAAAAATGTCATCCTGTTTTTGCTTTGTCATTATGGGGTATTGAGTGTCAGTTGATGAGGGGAAAAAACTACTTTAGCACCAGGCTGAAACATAGCAAAATGTGAAAAAGTGAAGGGGTCTGAATACTTTCATTTTGTAGCAAAATTAAGTCTTTGAAATCTTGATATGAAGTCAAGTCTGTCTGACTTAGTTTAAAACTCCACAGAGTTTGTAATTTTGTTTTTCTTCCTATGTCAGAAGGTTTCATATGTATTCTGTGAAACGTCACACATAAACAACAATTACAAAGCCAGCGGCATGTAGCAATAGACTGCAGCAATGCATCTGTTTTACTAACATACAGTAACTGTGTTTTATTGATCCGTTTATCTGTCTACCAATCCTGAATTCCAAGACTCAAACCTGCAAAGCATCATGATCTCAGAGGACATGAAAAGTTGGCCTGTTGCTCTTAAAGAAATGTTTTCACGGAGCAAAAGACCATTCTCCACCTGGGTACAATAAGGCTGATCTTGTTTATTTCACAGTGTGCTTGAAATGATTTATTCTGCACAATCGAAGGTCAATGCCGAACAAGAGTTTAGACAGTTCACACTCTTTCAACACATTTCTATTGGAGCTGAATACAACAACAGCAGTTTTGTGCAGTGTTCCAAAACACCATATGTTATTATCAACACACTGAATGCTGCGTTAAGTATTAGCAAGCCATCAGGGGGTGCTATGGATCTAATTCAATAGGAGAAACTCATGTCAGCTCTGTCACACCTTGTTTCTCTAACAACTCAATGAGGTGTTTGCTTTGGGGCTCACACAACACCAAACAAAATTAGATCAGATCTTGTGTATTGTTAGGTGTGATTAAAGTAAATGGGTTTAAAAACTGAATTAGATAATTCATTATGCCTCATTTAAAACCAGGTTGTGGATAAGACAATTTTCAACACACATTACAGTGAGTAAAATAGTAATCAAAGCTGCAACAGGCCTGAGAACGGCGAGCTTTTTAAAGGCAAGGATACCCAAAATAGCATTACCCCGCTAGGGCCCCTCACCAATCAGACTTAAGCTAACATCCACCCACATACTGTGCAAGAATCAGCACCATCTGAGTTGGACAATACCGGTGTTAAATAACAAACATGTACCTGCATTACCTTCACCACCTTGTATCAGTGTTATTCAATTTATTACTGAGAATTCAGTTTCTGTCTGACACTCAATGTTCAGCAGCATTCCATTCAGCGAAATGAAGGTACTGCAGCAAACCTGTTCAGATGTCATGGGATTATTCTTACTGCCAGTTGTAGTCAGTCGTGGGATATGTTTACATTAATTAATGTTATTCATTATTACAAACAGGGAGGAGGTCACTTTTTCTTTACATCGTTGTGGTTCCAAGGGTAAATTGGTTGAGGCCAACTGTGACCAAGTTTAGCCAAATAAATGCACTGAATTGAAAGGTAATCCTCTCTCCTGTTGTTTCATCATTTCGGTCTTTAGCATTACAGCACATATTTACATTTTTTTTTAATCTAGTTCATTCATTATCTTTCACTTTGCTTCATCAAATTTACTTGTGTTAAATGTGCATTTCAATAATTTAATGATTCATTATTTTTCATTAATTTCAGTGACATCCACAGGATTACAAATCAATTACTTATAGCTCATTTGGCATACTTATAATGGTGCCAAAAAGGGACTGAAGTTGTTCTACCCAGATTCCAAAAAGCTGGGATGCTGTGTAAAACATGCAATAATTTGCAAGAATACATATGATGTTTGAGCTCATGAACTTCACTGGCTTTTGTAAATATGTGCTCATTCTGAATTTAACATTTCAAACAGGTCGGGACAGGAGCAACTAGAGACTGGGAAGGTTGTGGAATGCTCCAAAAACACCTGCTTGGAACATTCCACAGGTAAACAGGTTCATTGGTAACAGGTGATAGTTTCATGATCAGGTGTGAAAGGGGCACCCTGGAAAGGCTCAGTCAAGCAAGGATGGAGCGAGGTTCACCACCTTATGAACACATGATTGGATTAAGGATATTACCACATGGGCTCAGGAATACTTTACAGCATGTACAACAATTTGATCTGGCCAATTTCATAATTACAAAAAAAGTTGCATTTAAGCAATGAAACATTGTCATTGTGAGCACGTCATGCAGACAGTACCATTTACCTCAAAGCACTGCTGTTCACAGAAACACCAGCATGGCTCCAGATTCTTCATCTTGTTAAATTAAGGACCAGTTTCCACATGTTCCCACATTACGTGTCAGGGGAATTGCCCTCCTCCATTGTTGTTGCCAATAGCCTTACCTTGACTGCCACAACGACCTCACCGCTTGCCACACATCAACGTGAACATCATGCCAATCATACTGGAAATGTAGACAGTGTTTAGTTATGGAAAAGTTTTTAAATGGTAACCTGCTGTGGATTCAATAAAAAAAAAATAAATAAAAATAAAAATTTCCGATAGTATGTCAGTCCCTGAAAGCTTCTTAGGAAAATGAATAAGCAGTGTCACAACTAACAAAGCCATTGTTCTCTGACTTGACTGAAATCACACTTTGCTACAGTCTAAATAATAGGGAGCACTGGACAGTATGAAATAGTGAAAATAAGCAATTAAATTGCATGGTCCTCTAAATTGTCATTTTATTTCTTTTCTTTTGTGCCTCATACTGTGGTTTCATGGGTATTACTAAAATGTCCAGAAACTATTAAAATCAAAGTGCCTTCATAAAAGAGAGATTTATAGCCACTGACTGTGGTTTCATTAACGCTTCCTGCAGCTCGTGGTGTCTGCTGAGCTGTTAAATGACTGTAATGAGGGTTACTGGACAAAAATTAAAAACCCTTTATGATGGGATTGGCAAATACACAAGCAGATAAAAAAAGCCAGACAGTATGAACACCATTGTACATTTTAAAAATAATCATGAAGGCATATATTTCGGCACAATAATACCACCCATTGTTGTGCCTCAATGTAGCCACAAAATCATGATGGTAAGAGCATCCTGTTCACAGTAAAGCACTGAATTATTATTTCCAGTGCTTTTTATTGACTTGTCTACTGTAAATTCTCAACACTTTCTGCAGTTGTTTCACATTAAAAGCCTTAAGTCTGCTCTATGGTTTTTAATATGAAACATTCGTCCAGGAATTGTGAACAAAATGGAAAAGAATTTAAAAAAGGTAATTATTTCATAAATGATTCATAATAATGCATTCATTCAAATGACAGCAGACCAGAAGCTGCCGTCCAAAGGCTAATCACAGTAATTAGATTTTTGGTTCAAGTAGAGTTAGAACTAAACCTCATATCTTTTTTGTCTTGTGACAAAGTTTCAGAGTTCAAGTTTAGTGTGTTTCAGAGGAATAAAACTGTATAATAATCAGTAACCACAAAACCATGGCAGATTGCAGAAAGTAAAGTTGTATTGTGAAGTACTGTGGTCTGCTTTGGCATTCTACCAGCTGATTTCACTCCCTACCCACCTAACCTCACACAACAAATCAGTTTCAGATGACACTATCCAGGGAAAATAGGATGGTGAAACTGAAATTGAAAAGAAAATACCTGGAGTATGCTAAGCAACTATGACATTAAGCATTGAGAAACCAGCAAACACATTATAAAAAGCCTCAGTATAGACAGGCGATGTTTTGTTAGCTGCTGTATGCTTACCTGCTCCCCGAAAGTTGTAATATTACTCTCTATAACTTCACATCATTGCTTTCATCATTCATTCATGCAATCTTTATTTATCGTACTATTGGTTTCACCTGTAGGTACAATTGTGTCAGTTTTAATGTGTGTTGTGAAATGTTCCATATGTGTGCAGCACAAAGACTAAAAACCGGCACTTCAGCAGGTCCCGTGATGACTATGGGACCAGTTTAATAAGGAAGTGAAGTATAGTGGCAGGTTGTCGTTAAACCTTTATAAAGAGAAACCAATGCCTGTCACGATTTACTGTTACAGACACCCCCACAACTTTTTCACACAAGATGCAATGACGGGTAGAATAACTGTCAACAGTAATGAATCTTCGGGCGATAAACTGAATCTAAAGAGTGGGGGCACAGGTGTGTCTATACATAACATCACCATTATCCGAGACATTCAGGAACATAGGCTCAGTTTGGCTTCCTAGGAAAATTTGCTGTTTCTGTACAAACATGCAATTTTTTTGTCAAGGCTTGCTGACGTGTGTCAATGTGAAATTTGAATGAAAGTTTGTCATAGCAAGATATTTATACTCTGAGATGCTCTGAATACTGTGTCCATTCAGACTGACAATAAGCAAACCACTGTCCACAGTATCTCTGGGCGGAGAGAATAGCACATATTCAGTCATGGTAGTGTGAGTGTTCAGTGTGAGAGAATTTTCTATCACAGGTCTTCTGTACAGTTAGGCGCCCAAAGGTCTCAAGGTTGGATAACACAGAAATGTCAGACGGAGACACATTAACATAATATTTAGAGGCCATTCTAGCAGACATCAGACAGGAATTCTCCTGTCCTGATGTTACTAGAGAGGTAGCCATGGTCTTATAGATAAACTGTATAGACAGATACCGGACCGATTCGAGGAAGAATGCTTGAGGTCTCATTTTAAAGGAATTAGGTCAAAGGTGTCCTCGGTTCGAGGGTTGGATGTCAGGGCAGGCGTAGGTATGGGTATTTATACACCCCATTAGAAAGGACATCTTCAGAGTTTGGTGTGGCACTACCTTGGTTCACTTGTGGACATTGTGTTGCTCATCAACTTCTCCTTGATGCATCAAGCCTGCAATAAATACTTCTGCCTAAGACATCTGAAGTCTCCTGGTGAACTCCCTGCTTCAGCTCACAAGAATTTCCACCACATTCAGTATTAGCGAAGTAATACAGAATTGTATCATGAGCAAAGATGAGCATTAGAAAAATGTTATAGAGGATGTAATAATGTTGAAATAAATTGTGAACAAAACTGGACCTGCTTTGACAGTTGTAAACTGTGCTCTGGGACAAAATGAGCAAATTTCCATGTCTTGTGGATGGACAATTGCACAGCACAGAAGAAGAGTCAGTGCCTCCTGACATGTCCACTGGTATAATGATCCACAGCTCCAACTCCACTGAAGACATCACACTCAAATATGTTGGACCAGGGCACACCTCCATGAGTGCTGACAGATTTCATTATAGGGAGGAGCAAGAGCAGAGGAGGCCTGGGGCGTTATCCTTGATTTCCAGGACCCCAGCAGTGTAATTGCATCCTCTCACTCAGGAAAAGTGGATGTGGTTGAATTCTAAAATGAAGACATCTGGGTATGGAAAGCAGGACACTCCATGACGAAGCTGCAGAATGTGTCTCATCTGGCGGAGATCGAATTCAGGAGAGGATCAAGGAGCGTGTGGGTGACACTCTCCCACCATCAAGAGGAATCACCCCACTGGACTCTCTCATGAAGAAGACCACTCTTGACATCCCTGAGCAACTCAGGTCTGCAGTGAAGGGGACTGGGAGGCAGAACAGCTGCGTGTTTTGGAATGTTTTGCCAAGAGTGCAACAGATGAAGAGAGAGCTGAGACTCAGTGAAACAAACCGACCTGCTCTGTATACATTTCTGTTTTAAGTAAACTATTCTGTTTTCTTAACTTAATTTCATTATTATTATTCAGTAGCTTTTATTTTCCATTTTCTCTGTATCTTGTTTTACATAAACTTTCTATCCCTGTTTCTTGTTCATTTTATATTTTTTTTTTACAGAGACGAAGTCATGTATCTTAATCAAACTGCAGAGATACTGAAACAATATTTAAAATCTTTAATCATAATGCAATTTGAGATGTTGTTTCCATTTTAAAAAATCTGTACTTAAATAAAATCAAATATCTAATTTAAAATGAGCCATTATTGACATTAAAAGCATGCAATTTTATATATGTGTGTGTGTGTGTGTGTGATTCCATTTATTCATTGTGTTGAATAGTAAACACAGATAATGTAAATTATTATAATTATATATTAACAGTACTAATTATATATTATATAGTATGATACTGTCATCAAGGTAGCAACACTGGTGACAGAGACAACAATGATAAAAACGATGAAGATGATAATGGAAGTTTAACTTCATGGAGTGAGTAAAAATACTGACATGAAATGATATTACTTTCTAATATTCATTCATTCATTCATCTTCTATACCCGACTATCCCTTTCGGGGTTGCGGGGGGACTGGAGCCTATCCCAGCTGTCAATGGCCGAGAGGCGGGGTACACCCTGAACCGGTCGCCAGTCGATTGCAGGGACTTTCTAATATCATGTCTATAACTCTTAACTTGTCTACACCTAATTAAAGATGCACAAATTCATGAATAGAGTTGTTAGATGTTGTTAGGTACAGAAAATCAATGTTCAAAAAGTTTTTATTCACTGAAAATTAGAAGCTGAAAGAAAACTGCAACGTTGCAGTTACTGCACTTCACCTTTGCATTGCTGATAGAATCACCTCAGGCAAGGTGAAGGCAACGTGCAGAAACTACATTTTTGGGGTCAAAGTCACAAATCAGCAATCAGTAGTAGTTCCTGAAGGATTTGATGGGCAAAAATACAGGATGATTTCTAAAATATGATCAAGTAAGCAATATATATCCATAATCAGAGACCATTTTAACTTAAGGTTAAGCTCGAATATCAGTGCTGTCACATAAAGGGCTGTGTCGCTCTGTATTTAAAGTGAAGTTCACTCTAGATTTTTGAGGTAAGAAAAACATACTTGCACTCTGTCTATGGATGTTCATTTCCTGAGACATCAGGGATGAAAACTTTTAAAAAGGTTTATCAAAATTACTGGACAATTAACAGAACAATCATCTGAACACCATCATTAGTTGTGCAGTGACAGCAAGAAACTCTACAAAAACACACACAAGAAGTCACATGATCAGCACATGACCTGAGATGCAGAAGCCACATGACTTCTGAAATGTCACTGAAGTGTGCTTGCCAGAGGAGATGATATTTTTAGAAGAGTTTTCTCCAAGTACATCATCCCTGTGTATATAAAGTGCTGAAGCTGAAGCTCTAAGACAGCTTTTGGTCCATCCAAAAGACCATATTGCTAAGTGTCTCAAGAGCAAACTTGCATAAGCGGTCAAGTGCAGCGAGGGGTGTACGGATCTATATATTAGGGAAACTAAACAGCCGCTCAATTGACACGTCTCAACACAGACGAGCAACCTCCTCAGGACTGCAGGTTTCACACATTTACAACAAAAGAAGCATAGTTTTAATGATCATGAGGTACATATCCTGGACAGAGAAGACAGACAGCTTGAAAGCGGGTTCAAGGTGTCAGTGACAAAGTATATGTCAACACTGCAGCAGGGAGGGGTCAGATGTGTCTGCTGTGCTTGTCCTGCTGCGATCACACCCAGCTGGGGTGAAGCATGGCATTATACTGCCACGCTGTATCACAGAGGCACAGGGTGAGGAGAGGGCATGTTGTCACCACTAATTGGCTGTGAAAGCAGGATTATTAGACTGGGTTCAGTTATTCTTTAACATAGATGAGGCTTTTCAGTTTTGAGCAGGATCTTAAAAATCTTAAAAGTCCACTATCCTTCAGTTCAGATGCCACACACATCTAAATTCACATGCGTTTTTGTCAGAGGATAAAGTAACCTAAACCGCAAATTGACTTCATCATCATGGGTGAATGTTTGTGTTCTCCTCTTGCCTTCCAGTTGAAAAATGGCTTGTTACATTGACAGCATTCTGACTTAAATCCAGTGGGCAACGCTGGCAGCGAGAAGGCTCATTAGCTTGTGGATAACAGGCGTCATTAGTTTAAATAAGGAATGGCTAGAAATGATGAAGCACTGTTTTCAAGCCAATGAAGGACAGCGTGGAAACTTTCTGTTTCTGGGAACTCAGGTCATTCCCTTCCTTTTAAAAAAAAAAAAATCCGAGACTTAAAATAGTCATCATGGTATTATATATTATATATATATATCTTTTTTGATTAGATAAATATTCAAAATTCATATGTCCGGCCATTCCTGAGGTGCTATGACTCTAACTGTACTTCTTTCTTAGTCCAGCAATCTGTCTCACCGCCAATGAAAGTCTCCACACTTTGGCTGCAGAACGTCACTTTACATGAAAATGAACAAGTCTGAGTAATTGTTGCGACCAGTGTGCTGCATGTATCAACATGCGTACGGGGAGAGGGAGACATGGAGAGACAGAAACAAAGGGAGGGAGAGGGATAGAGACCATCAGGCAGAGTGAGAGGTCAATTATAAAGAAATAGAAAAGAGCAGAGGAGAGAAAAGGTCAGGGAGAAAGAGTAGGAGAGTTATGAACAAA
This sequence comes from Chaetodon auriga, assembly GCF_051107435.1. Lineage (NCBI taxonomy): Eukaryota > Metazoa > Chordata > Actinopteri > Chaetodontiformes > Chaetodontidae > Chaetodon > Chaetodon auriga. The sequence goes on from NC_135082.1 coordinate 5,753,490, forward strand.
GGAAGAGGAGACAGGAGAGGTCAAGGGGAGACAGCAAGCAAATGAGCAAGTGAAGAAAAGAGAGACAGAAGGGAAAAAAACAGTGTAGGAGGAGGAGGAGACGAAGGAGGAAGGTCAGTGATGAAGTGGCAGACAGCCTGCCAGACTCCCCACGGCTCTGAAACACTGACTCACAGACTGATGGACTGGGTGGATGGAAGGGGTGGGAAAATGGAAGGAAGGGAAGAGGAAGGGATGGCATGGCGACAGGATAGGAGGGATGACTGACTTGCCAGCCTCGAGACTCACAGAAGGAGGTTATTGAGTGAGGCTGCTGTATTTGCTGTATAAAGCGGTGAAAATATAATGTCACAATGGCATCTTTGAAATGATAGTAGCAACAAAGGGCTGAGATTGTGTGCTGGACATTCATGGGCTGGCAGTGTTGATCAGTTTTCAGACATGGCTGCTCCCAGCTCAACTTGATTAGCGTTGTTAGCATGGTGTAACATCAATGAAACCTGCATGAGTCACTAATCTTTTATCATCTAATAAAGTTGATGTGATAAATGTGTTAGCTAATAGTTGCCTATCGATCCATCCAGCTGGAGCAACATTAGCATTCGGTGGTGTTTCTGTTCAACCTCTGGTTCTTAAGATGCTAAATGCTGCACTGTGCGCACCAGCTAGCTGCCAACTGTCAGCTATTTGGAGCCAGGCAGGTAGTGTGCAGTGGCTTTATCAAAGCTGCTTTGCTGAGAACAGCAACTTTCCAATCCAACTCTTAGATCTGTGGGCATAAAATCAAAACAGTGAGTTGAAAGATGCTTAAATACCCCACTGAGAAGAATTATCAAGGCATGATTCACTGGTCGCCACTGCGACTCCTTTCACATTATGCACTCGATCCGTTGATAATATAAGAATCTTGACTAGTGCAGCTTTAAAAAAGAAAAACTTCAGTTGATTATTTTAAGTGAGAACATCCATGCTTATATTAGCCAAGAAAAAAAGAGTGGAAGCTGGTGAAAACAGTTAATCTGATGCCCTCTCTCTGAAGCTCACCAATAAGAAAAAAACAAAACAAAAAAACAGGTATTTAATCTATACACAAACAGGAAGTTAAAAAAAAAAAAAAAAAAGTGAATTAGGTGGGAGTAAGGTGCTACAACATTTCTTTATTTTTTCGCCGAACGAAGAGTTTATCCATCCAGCACTTTTTACACATTTAGCATGGGTTGCCAGATAAAGTCGGAGAACGCAGGCTGTAGTAGAGGTCTCGATGATAACACACCTGGGAACCTCACTGTGACTGCAAGGCTCCAGGAAATGAGTTCAACCAGCCTCGGTTCGCTGGGCACATGCAGCTAAAAGCCAGTGTTTGGCCAGGTAATCTTCGCTCAAGTCGGAATATTATCAGGCTTCACCACATGGACACCAATGATAAAACTGTCCTTACATTTTAGTCTACATGCACTACATCTTCAGTTACTTTCGTGGACTTTTCACCCGCTCTCGTTTCCAGAGCTGTATCACAGATATATTGCCACATTGGGATTTCCCTCCAGCATCGTTGCACTACTTTAAACCACCCGGCCTCTCTCCTCCACTATGCAGTGTAAGTGTAATGCATTGATGGGTCCAGCAAAGCAAGCCCTTGTGTTGACAGACAAGTGTTCAACATGAGTGGGAAATGTGGGGAAAATGTCGGAGACGTGACTTCATAAGAGAACAAAAACAGTCAGTTAGTTAAATATTAGGCAGGTGCTTAAAAGTTGTCACTTCCGTCTGAACCCCAGCGGTCTGTTTTAATCTCACAGTTCTGAGTCACATTCATGATGTCAGCGTGAAACAAAAAAGTAGTATGTCGTGCTTTGATTCTTGCAGGCTCGACCGACAGTGTGGCTGTAGTGTGAAGTTTCATCCATCTGAAAAGCTACTGTTTCATGCCAAATAGTAATAATGAAAATAATAACAATTCAATAGAATCAGAAGGACTTTTTATGATGACTCCAACATAACACAGCAAGTGTCAGCTGCACAGCAGTCTGATGGAATCGCATGTAGAAAACTGTAGCCTTGGATCTTGATTCTTGAACATTATTCTAAACGATGATGCATGATGAGCAGCAAGAAACTATGTCTTAGGTCAAGCACTTAGCAGCTGGAGGATGGTACAACAACAGAAAGACAGACACGGTGAGCTTAGTAAAAGCTTGAAGTGATAGAAACAGTGTGTCCACCACTGTACTGTTTAACAGGAGCCATTCTTAGAGACAAATACCATGTCATTATTTTACCTCAGAAAAAGTCACCAAGGTGAAAAGAGAACAGCTGTGATAGAAATAACTCGAACAGTCAGTTGTTGAAATATGATTTGTGATGGGATCTGGGAAAACCAGTCACATGTTGAAATTTTACCTTTTGGAGATTGTAATATCACCAAGAAGCTTATTTCAAGCTCTTTTCAAATCTGTTTTCATTATTTTTATATCTGGTTTGTATCAGGTGTTATGATCACTCAAAGTCAGCTGATCAGTAGGATTTTTTTGGAGCAGAATTTTGAGAAAAACATGTTTAAAGACAAGGATTCTACATCAGAACACAACCAGCTACCTCAAACTCTTTCCGTCTCTGAAGCTTTGGCATCTCTCTCTGTGTATCTCGTAGCATCTGACTGAGGTGTCAAAATAATGTTTTGATGCGTAGCTCACATAAGACTGACGCGAAAATGTGCATTAATATGACTTTGTCTTCATGTTATGTGGTTTACTATGATTACGGTGACCAGATGTCCCGCTTTGTGTGGGACAGTCACGCCTTTCCATCACTTTTCACACATCCTGCAAATTGTGACATTGTCGCGAATTGTTAGCGACACTCTCAACAACAATTTGCGACAATGTCACAATTTGCGGGACGTGTGATAAACCGTCTTCGTAGGCTATGTAGACTAACAAGTAAGGGGCGGATTTCATGCGTTGTTCGTTTTTCATTCGTAGGAGAAAACAACAAATAGTGTGCCTAATTGAAATAATGTTTTTAACATATTAAACAAGTGAAATATAATGAGATATTTTCAGGAATGATAAACAACATGTTGTAAAATAATAATTTAATTAAAACCCAATTTCACCAATATTTTGACTTTTGACCTATTTTCACGTTTTCCTGGAAAAGTGCCAGCGCGACATCCGACAGGTTTTCCTAGATTCCATCACATTTGTCCTAACCCTCAGTTCTTGAATTGAAGTGAAAGGTGGCACTTGATGCAATCACAACCAGACATTATAATTGAAGCAACTACGTCATGGAAAAATGTCTTTTCCAGATTGGATAATTCTTTTTTTTTTTTTTTTTTTTTGGAATTTCAACTCATTTCAAAATTGCTGACATTTTTCTCAGCATGCAATCGTCAAGTTTCGTCATGACAGGGGAAACTTTCAAAAGTGGGCAAGTAAGAAAAAGTAAGAAGACCACAATTGTTCCTTAGTCTGAGCTGCCTGTGCCTGAACAGAGCCTTAAAATGTTTAATAATGCTGTAGCAACTGACGTTTCTCTCAGTATGCTAATGTTGTGGTTAGCAAGTATGTGAGAAAAGTAGTGAGCCAGCAGGAGAGCGGCAGGTTGTACACACTAACACATGCAAGAGGCACATGAGCTCAGAGACTGAGAGCTATTTCAAAGGTTGGTTTTGGTCAGACATATTGAATTTTTCTGAATCTCATGCAGAATTTGGATTGTATTTGCGGTTGTGTATTAATGCCCAGTAGCTGACTTTTGTATCAGTTTTGCTACATGCAGTGCTAAAAATGTACTTCAGTTGAATTCTGAGGTATTTGCTGCCAACAATATGTGATTATTTCTATTTTATGCTACTGTTTGAGTTCTACTTCACTACATTTCAGAAGGAAATGTGTTTTTCTCCTCTGCATTTAACCAACAGCTGGAGTTACTTGTTATTTTATATTTTATGAACACAATATGGTCAATTTATTATAGTTATACATTAAACTCTGACAATATGTAAAGTAGTTAACATTAATTAGCTCCACCTGTCATGTTAAAATGCCACTTGCATGTTCAAAGCAAGCTCTACCATTTAAAGTTTCTGAGGAACTTTTGGAATTATTCTTGAACTTTCAGTGTAAGTCACAATGATGTCAATGTAACAATGTGTTAGTGCTGTTAGAAAAAAGGTTCAGACAGGTTGCTATTGTGCCTCCCAGGACCATTTAGTAAAATCACAGTAATTCATGACTTGTCATGGCTTCTGTCGTAAAGGGCCATGGCCTTTCTCAGTTTAACCGCAGGGTTAATTGAAGTATTATATTTTTGAATGAAGAGTGCAATTTTCTAACTTTTAACTTTTTAAATTTTTCCAAGCTTTGAAACAAAAGACTTTCTGATAAAAAAAAAAAAAAAAAAAAACTCTTTAAATTGACTGTGCAATGTATAAATGCCACTGTAGTGTACATCTTAGGAATAAATGATTTGTGGCTGGCAAATATCAGTTGTCTATAAGTTATTCATTCTTAATCTCCTTGAAATGCGTCAAACATCTTGGGTAGCAGCCCTTACAGATCAAAGTGTTCCTTTAAACCCTGTTCCGGTCTGAATATTCACACCTATACATTAACAGAGCACAGCAAGCTCTTAGGTTGGCTGCATGTTCAAAGTAGAGCCTGATGATGACTTATATCGCCTCTAGTCTTACAGCCCCCATACTTGATGACAAGCTTTAAAAAGGGAGGTTTCGCTTATGCCAGAGAATGCAGAGAAAAAAATAAAATAAAATATATATATATATATATACAGTATAATAAACCATATAAGAAAACCTTTTAAAATTTTAAATACAACTAAAAGAGCCACGATGTGACATTAAAGGTGTCTATGAGTACAGTAAGCACATAAAGTATTTATATGGCAACATTTTCCTGTCCCGTATCTGCAGCAAATGTGTTGGTATTCTATATATTTTACTCATTAGCAACAAATCCCATAAAAACCCCACGAATAAAGCAAACAATAAATGAATCCCAATAACAAGTATCAATATATCTTATCCCTCTGTGCCATAGAGCCCTGATGTTGTCCAGAGTGTATTAAAAACGCATCAGTCAGGCAAACTGTATCACTGCAGGACGTGTTCCTTCATTTTGATACACACACTGTAGTTCATTTTGACTGATTCCACTGTCCCACTGTCTCCAACTTTATTCATCCTGAAGGAAGTGGAAGAGTAAAGGAATAGTTCATCATTTTAGGAAATACACTAATTCACTGTCTTGTTGAGAATTAGATGAAAGGTTGATGCCACTTTCATGTCCATATGGGAAATATAAGCTGTCGAGCCAGTGCCTGGTTAACTTAGCTTAGCATAAAAACTGGAACTGAATCTAACCACTTCTCATTAATTAACACATTATTTCTTGGTATTGAATTTCTGCTAAGCTACCTGGCTGGCTTGTGGTGCCTGCCCCATATTTACCATATTGACAGGAGAGTTGTACAGTCTTCTCAGAAAGTGAATAACTGTATATCCCAAAGTGTCAGGCTCTTTCAAGATCAGTGCCAACGATAGTCAGTTCTCTCTGAAACAATGTGTATTAATCAACAGCTAAAAACAGTCCCCAACAAACGTATTATTCTGAATCATGTTTGCCAAAAACTACAGCGTCCAGCCGTTGTAGGGAATGAGCCTTTTCAGAAATGATGCTGTATGTTTGTGAGTCATTTTAAAGTTTCATGCCTTCAAAAGCAATGAATGTGCTTGGAGCCACAGACAGGGCAGGGAAGTCACTCCATATTGACTGATGGACTAACACATCATCAGTTTGTTTTTTTCATGAGATTTGTTGATAATAAGAAAAAAATAGAACATTTTGTTGACCATCAAACACCTCAACAGGGAACAAGAAAACATTTAAATGTATTTGTGCCTTCAAAACTCAGGCAGCATTGAAGCTTTGTTGGGCATTGCATTTCTTCCCTTCCAGCCATCTTTCCTTTCCTCTCTCATCTTCATGCATGTACCTAATCCCTTCTCTCTGTCTTGCCCTCACATCTCTCCCGCGCCCCACTCCAGATTGCAGCTTTATTGCCCCTCTCAGCTCTCACCCACTCACTTACACACCCGGCCATCCTCTGGAGCATCATCCAGGGATGTTTTCATCCTCTGCCCAATTCGGTGCAGTGTCCCCTGGGCAGGGATGCCAGAGGTCCTTGAACGCCCACGGATGGATGAGGGTGGCTGTGTATGCTTGCATATTTGCTTATCTGTGTCTGATTTAGCAGACGTTTCATCTCGCTGTCGTTGCTTGATGCTCTGTTTATCGAATCACACCTATCTTGCTCTGCTTTTTCGCTTTTATCCCTCAATGTTTTCAATAAGTAACTTTCCTTTCTCTTTAAATTGTTAATGTAACAATTGGAAAAACAGCCTTACTCCAGGATTTTGTGTGTGTGCATGTGTGTGTGTTCCTTTCTTTCCAAAGCATCTCATATCTCTAGCTGTGGGCACAGCACTGGGTATCTGTGTGTCCTTGTTATCAGCCTCAACCTTGATTAGTGGTTAGTGACATAGACAGGAGTAATTAGAAGGGTTTGTGTTTCAGCACATCAACGAAACAGGCCGTGATACAAACAGAGTTTGATAACCCTAAATGAAGCAGAGGTGGAGATAATACTGCTGACCTTTAAAAAGTAATGAGTATGGGAGAGGTTTACAAGGTTCAACAATAGTCGCACTTATTAGGAAACATTATGTCTGACAGGGCTGCACCACAGCAAGCTGGGAGTGTTCTGTGTGTCAGACCACCACTGCACACATTTACCCCACAGGGATCAATTAAGTCTCATCTTATCTTGGACAGGCCTGCAGCACCTTCTGCATATAGATGGGAGAGCATTTTGGACATGCCCAGTTGTTGCTCATGTTGGAATAGATTCAATGAACTTCTTAAAAAATACATGAATATGTTCATACAACAGATTGTGAGCTTTGAATTCTAAAGTTTTGGTGGGCGGATTGTGCTGGTAAGCTTTTTTTTAATACTGTTTGATCCCACAATTTACTTCAAAAGGCTCTTTACAAAAAAAAAAAAAAAAAATACAGCTTAGTGTAAAGCTCCACTATATTTATAGAAATCTTCATCTCAATAAGAACCTGGTAAGTCTTATCTTCACTGACTTGGAAATACTGTAGGTTAGGTTTTCATCCCTCTGTTTGCTTGTGAGTCAGTGAGATATTTGAGATGTTTGTTGGACATGGATATATTGATTAGATGTTAGCGATGATGGCTCTGATATGTTGGATTACTGAATCTAACCAGACATGTTACAGCCATGTTTTTTCTGTCTGTCTCACACAGGTCTGATGGAACAGATATACTTCCATTTTAATCAACACTGTCTACTTGCATGTCACTCATATGAACATAACTGCAACACAATTAATCTCTTCAGACTTGCCTCTTTTCTACTTACATAGCCACAGTGACTGTATGTCAGGTTGTAAGCACTGCCAAAAGATGTTTGAGTACACAGCAGTACTTAACCTGAAGGCAGCCTGTGTGACAATGATGGAGGACTGATGCTGCAGCACTGTTGACGTGCTGCTTTCAGCACATGACCAGTGTACTCATAGTGTAAACCCCCTTTCACAGCTATTACTGTCAGAAGAGTTGCATTTCCACTTGGTAGTTACATACATTACCACTACGCAAGGCTGAAATCATGACTGCTTTGTCGCAGTGAGTGTGTTTACACGCATTAAATTAATAAGGTTACACAGAGAACTCAGATGATTGGAGAATATGCTTTCCTACACTGTGATAAATGCAAATCCATGTATACATGCAGCAGGTCAGAAACCAGATTTCTTTAACCTAGACCTTGTTTTATTCTTCCTGTCTTTTGTGTGGAGCAGAGAACGACAGAGCAGAGCTTCTCTCACAGTGAAAATGTGCGTGAATTTCACAAACTGTCAAATGTGCAGAACCGGAAACAATTAGCTATGTTGGCTGGAGGATAGGTAGTGTTTCAGTTTCAGTGATTTAAAATATGTGGACGTATCGCTCTGTGTGATTACCTCGCCTTTGTTCATGTATTCTTGTGAAAAGTTGATTAGAAACCTAGCTATCCATATACATGGCCAAGAAATCAGTGTTCTCAAGCAGAACATTGAAATGCTCTTTAGCACCTTTCTCCTGTTGATTTCTTAAATGTCATATAAATTAAAAGCCTGCTTTCTGTAATCAGTGGAAGGGGTTTGGAAAAGTAGCTACATTTCTCCTGGAGAATGTTTTCTTGACCATGTACGCAGATAACCAGGGTGTACATGAAAAGACTGCATGCAAGACAAAGGAACAGATGAGCAGTTTGATGAAAGAGATATTTACATGCTGCAATGTGCTCTCACATTGAAAATAATTCCATACCAAGTCTCACAAAAAGTGAAACTAAGACAAAGAAGCCTTTAGATGTCTAAATAAGACTGTTTTCCACCACTGAACATTTGACTATTTGTCAAATTCAGACACAGTTGTGCCACTCTGTCTGATCATAAGGATCAGGAAGACCATTCATTTGTGGCCGGAGAGATGGATGCATTCACGCTTGTATAACATCCATTTACATTGCCTCTTAGACCACCTCCTGAAGAGACTGAAGATGTCAGATTTCGATTCACTCAGTTCACATGTATTGACTCCATCTTCAGGGGAAAATGCAAGAAACCGCCAGGTGTAAATGGGGCCTTAGGTTAAAGTATACTCTGGTTGTGTTTTGGTAGAAAGCTCTGACATCTGTGCTTTCCAAGTCAGATTCCTCCATACATAGGCAGGGTTGGCGGGAATTACATTCAACCAGCATTTAGGGTAACTACTTGCATGTAGAATTGGTCAGTATTGTAGATTTGCCCAGCCTGTGGAGAGGCCACCGTAAACCTAAGGACTCTTGGATGGACTCTTCCTCACTTTGCTCTGTGTAAACAGCACCCAGCCGATCCACTGCTGCTCCTCTCAGGCAGTGGCAGCAGTAAGAGAACCAGAAAAAACTGCATGAGAGGAACTACACCCCCTGACGAGACATGACATTGCTGTGAAACTACATTTTTGACAACCTTACCTCAGCAATGTCAGCAGCTGGCATCTGAGGTAGGAAAATCACTGCCGGGGAAAATCCTCTTATCTGGACTGTGCTGAGGCCAGGAGTGAGGCAGCGGCTGGGATTTGGACCAGGACTGCAGCCAGAGGAGGAGCTGGACTCTCACACAGATGATTGGGCTTACGTTGGACACACAAAGCAGCCAGCACAGGATGGAAGAGGATACACCCAGTGGCCTCCAACAGCCTAGAGGATTTAAAGACAGGAAAGTGGATGGGCTCCAACTTCATGGCATCCTCTAGCAGCTCTTGATCCGCTGGGCCCTCTTCCACGGATGACACTTGATCAATGTCCCCCCTGTGTGGAGGTGCTGCAGTGGGAGCTGGAGGCAGCAGGAGGGTGACAGAAAGGGTTCCTGATGGCAGAGGCAGCAAAAAGCAGCTCTCTTGTCAGGATGAGTCCTTGCTGGCATGCACCAAGAGTGGAAATACACTTGCTGTCCTTTCTGTAAAGGAGTGCTGTTTGATGTCAGTAATTCAATTTTTACTTAAAGAAGCATTAAGTAATCTATGACTTTAATAAACCTCTATCAGCCACCAGGGAAGGCAGAGGCACTGACAAGAGTCTGGCACACATTCCTCTGGTCAGTAATTGACACAAATTCTAATGTCATATTTTTATAATAGAGAGCAGGAAGCTGGGTAATTAAAGTGTAGTCATTAAAGTGGAAACATCAAGCAAGGAGGTCAGATCAACATGCAAAATGCATTTCTACAAACCGCTGTGTCAGCTGCTCTTTTCCACATTGGCATTTTGCCTTGAGAACAATTTAAACAAAGTAATGATTCAGATATGGCAAAAAGATATTGTGGTGCTTTCTCTTCTCCTGACATGTACCAACTGTGTTCTAATTAGCTGGTCTCATATGTACATGGCACACTGTATTTGGAGAGCAGCTTGTCACTAACTTCAAAGTCAGTGTTGGATGAACAAGCATGGCTGTAGGAACAGAGAAGAAATCATAATGTATAGATAAAAGAGGAACCATAGGTTTACTACAAGCACACAAGCACCAAGTCAAGGATGTAGTTAAAAAGCATATATTAGTTAGGGAATATCAAAACAAGAAATATTGCAAAAGGAAAGTGGTCACCGGTTTGGACCAACACTGGGTCTTCTTCAGGGTGTGGCAGCCAGAGTGGAACGTTGTGATTCCTTGTAGACAATTAGTGGTCAGGAGGCTACACTACACCAGCGTATCACACGGTAAAAAAGCTAATAGTGAAAGTAATGGTGGCACGGTGGCAACACTGTGGCCTCACAGCTAGAAGGTCCCGGGTTCGATTTCCGCTGTGGGCGTCGAGGGCGTGTCCTCCACCATGCCTTTGGTGCCTGCTTGAGGAAAAAAAAGGGGGGCTTTTCTGTGTGGAGTTTGCATGTTCCCCCCGTGTTCACCTGGGGTATCCTCCTTAAAAAAACCCTACTAAAAACACGCAAGAAGATCACCACCTGACCAATGGTGACAAAGGAATCTGGGTCCCTGGGCACCGGTCGGATGGCAGCCCACCACTCCTGGTCTGCCATGGAGGAAGGACGACCAAGATGGGTTAAATGCGGAGGACAAATTTCATAGCGTGTTCGCATGTATGTTGTGTGACAAATAAAGGGGATTGTCCCTCTGATCCTTCTTCTTCTTCTAATAGTTATAATCATAACAATAATAAAATAAATAAATAAAAATAAAATAGGCCCAATACATCAATTTACAAAAAAGGGCCTGAAATGTATTTCCTCATTAATGCCTGAATATGCCAAAGCATTAAATTTAAAAATCCAATAAGTCTGTCTCTGAAGTCATTTATTAAGACAATCACCACCGCTGATAGCCTGCTCAACAAACTCAAAATCTTCCACTTTCAAAAGGCTGTTGTTGTTATAACAGTTATGGAAATGACTTTCCATATGGTAATCTACATTGTTTATTTTCTGCCACTCTATCTCTCTGGTGCCTCTTAGTATGCCACATGGAACATTCACATGGAAAGGTGAGGTAGTACCAACATATGGGGATTGCAATAATAAAATGTTTATTTTTTATATCTCTCTTGTCTTGAGATCTACATATTCCTTCTGTTGTATAATGTTGGAGCAGTGACTTCCATGCATTTGAAAGTCTCAGTAGGCCTCTTAAGCCAGTGGCTTCACCTCCAAGTCTGTAAGTCTGTCCTTTATGGGGGAGGCTTGTTTGTCATTTTAAGACATATTGATACACACAGAGTCTCAAATATAGGCAAGGGTATTAATGGACAAACCTAGCAGCCATACAGGTCCCTTTACATTGTCTTGTAACAGGAACATTATGTTACTGAACACCCGCTCAGAGCTCCAGAGTAAAGCCTGTAGGGGGTGCCAGTCCTTCTCTATTTGATACACAATAACTGACTGCTCTAAGGTCATCAAAATGATCACTATTCACATGGAAAGGTTGCATCCAGAGTCCCAGGCAACATCTGTAGTGCCCCAAATATATGAAGGTAGCTTATGAACATATTTAAAATAATAGTCTATAAACTGTGAAGCTGGTTCAGTGAGGGTTCCATTTGCTGCCACAAATTTTCAGTTTGTTGTGAACTCTAATATAAGTGGCAAGTCTTGGGTGTTCATATGATAGGAAGCCCTGTTCCTAGGTGTTAAACCAAGCACAGCTTCTTGCTGTGTTGAAAAGAATGCTGAGTTTCTCCTTCATATGAGGAGGATGGTTTCCACAAAGTTCAGTATAATACTGGATATTTTGTAGTTGGTGATGGGCTTCTTCATTGTATTTATTATAGTGCCACACCACAACAGCCCCACCTTTATTGGCTCTTTTTATGATCATGTCTTTATTACACTGAAGCTCAGTCAAGGCTGTGCGTTTGGAGCGATGAGATGATAGTTATGTGGAGATGGAAGCGGTTTATGAAATTATTTTTGAATATCATAATCAGCCTTCCAAATAAAGGCCACCAGGCTGGGGTTGTTCCTCAAAGGACAAAAATGAGACTAGGGTTTAAAATCATCTCAGAAGTGGAGGATGGGGGCTGGGGAGTATTGTCCTCTGCAGGTTGCCTCTGAGAACTAAGGTGCACTTTCCCAGAGAATCTCAATAAGTCGATCCTCTCGAACGATAAACCCTTTGACAGTACCTTGATCTGGTGTGTGAGCTCCACAGGAGAGAGGTTTATCATCGTGTAATGTGCATCCAGCTCCTTGATCACGTGAACCTCTGTCCTGTGGGTGACCTCTTGCGAGGTAGGCCACTCTTCCTTCAAAAATATTATCTTGTCAGCTGAGACGATGGGGGAGCAGGCTGGTGAAGTTTGCCCTCGCTGCTAATCCCGTTGAAGGACACCCTTCATTTCCATACTTGGGGTTGAAGGTGTCTGGGTTGCTTATCCCAAAGCTTGACCTGGTCACAGCTGTAGTCTACTTAATCCCTCTCGGACATACATACTTTTTAATAGTGCTGGCTTAAATGGCTCATCAACACTAAAGCAGGGTGTTGCTCCTTCAGAGTGGCTCTCTCAGTCTCAGCAGCAGGATATGGTCAATGAAAGACTTAAGTACAGCTTCCCATCTCTTCTTAAAAGCTGCATTGTCACTGCTGAAGGAGGAGTTTTTAGTAATACGTAAACCCCTCAGAACAAAGTAGTTTAGTAGTAGTTTTTTTTTTTTTTTTTTTTAGCTATGTTGTAACTATTACGATATGCATGCTATGAAATGCATTATTACTATCTGTCTACTTGATACCTTTCTCCACCCACAGCATGTTCAAGCTGTTTGGTTCTGCTGCCCAGTGAGTGTGCAGATGGTAGAAGCATGAGCACCAGCACACAGTTTGGAGTGGGTGGTGCACACAGTGGTTTGAGGGAAAAGCACAATACACATATTTAAGGGGACTGCAAGGATCGTGTACTGGTGGGTTGTCTTTGACCAACTGTGAGGGGCCAGTTTGGACCATGAGTGCCAGGTGTTTTGTTCAGGTCCAGGCCTCTATGAGGAGGACAGCATCGTTTGTCAGTGCCTTTCAAAACTGTTACAGATCATTGTTACAAAACAAAATTTCTTTTACGATAAGACACTGATTATGGGTATGGTTAAGGTTTGGTTGGGTTTAGGGAAAGATTTGGGTTAAAATAACTACTTTAAGGTAAGGGATGCTTTGTTGTAATGGAGACAGTAATGATAAAATGGTTAAGGTTAGTAAATGATCACAGTTATGTTAAAATCTCAATGTTGGCTCTTTGAAATGGGAATTGAACAGCGGTCACCCGTGTTAAAGTCTGTTGCTGACCTGTCCATCATCCACTCTGACATACACCTACACAGACTTTGTCGCTCTACAACAACATCACCTGACTTCCCTCTTTGGTCCTGTCAGTGACAGAATCAGAACAGCATCTTTCAAAGAACACCACCTGGAGAAATGCAACATAAAAGCCTCCTAAGTGAAAAATGTATGTTTATGTAATTAACTGAGTGCCATTTACATCTATCAATATACACTACAACCAATACCTTCAGTAGAGCAGCAAAAAAATGTTAAATAAGCCAACCAAATACACGTAATGTAGCTTGATGAAAGCAACAGCTAAAACATGTTGGTGAATGGGCCAATTGTACCTGTTTTCTAGTTTACTGACTCTTACTTCCCTTTTCCCAATTCCTCTGTCTCCCCATGTAACCCGTCCCTGCCGCTCTCCCCTCCTCTCCGTCTCCATCGTCAGGATGGCTTGCAGTAGCCTCAGCCCTCTTTCGCTCTCTGTTAAGCGCATCAGGCGCTTAAACCCCTGATGTTGGAAATGCATTTGTAGGCAACAATTATGTAAAGTAAGTTAAGCCCCAGCCAATTGTGCTTTGCTCCTCTATCCCCTTATTTGCTGCAAGTTTCCATGGAAAAATAACCCCGAAATGCACACTTTAGGCGCACTAACTCACTCACACACACACACATGCACATGCACAGACACACACACACACACACACACACACACACACACACACGCAATCACACAAGCATTGAAAAAATGTTTACACAGTGGAAGTCAGTGCAAAAAGATGGAGAATGAGACAGCAAAAGAGATGATATGGAAGTTTGAAGGGAGTCAGAGAGGAGGGAGGAAAGTGTGGGGTAAAGAAAAAGACACTGAAAGATAGTGATAGAGACAGAAATGGGGAAGTTACTGAAGCCCCAAGAAGAAGCACATCACAAAAACACATCGTGACCTCAACTTTTCTTTTGTCTACAACTTGCCTCTTAAGCACAAAAAACAAATTCAGTGTATCCATGATCTTGGAAACTTTCACTTTGACAGACAACAGAGACAGAAACCCCTACGAAGGCCTTATCTGCCTGAGACACGACTAGACGAGCCAGCCGTGGCCCGTGTAACAGAATTATTACTAGGCCACTTGCCTCTTGTCTGTCATTGGTTTGCTGAGGGTAGGGAAGAAGAAATCCTCCAAAAATCCTTCATTTGTCATTCTGCAGAAGACACAGAGGATAAGAGACAAGCAGGAGGGAAGAGTGCACTGGGAGAAGGGCACATTGAAGTGGCAAACACCCCTGTGGATAAAATTTGCACTGATAAAAAGTAGCTGTCCATTTGCATCAGATGTGCTTTATTCAACACTTTTCTTCATTAGACAGAAAATGGAACTCATTTATGACTGAAATGAAAGAATCAGGCATCTGATCTTCAAAGAAATTGAAATGAACGCTCTGTTATTACCCACTAAATTACCACTTACAATGAAAAATTGAATTTATTGAACTAAAAAATGAAATGACAGTGGAGGAGCAGATGCTTTCTTTGTGATTTGAGGTGTTAGATTTTGTGGAATTCTCTCTTGCTTTGCTGCTGTATGTTGTCCACTTTTAGTTTCATTTGTCATTCCATGTCAGAATTAGGCTGTTTTAATAAGTGTGTCTACAATGAATCAGAAAAGGTTGTCCTCAGACATGAAAGTGCATGGGTAAATACAATATAGAAGTATATAATGTGAAGTATATTTGCATAGTGCGACACTGAACATCAATTATGCATTCCATGAGTAAAGACAATACTAAATTTTGATGGTCAGAGTGAAGGTTATTATCAGATAACTGAGCTTGTCTTATCATCAGTCATCTGTCATTAAGCTGCTCGCTTAAAACCTAAACCCTAAGGTGATAGCTGGGAGGCTAATTGATTCACTGAAAACTACACTTTTCAGGCTTGTTGGAAATGCAAAGCATTGTTATGTCAAGGCAGCTTGTTTTACATTTACAGTTAGAATCCTTCCGATTTTCATGAAATCAAAACCCATTTGTACTACGAGCCACTCAACAGGTTTGTATTCAGTCAGTAGGGGCGGAGTCTGCCGTTGTTTTTCTGAATTCAGATAGCCCTCCCAAGCATGAGAGCTTGACAAGACATGATGCTGTAATAACTTACGAATGACATGCAATGGGGGCGGCTTCATATTAAAGACCCTGACCTGGTGAAACACAGGGTGGCCTTTATTACAAAACAGTCACAGGAAAGGCGATGCATGAGTTACTGTGGTTAGTACTGAATGATTTTTTGTCAAAAATACACCAACAAATGAAGACAAATGTGGCTCCCCTGGTATATGTCTGACAAAGTAACTGCATAAAGAATGTGTGCTGCAGTATTAAACCACACTTACTGTTAAAGTGGTAATCATGAATATCACCAAATCAGCCAGGACAGAATTCTTAGTCATCTGCTTGCAACAATAACCAGGACAGATGCCTATTCTGCCACAGCAGTTTGTCATTCTTTTCAGTGCTTAATTTGTTGAAATTTTGCTGGTGGACAAAGTTCAGCAGGGTAACAGCTCTGGGGAAGAAGCAGTTCCTGTGCCTGCTGGTGCGGGAACGGAGGCTCCTGAACCTCCAACCAGATGGTAGGGGGCCAAATAGTCCATGGTTGGGGTGGGAGCTGTCACTGCTGATGCTGCATGCCCTTCTTAGACGCCGCTTGTGCTGGTGGTCCTCAATGGCCACCTGTTGCAGGGCCTTCTGCTCGGAAGCTGTGCAGCTGTCGTACCATACTGAGATGCAGTTGGTCAGGATGCTCTCGATGGTGCAGCAGTAGAAGATAAGTAGGATTTGACGAGCCAGGTTAACTTTTTCAGTCTCCTCACGAAGTAGAGGTGCTGATGAGCCTTCTTTATCGAGGTGGAGGAGTCCAGGAGAGGTCCATGGAGATGTGGATGCCCAGGAACTTGAAGTTGGAGACATGTTCAACCTCATGTTCAACGTCATGAAAAAATAAACTGAGAAAATTAGATACATATATCATTTATCCAATGCACATTTGTTGCTTATAAAGAATTACTTCTGTCAACCTGATCAAACAGTAGATTTTTTTTAATACTAGCCTGACGTGACAGCTGTTAGCACTGCTAGCACTTTCCTAATCATAAATATAGCTGCCAGGAGGTGCCTTATGCTAACTGAAATATGAATATATGTGTGTACAAACACAGCCTAGCATCTGAAATAGAGAGCAAATGCATTATCAACATGGCTTTGCTTTTCTTGCCTTCTAAGTTTTAATTACCAGCCAAGACTCATTTGCGAGATAGAGCACATTCTTCTGCTCAAGAAGTACTTTCCAGCTCTCAGGCACACAGCAACTCACACACATACACATACATGTTAGGAGGTGTATGTGTTTGTAAGCGTGTGTGTGTGTGTGTGTGCGTGTGTGTGTGTGTGTGTGTGTGCGCGCACGTAAAGATGCTCATTTCTATCTCGGCAGGAAATCTTTGAATGGACTTCGGTATCCCTCTTTGGAACCCAGTTTTTCACAGCAGGACACACACACACACACACACACACACACACATATGCATGCACACCAAACAGTCTAAAGCAGAGACACTTACCGAGAAGGGAAAGCAGAGATTTCACAGTTCTAGTACTTTGAAGGAAAGCAATGTCTTTCAGCCTGGGAAGTTGATGTCAATACCACAATATGATGCACGCAAATATTTCTGTCACTTCTTCACCTTCTCTGGCAGCAGCTGTTTCGGGAAATTGGCCACATCACTAATCTCTTTTACGTCTGCACACGTCTTTCTATTCAGCTGTCAGTCAGTCAGGCTATACACATCTGTGACACACAAAGTTTGCTACCACGCATCTTTTACATCCAGTATGCTGTCTTAAATTGTCAGTGCGTTGTAGGTTTTCACTGAGAATAATCCTCTGAAAACATAATACATTACTTTGTTTGCAATAAATACTGTAGAAACATGAAGTTAACTTTAGCACTGATAGCCACCATACTGCATCAGAAGAGGAGAAAAAACATCACAGGCGCCTGGAGGGCTAGTTTGATTTACAGGAAAAGTCCAGTGCAGAAACACTACAGCACCATCGAGCACTCTAATCCAAGAGGAAAGCTAAGGCACCACAATAATAACAGTTTTTTTACCAACTGAGACTCAAGCATGGGGCTGGATATGTGTCTGTCCAAAACTAATATTTAAAGCTACAGTATTTCTGTAGTGGCAAAGGAAAATGGAAGTGAAATGTGGCAACTGTAGTGAAGGAACCACAGAGAATTTACTCAAATCTGCACTTCCGTCAGTTCTATGACCTGCATTAGCATCTTTTAGCTAATTGTTCTGGTTTTCCAGCCTGCAAGTTTATGTTTTGACTCTTTTAACTTCTTTCATCAACCTCATTTTCACCCTCAACAGGCAGCTAATTTCAATGAAAAAGCTTTAAAAACCCACTGTGCAGCTTTTGTCAGAGCAGATGAAGACAAAGCTTAATCCATTCCACACACATTTTCTCTTGTTTTTTTTGTTTTATTTTTTAGGTTTTTGAAAGACTGCAAAATGCCTCCATCCAAACTTTTGAGTTACTGAGCATCGCTCTTCTCAGATCCACATGCAGACTGCATCAACATGTAGACAAATACAAAGCTTGACAGGAGCACAGGTGCCTAGGTACAGATACTAAGCTACGATTGGACAGTTGCTATTTGGAGGAGGGATTTTGCGAAGGGTCAATCGTACAGTTGTCATGGTAAGAACAGGAGTTGCAGTGAAGTTATTTTTTCCAGAGAGTTGACATATTTCAATGCAAAGGAATAGGACAGTGGAGTACAAAGACGCTGTCAGTATGAGGGCTTTCATGGAAAACAAGGCGTGGTTGTTTTGATGCATGTCAGATGCTAACAGTCTGTATCTCAATTATTAAAATTATCTTTGTGGCTCTCAAAAGATAGTTTTCCCTCTTATTCTGTTGCCCAAGTTTGGATATACTGGCTGCAAGCTGACAAGATGTCAGCAAGCTGTAAAGCGTCAGAAGCTCTCTCCAGAAACTTGCCACGAACACTGCGTTCCACTTCTGCCGTGATGAGTTGGCATTCAGATTTTATGACTTTTGTGTCTTTTTTTTTAAGTGTGTAAACCAGTATCCCTTTTTCCACTGCATATATTCAGCACTCTATCTACTAAAGAATATTTGGGAGATAATAAGTTAAAATCCACACACAAAACAAACATTCTGCTCCATTGACTTTTAGGGTTATTTGAATCAGTTGAATCAGCAGGCGGAAAAGGTTTAGTGGTGTTATTATTGTTATCGTTATGAGTGCTATGGGTTATGTGAGCGCGTTGGCAAAATCTTGAATATTCCCCATTATAGCCTACTTATGGAATTTGTGCTGAATCTCTAACTTTACCTTAAGGCTCCTCACTTTTTTCTCCATTTGAGTCATCAGTGTAGCTTCAGGTTTCTCACTCTCTCTATTTGCGTATTTGTATTTCTGCCAGGCTTTCTGTCTTATGTGGGTGTCTTTCAAGGCAACTTCCACAGTCTGACAGTCGATGACTAACTTGGCTTTATTAAGCTAAACAACAACCATCAACAGCCAACTTATAGGAATTCCTCTGACTTACTTGACTTTATGTCAATGTATTTACAACTTGCTGTGTTGCACCCAAGCTGCCAACACAATCAAAGTAATGCAGATTTCACAGGTAATGATATGGAATAATTGATCCTCGTGAAATTTGGTGTCACAACAGCAAAAATTAATTATTTTGTAAGTCAATGGATAAAGAATGACACACAACCATAACACAAGCAGCAATAAAAGAAGGCTATAATAGATAGATAGATAGATAGATAGATAGATAGATAGATAGATACTTTATTCATCCCCAAGAGAAATGAATGCAAGTTTAAATGTCCAGTGCAAACAGAAAACACACACTGAGCTGCTGGAAGGGCTGCCACTCGCGACGGCGCTGGAGACGGAATGCAATCAGGAGTGCATAGAACTTTTTTAACTTAGTTTAGGGCTTAATGCACACATATCCTTCACTGTCTTCACTTTCAGCTGCCTGCATGGTAGATGATGAAGATGCACCTCCCAGTCCCTGGTTGAGCTTCAGATCAGCTGTCTCCATCCACAGGTCAACAGCTGGTTTCGGATCGAATGTCTCTGTGGTCGTCTTTGACAGGTGAATGTGCATCAGGGCTGAGAGACGAGGAAGTGACAGATGAGATCTGTATTTGCTTTTTATTATGTTGACGTGTGAGAATCTCAGAAGAGACAATTGAACCACCTTGTTGATGTTGGATTGCCTGTTGGACCGAATCATACACAGAGGACGCTGCCAAGCATTTTCCTGCTTGCTTTTATCGCATCCATTCTCTCACAGTGGAGTCTCTGTCAAGTTGTAAGGTGTTTTATGTGATGTCCTCCAATCCATCAGAGGGCAACCCCTAAAATTCAACTGACTGCAAATTTGCTGAGTTTGTGCAATGTACTGCATTATCCGTGCACCTCTGACATTCACTCATAGCCACAGCATAGGAGGACAGGACGTGTATGTTTAGCCTCATGAAATGCTAAGAGACAAACATTACACAGAGCTCGCAGTTCCTCATTCATCTTGTTTCACCATTTAGCAAGTATGGTAATGGATGTTTCAGCTTAACTAGCATGTTTGTTAGCATGTTAGAGAAAAGTTCTGTTTCAAGTTTCTGGATGTTGCACATTTCAAATTTTTGTCACGCCTGCTTACCTGTGTACCAGTTATATGAAAACCTTGATATAATAATTCATGCAACATTCTGCCCACTTTTCCAACATGTAAAGTGATCTCGAGTGGTATGGGAAAGACGGATCATTCCAGCTATGCTCTTATGTTAATGAAGGAAGCATTGTAATGAAAAAATATTAACAACACTGGATATTAGAACAGTAAGAAGTAATGGTGTTTCTGCTGCAGAGGCCAAGAGGATTACTGGAGAAAAACTGCTTTGCAAGTTAAAAGGTTTGAGGTAAAGAATGCTGCATTAAGGTCTTCAGTATCTGACGGGTAAGTTTGTGTGAATAAATTAGCCTATTGGGAGCTAATTTCTTGTGTGCGAATCCCGTGTCTTTCAAAGCTTGCCACTGGCTCTCATTAGGGCGCAGTTGTCATACAATTCATTTATACATTCGTCATCTCAACGAGTTTCTAAAACGATCTCACATTTACAAAGACCCCACATATTCTATAGAGAGTTACGTAAACAGTAAGTGTGTGAATACAATAAAAGAAAGTGCAGTTACTGTAAAACCCAGCACCGCAGTCAATTCTTTATTTATAGCTTATGTGTGGTCAACTTGGTAAAGATCTTCAGTTCTATGGCCAGAGTGGGGATACTTGACTCAATGTGCAGTGTTTCTCATTTGATGACATGTCACTTAATGATAATGATTAGCATTTTAATTTTCAGACCCAAAATACAAAACACATTGCAAAAGACATTGATTTGGAGCAGGCTGAAATAAAGTGAGAATAGATTGAATAGATGTGTAAATAAGTAACTGTTTGCTGACTTCAAAACGTGATAATATGTTAGTGCTGTGTTTACAGCCAGTTCTGCAGCCCCCTGCCAAAGTACAATTTATGCTGCTTTAAGTTAAAGTTAAATTAAAGGGTCTTGAGAAAGATCCCTTTGCCAAAATCTAGACCACCATCATTGCCAATGATTTGTGCTTAAGTTATAAATGTTCCTATTTGAATTACCCTGCAACAAACCACACACAATGCACAAAGAAGGAAAGGAATGAGGTAAATAGAGACCCTGTCACTTGTGTTTCCCCCAGGACCCTTCAACAGGTTAATGCAACCATTCCTAGTATGTGGTGTTATATTGATGGGATAATAAGCATGGACAGGTAAACATGCATATGAACAAAGAGATATGGCTGAGAGGGGGGATTATGCTGCAGTTAAATCAAACTTTAATTTAGCATTTGCATTAGCATTAACATCCAAACTTAAGAACTGCATCAACTTATATGAGGCTGACAAGAATACTAATGAACTTGTGACTTTTGGCTGAAGTACCCTTTCAAAATTTGTTCCACAACATAAAGCACACACGGTAAAAAAAACCTGCATATTGCAATAACCATCAAGTGTGTTTGTGTGTGTGTTGAAGCATTTCTCACAAAACATACTAAATGTTTCATGGGCTTTTAGCTTTCAGCTTCTCCCTCACACTCGGTCAGTGGCTTCCGCTCTTCTTCTGGCTGACTTGTGTCTTCCTTCTGAAGAACTAGAGCATTTCTAATTGACATGCCGCATGCATGGTCAACTCTATGGCACTGGTGAAACGCCCTCCTGTCATTGTTTCCACCCAGAGAGGCCTCCGACCCAAACAGCAGCCCAGATATTACACAGGTCAGTGATGGAGAGCAAGGGCAACACTTACACTTCTGTCAAAAAGAGCTTCTTACTGCAGAAGAAACAAGCAGGCAAGCAAGCATGAAAGCTTCTAGATGCAAACACACACAAAGACGTTCACTTAGCGAACAACAGATGGTTATGTTGTTACACTGATGCAGGTGGGGAGCTATTCTGAAACACTGAGTCCAGTTTACATTTCTTTGAAAAGATTCAGCCATCGGGGCTGCTGTTGCTCATATTGGCGTCACAGTTCCTGTTGTGTTTAATCCAAACATTGTTATGATCTATCGGATCAATGTATATTTTGTAGGACCCAAGGGGCAGACAAAAGGCAAAGAAACGAAAGGAGCCGTTCAAAAACACAACGGTTTATTAAAAAGAACAAAACTCTACAATGGCAAAACCGTGAACTAACAAAACCCAAAATCCAAAACCTCAACTACAGGAATCAAATGCACAACAATACAAGGAAAAATAAACACAAGACAAAACAAACTATGGCTAACAAGGTAACGAAAACTGAGACACGCTCACAGGTGACTGGGAAACAAGAAGCTCTAGGATACAGCGAGACGAGGAATGGCTGGAAAGTTTAGCATGAAGCTCAACAGTTTGGCAGTGAGACAATGCCGCCACGCTGCTTAAATGCAGGGAGAAAATCAATGGATGAGCGTCAGGTGCGCCGTCTGCTCTCTGTACCGCCTGCTCCTAAACAGAAAAACATAACCAAAATGTCCTAAAGCACAGCCTAACAAACATGTAAGCCCCACCACCTTCTGTATGCCACAAACAGCTGCTAGACATCTAGAAAGTAAAACAGTTGTGACTTGCATAGAAATCATGTTTAGAGTTTGTAATAATGAAACAAAAAACCCTGAATTACTTTAGTTTAAACAGCAATCATTCATTTTAAAGTGTTGATGGATGCTGTTGGCCCGCAGTGCAACACAAAAACAGGAATAGAGATACACAGGAATAAGTGGGAATAAGACTAAAACTGTGGACAGGGGCGTAACTGTGCTGTGCTGAGCTCAGGAAAAAAATTAAAAGGAAATCCTAAAAAAAATCTATTTTCTAACGGCATGCACAACAATGCATTTCACTTAAGGATGACATTTTTCATTTTGGCCACTTGTATCTGTGATCTCATTCCTTTGGCCACGACTCAAAGCCCATGACCAAAGGCGAGGGTTGGATTGATCCCCTTTCACCACAAAAGTCTGGTACAATGGCCGATTACTGCTGCTCACACTCGATTTTACCGTTACTTGTGAACAAGATCCATAGATACTTGAACTCCTTCACTTGAGCCAGCAACTCCCAACCCAGAGGGAGCAATGCACATTTTTACAGCAAAGAAACCATACCAACAGAACCACATCATCTGCAAAGAGCAGAAAAGCAATTCTGAGGATCCCAAACCAGACTGTCTCCTCCTCCTCGCTGTGCCCTGAGACCCTGTCCACCACTCCACAAGTGTCCCTGTGATCACTTCAGCTGAAATACCACTGAAGTTAAATCAGTATTAGCCCTTGTTCTTCCTGTCTCATTAAAACAACATGAAAAAGCAGCTCCAGCCATTTCAACACACTGAGACATAGAGAAGTCATGCTGAGCTGCTGTGGTTGTTATTTGATCCTCGATCAGTTCAGCCACTGAATGATCTGTGTGGGTGTGAGAATTGATCTGTATAAGTGAGGGAGCAATGTGAGTGAGAGGCCGTGCACAGCTGGATCAGTTTTCGGTCGAATTTTGTTTAATTTCAGATAATGTGATGGACTGTACAAATGATACGAATGTGCGGTTACCACAGCCAGTGCAGCAGTCTCCTCACTGTAAATACAAACCTGTCTTTTGTATTAATCATGTGAACATCCGTTCAGCCTTTGTAAAGTCATTACTCAGACACATAAGCCAGAAACTCTTTACTTATTTATTAATTGTTTGCATCTGTTTGTAAATGTATCATACAATAATACAGGTTATGGTGGGGATGTCTTGTAACTCATATAAATAATGTAGAAGTGATATGTTTTAAGTCTGAATTAATTAATATATTCCACATCATACTTTCTACCTGACACAGCATCATAGAAACTTATATTTGATTAAAATGTCCTTTCTCCTCTCCCTCAATACAATATTATTCACGATAAAGTTTCAAATGGGAAAATGACTGACAATGAAAATCTGTCTGATGAATGATGACCATTGTATTATGCTTTGTTTGTTCATCAGACCTACAGTCATGCACCACAAGTCCAGTTATTTGCATTCAATGGTGAATCAGAGCAAAAATAAAATGTAAACTTGCCTGTGAGATTCCAGTTGAGTCTGATATTTTTAATATTTTCAGCTGCAGCCTTCAATCACTACATTCTTGCAAATAAAAATAAGTGTCAGTCTGATAGAAGACTTCCATTTAGGCTGATCTCATGTATCCTCAGTCCTGCCTCCTCTGGAACCCTCCAACAAACAGAAAGTCCATCACGATGGCAAAACCAAAACCACATTGTTAAAACTCTATTCAGTGGATAGTGTACACCTTTATGGCCATCTCACAAGAACAAAGAGGTAAAGGTTTACAGCTAAGTAACAAACAAATTTAGATTTACACATCTTGTTATTGATTGTGTTCATTGAGTCAGGTTGCTGACTTTTTAATACCACAGCAATTCTCAGCCTCATGTCACCTCACAAAACATGAGTCCCATGAGTTCCACATAGTGAGAAACACAGATTTATATTTGTAGAAAAAGATGGCTCTGGTATGGGATTGACACTCTGTATCCTGTGTAGCTGAAGGATCAGAATTGATACCAACAGAGAAAAAGCTGGATCTCTGCATCCTTTCACGTAACCCTGCAGTTACAAAACCCACTGCAGAACTGCACCTTTGACTTAATTTCAAAAATGCACCGGTGTCAACCTCCAAATTCAACGACTTATTATTTTTCGCTCTCAGAGGGCGTGCCCTTGCACAGTCAATTTACTTTCAAGTCAGTGAGTTCATCACATTCTTTTTCTTCAAATTACCGAACTTTTTTAGGCTTCTATCGGATCTACAAAAAAAGCACAGGCAGCTACTGAGACTGAAGGCTCCATCATTATTGTGTGAAATGGAGTTTTGTTTGACATTTTCAACTGTGCCTCCTGAAAGTCATTTGAAAGTGAAGTGAGACCAGGTGAGGTGGAAATAAAGAGTTTTCAGCTGACATCAGAAAGTTGGTGTCCCCGCAGTGCCACAATGCGATAAGAAGATGATGAATGACCTGCTCTGCATCTACAGAATGAAAAGATACCAAATGGATTTTACCTTTCAGATTTTCTCATTTTTGCCCACCTAACAGCATTCATTTCAGTGCTGCACACACTTAAATGTAAGGACGGTCGGATTTTGATCCTCACTAAGTGTGTGCGGTTGGTGCTTATAATGAAAAATGAAGAGCAGCATGCATTGCTGACAGGCTGAGATCCTGACATCATTGTGTGTGTGTAAGAACATGAGAGATGACAAGAAAAAAACAGGAGTTGCCTGTGTGTGACATCAGTTGTAACGAAGAAGGATGCACAAGACGGCACCGTGGGGGCCCCTTTGACAAGCTCACACTGTGGCAGCAGTAAGGGGACAAAGTAGCACCCTCCACACTACATGGTGTAAAATCTACAAAGTGTTACAATGCTGCCTCGATCCCCGGGGCGCTTGTTCTCTGTGGTGCTGTTATTTCCACAGGGACAATCTGAAAAATAAAGCTTGTCCAAGAAACACAAAGTGCAAGTCGTGAAGCCAAACAAAACTAAGTGTCGCCGCTTCAAACCTTCACAAGGCAAGTCTTAATTACACACCCTGTTTTTAGGACTCAATCAGGAGGTGAAGCTGCATTATTTGCCATGGATTTGTCTATTTCATTGTACATTTGACCTTTTAAACCAAAATCCATTTGCGGCCCACACACATACATACATAGATACACATCCAAATGTTCGAAATCAGACAGGAAAAGCGGGGTCTGTCAGAAAGAAGACATACAAAGGTACAAATTCAAAGCTATAAAACTATACTTTGAGAGCTTTGTGGATTTTTTTTTTTTTCCCATAATGATGCTTCACTTTAGCCAGTGTCTGGCTAGCTTAGTTTAAGTATGAACCATCTTATTACTCTGTTGATCCGTACATAAGAAAGTGGTTTCCCAGCGAGAGAAGCTCACCTACTACAAGAATCAGTTTGCGGTTTTGTAGATTTAAGCAATGAGAGCCTGGGTTGCCCTTTTCACATCTGTCAGCAGCCCCTCTCCCAGCCCCCATCCTGTAGAGTAAGTGTAATTCTCCAAGAGGACCTTAGGGTGGATAAAGCAAAACAGGTATGTCTGGATATTTTTCCAGTTTTGCTCTTCTCAGGGAAGAAACACAATTTTGCCAGCACATGATACCAAAAGAGACTCTGGCTTGAGTACTTTGTGAAAGGTGATGGTCAGCACTGTCTCTTTTGCAGACAGTTTTGGGCTCATATATCTTTGGTTTGGTAACATTTACAGTAAAAGGCTCTGTTTCTGTTCGCTGTTGTGTTCGCTGATCACTGAAGAAGCATGTCACAGCCCCACAAAGCTCACTAAACAGAGGAAAGACTTCATTTATCTGGGAAATGCCCACTGCAGCTTTATTAGGGCCAGTCTGAGCCACCAAAGTGTAGGAAGTAGGCTGCAGTCGAATGTTTAGGTAGTTTTCTTCCACCTCTTTGGTGGTTAAAAACATTGGGTCTTTTCCAGTGAATGGTTACTAATATCCAGTAATAGATATGTGAGAGAGCAGAGTAAAATGTCCTCTGAGCTGCACTCTGTCGTAGTCTTGCTGGTTTGATGTGTAGTGCTGTCCATGGGGCTGATGTAACTGCCATGATGTCGCTGTTTTAATGACTTTATTTTGCACTTATAAGTGACTCAGGTCTCAGACTGTGTGTATGAATCTTAAGGTTTAATAGTGGAGTGAGACTGCAGGACTTTAGCTTAATTTGCCATTCTTACACAAAAAGGCTGCACTATCAGGTCATTATCGACTGAGGCGTCATAATTACAATATACAGTAAATCAGCCTATTATTTCTTGGTGACCTTTTAGCATATACACTTACATGATGTTGAACTATTCAATATAAATCAGTTGATGACTTAAAAATAAAAAAAAATATATAAATAAAATAATACTTTGATTGTCAGGCCTTGCTCATTAAAAAACCAAATGTCGGGTGATGCACATATGAATGCAATGACAAAACAGCAGGCACACATACAATTCACATCTTCATCATCTTCCTTTATCTGCCCAGTAGTTCTAATGGCCTTTACACTCTCCCTTTCAATGGAGTGAAAAGAAAAATTCTTCCACCACTAAAATGCTCCACTGTGTGTTATTGTTTGCTGCAGCATCAACACACAGTGTCTGAGCTGTAGAATGTCAGAGAACACATTCTCTGGAGTCTGCATTAGCCTTTTGTAGGTGATGGAGGATCCTTGACAATGCCTCTGTCTTGACTCGAGGCTGAAGGAGATTGAAGAAGTCTCCCTCAGTCTGGATTTCAGACAAAAGATGATTAAGCATTCTTCAAGCTGTCAGTCTTAACATTAAAGATGATTAAAGGTCCCTCTGGTTGTCACTGTACAATAAAGGTTACTGAAACAACAGTTCCTCCTTCGAGACTTCATAGTCTGATGAACTGAAATGTGTATTCCCTGAACTGATGAGTGGATTTGAGTATTTAACACTTCGACTCAGCTGGTTTTCTTTGTTGTCTAAACATTAGGTTTTAAATGGGTGGGTTGGGTTTTTTTTAACTAGCTCAAAACTGGAAGGAAATGTTTTTTTTTCTTAGGACATGCCCCAGTGAACACTGCCTCATAAAGGCTGAGAAAGCAGAATTTCTAGTTTTTAAGTAGCCAACTTTTCATATTGCCTCATTACATGGTTGTAAACTTTGAGTGCTTGTGAATATAGTTTGGCAGCCTTGGTAGTACCCATGGATTGGTAAGGGATCTGTAGGTGGCTAAAGAAAAGTGCTGACAAGTTCCTACTCTCTCATTTTGGCTCTTTTCTTGTGAAAAAGTGGATGCT
This sequence comes from Chaetodon auriga, assembly GCF_051107435.1. Lineage (NCBI taxonomy): Eukaryota > Metazoa > Chordata > Actinopteri > Chaetodontiformes > Chaetodontidae > Chaetodon > Chaetodon auriga. Next base: position 5,781,443 of record NC_135082.1, read on the forward strand.
TTCACATATTCAGGCCTCATCTTCAAAAGGTCACAAGCCAAAAAGGTTGAGAACAGCCAATACAATGCTCTGTATCATGTTGTTTATTCAGTGTCAAGCTGCTCAGCTGTCCACAGAGTATCAAAACCAGCAACTGTCAAAGTAAGAAGTGAAATGCTGGATGTGTAATCAACTCCTCAGCTTAGATACAGCTTGTATGCATTCAAGAAAGCAGGAGATACAAGATTGAACAAAGATCATCCTTTACACTGTATGTAACGTTACATTACTTTATATGTAACAGTACATTATGTTCCATCTTACATTGCTGTCATTAATGTCATCGGGCATCACGTAATGTAACGCCATGCCACATTACGTTACGTCATGTGACATGCACCGGTTCACCAGCGACCAAACCAACATCGAAAGATGGCCAAACCTGGCTAAAGCAAGCGCCAGTGTCAAGCATTTGACCAAAATAAGTCATGTGACGAATGCGCTGGTCCAAAGTGGAAGAGCTATGATTTCTCACAGTGATGTAATGAGTTATGTGTGTCTTCTGTCTCTGTTACCAGACAAAGTTTTGCATCTTTCATTCAACTTTTATTTGGACATGAATGATATCAATTGAGCGAGAGAGAGAGTAGAAGATAAAGAAAGCACATTGGCATGTGCTTTGTGTGTGTGTGTGTGTGTGTGTGTGTGTGTGTGTGTGTGTCAGTATGTGTGTTTGACTGTCTACAAAGGTTAAAACCACAATCTAAATGGTGTCAGTGGCCATCCTCCAAAGGGACAAGCTCTAATGGCATTCTGACATGAAACAGACAATCATTGAAGTCTGAGGTTAACACGCCACACACGCATGCACGCACACACACACACACACACACACACACACACACACACAAAGGATCCTCAGCTTTTCCTTCTTATAGAGGCTTTTCTCTTTTTAATCATGACATCTCTCCCAAGATGACTAAGCCGATACTTAAATCTGCTGTTCACTTCCGACAAACGCACACCAACATGTGCACACTCCCACACACATACATTTCATGTGTTTTATTCATTTCCTCTCCCACACAGATTGCACAGATTTACAATAAGCAGTTTTTAAACCTGATAATCATTTCTGCTTTGTAACATGCACACACTGTCACAAGTCGGCCCTGAAACAGCACATTTGAAACGAATCATCCTTGTTAACCTTCAAATTTGGATTCTCCTATTATTAATATGTTTTCTCACTTACTTCCTCCTTCAGCAGGAAAGCTTGAGCTATTTTTGTTTTGTCACTCCACTTCTACAAGTCCATAGAAATGATACACCGCACTGGTTATTGACCACTCAGACAATAACTATGTAGAATGAACATTTGAACATAGTGTTCATGACAGGGCCAATGCGTCACTTATCAAGGCTGAACTAAAATTACTCACTATAGGTAATAATGCCTTGACGGCGTGCAAGGAAATATCACATTTGCATAAAGTAATGACGGAAAATTAAAATACAATGTACAAAAAAACGATGTGATTTTAAGACGTTAATGGATGCTAATGTCTGGTGCCAGCAGTCCTTCATGCTTGAGAAGCCTTGGTCACAACAGTTTAACTACAATGAGATATGAAATGTTTCGTGACCTAGCAGGATGACAGTGTTGCAAAATTCTATACAGTGTGCAAGCTTTTTCATAGTCAACAAAACAAGGCCTGGTTTACATGTCACTGAGCACAGTGAAGATATGCATTCAAGTTGAATTGTAATGATCCGATTTGTACCAAATGTACATGTTTTAAAAGTACATGTTTCATTATTTGATTAACACAAAAAGAGTAAGGAGCCATTCCGCTTTGATTTTGACATCACAAAAACTGAGCAGGAGATTGTTGATTTAATGTCTGCTTCCAACAATGGAGAGCTTACGGTGGATTCCCTTGGACTGATTGACCAAAACAGACCATCTCAGCAGAATAAAAACCAAGCACGGATCTCGTCTGTCACATGCTCGTCTCACCGCCCTGATGCACATTCACTTGCCAAGGATGACCACAGAGACATATGACCCAAAGCCAGCTGTTGACCTGTGGACGGAGACAGCTGATCTGAAGCTCAACCAGGGACTGGGAGGTGCATCTTCATCATCTACCATGCAGGAAGCTGAAGTGGAGGCCAGCAAGGAAGATTGTGTTCATTAAGACTTCTCTGTGTATGTACCTGCTAAAAAGCTATCCGTACCGCTGCTAATAAAAATGAGGTTGAACTGAGAGATAGTTGCACAGACGTCCACTACAGAAAACAATGCATTTGACTCCAACCTTTATTTTTTATCTGCTCTATGCCTGTGATTGCTGTTTATGATCTGACTCTGACTTGGGTCAAATTGACCCCAAACATATGCATAATATTTGTTTATGCATAGCTCATATAAAACATGCCATATAAAATGTCCCTTTTTTTTTTCTTTTTTGGTGTTATATCAATTCTTACATGTGTATTTATATATTGTTGACACCTAAATAGTGATAGCATGGCTCCTCCCATGTGCCTCATCTGTTCATAGCACAACTGCAGAGATTGATCAGCGATGCTGCAGTCTGAAACTAATGCAAGACCTGAGGTTGACTGAGTGAAAAGGTGACTTCTGTCACTTTGTGGCCTATTTTCATTGCTGAATACTACTCAGAACTATTAAAAAGTCAGACTACACTAGTTTAGAGGCTCACACAAACTGTCATTAAGTTTGCCCAATTAACTTTTATCCAGCCGAAGGTTGCCCAAGCACAAGAATTCCAAAGCCCAGATTGTAATTTGTGATATTGAGCTATATGAATAAAATTGGCAAGAATTCTACTAAAAAATAAGTGAAAATGAAAACGGGACCTTTTACATATTCACCACTTTACTGCATAACTTTACTCCAAGCCAAGGTAGAAGGTAAATACAGGAAACCAGCCATTTAACCACAGACAAAAATCCTGTCGCAGTCTCACATATCTCAGAATAACACCGTGTGCAGCCTTTGCAAGGATTTCCCTGTGGGTATATTGTTATCTGCCTCTACCTATGAAATTAAATTAGAGCTTACACTTACTGGTGCTGCAGAGATCAAATCAACAATAAGATAAAGTCAAGCGTGCGTTTGCATTAACATGCACAGCAACAGTGGGCCTCGTCACAACACGTGCACATACACACAGTCTGTGCATTACCATGGTTACACAACCACTCTTGTGTGCTCAGTCTCATTATTACTGAAAAGACGAGTCCATGTACAGGAGCTTTTAATTAGGTCTTGTTGAGCTTTCTGTTGCTCTTTTTTGTCTGTCCTTTGAAATACTGTATTCACCGTACTTCTATAATGCAAACAAATAGAATGGTTGAGCGCGAAACAGAGAAGGGTTAATTCAACTTTCTCACATTTCAGGCCATAAGATTTATCGTGAGTCATGCTAATGTTACAGACATGTGGAATTAATGATGTATTGATCACTCTGATATGCGTGAATGTCAGAAAATTGACAGATGGTTAAATACATGTGGTATTTATCTCTTCATTTATTTCCCATAGCTGACATGGAGAATCAGAAGACATTGCTAATTGGAAATAATTGGCTAATGACTGCCCCACTGCACCATTAAATCATTTAAACATGGAAATAATTAAACTCTCATCTCCGTGCTTTATTGACGGTGAAGGGTAGAGGTTGATGGAGACGACATGTTATCTTTCCTGCAGTGACACAGAAGTTCCAGCTGTTAGCATCCTACTGACCTGTTCTCTTCTAGTGTGTCTCCTTGCCCTTTTCCTAGTGTTCCTAGTCTGTCTGTTCTCCCCTGTCTGTGCAGCTGGTGTCTCCCTGCACCCAGTCAGCTCCGCCCCCTCAGGGGCTCACCTGAGAAGCATGTTCCTGATTAGGCACAGTACTTAAGGAGAGAGCCCTCTCCTACCTGTGCCGGATGATTCCTCTGTCCATGGCTGTGTCTGGTTGTTCCCTGCATGAGTACTACGTTTCTGTTCCTCCTCTCCTCGTGATGTTTGCTAATGCTAACTGCCCTTTAACTGCCACTAATCATGTGCGCCTTTGTTTCAGTGCCTACCTGCCGCTTCAGTGCGCACCTTGTCGGCGCTCCCTTTGTTCTCTCCCACTCCTCTTGAGTGCTCCTTTAGTTAATTTATTCTCCACTCCTTACGAGTGCGTTTCTTGTTGTTTATTATTGTTAATAAATTCTCCTTTTACTTGATTGCTGTGTTTGGGTCTGCATCTTTGGGTCCAAACAAATTTATTAGGTAAAAGCTTAACACCAACCTGCTTATTAAGCTTAAACAGAATATGTCCATTAATGATTGTTTCACTGATTAATTTTCGAAATGATCAAAAAACGTGGCATAGTAAAAGGTTATCAGACTAAAATGGAACGGTCGTAGAATTATTGTGTCCTTCTCTTTAATTTGCATGTGACTAAGACCTTTAAAGTGGAATTATCTTGCTTAGTCTTTATTGTCAGTGTTTGTTTGGCAGCGAAATGTTTTGCTACTGTTGATACAAGAGGTAAAACTGTGAAACATACATCACATATGATGAATAGCATTAGTTACACTGGCTTCTGTAGTTTTATGAGGAAAATTGGCTTGGGCTGCTAACATTGGTTGAGAGGGCTGGCGCACAGTGCGTTTGGCCAGATTATTTGCTCCGGTGACATAAAAAAATAATAAAAAATAAGTTAAAAAAAGAGACAAACATAGGACATGAAAATTAATTTGAGCCATTGAAAAATGAATAGATGAGTAAAGTAAGTTGAATATATTGATTTGTATTATTTATTTGTATTGCTTTTGTGAACTGATTGGAGGTATTCATATATTTTTTTTACTCTCCATCTTGTTTATTGAACTAACAATATTATTTATTGCTATATTCATTTATTTTTGACTTTGGTGACATTTTACTACGATAGTTTCTGGGCAATTTTAAGCCATCAGAAGATCTCTGCGTCAAATCCAAACAAAACTGGAAACTATCACAACAGCTCGAGCCATCTTTGCTCCATTAATGATTCTATAACTGACACGTTGAGGAAAAGAAAAACTTTGTCTGTGCTGTGAATGCAATAATAGCAGCAATAAATGGCATCCTCTGTCTTCCATCTGTCTTGTGCAATCAAAGATTAGGAGTAATAAGGTGCTGATGATTTCCTAAAGTTTGCCAAAGGAGCATCAGGCATGTCTGACTTGATGACAGGTGTTTTCATAATGTGGCATATTGCATTTTCCTGTGTGTTAGGTTTAGACTAACTGTTTGCTCATACAATATTGTTCAACTACTCTGAGATACCAGATATTAGAAAGCAATGACATCCACTTCTCATATGATGGATATGCTTACTTTTCAAATTGAAAGAAAAAAATAGGTGAATATAAAAATAAACAACACACTATCAACACAAAATACAGGCAGTGTCTGAAAACATTTCCCAAATCTAAGGACAGCGTAAAATGAATCAGATTTTTGCTGATGATGGCAATAAATTAAAGGTCAGAGGAGACACCAGAGTGATCAGAAGTCATTCTGAGGGGAACTTGAATGTGTCTACCAAATTTTGTGTCAATCCATCCAATAGCTCATGGTAATCCATCCAGCAGCTGATATGTGGCCCAACATGTCAACTAATGCCGTCCCTTGGGACACACCACGTGCAAGTGTTACATCACTTTAAGAAAGCTTTATATAAAATTTCATCTAACTTTGAGGGCAATTTGGATGGAAGAAAAAAAAAAAAAAAAGCTGAGCATTGTTCCCACCCTGAAACCTGTAACTCATTATTACAGGTCTCTCGATCCATCGCTGCTAACAATAGTATTTACTCATGTAAAGTAGGCCCACTTGTCACACCATAAACTAGTGCCAGTCAATTGATATATTGACTTCTTGCAGAGTGAGTTGGTGAACTGTTGTAGCTGGTGAGCTTACGGTAAACTCCCTAATGACGTTGTAAATGCTGGGGTGTTCAGGCTGTTACTCTTCCATGAAACTTCTTTGCTGCATTTACAATCTTTAAACAATACGCTTCATGGTAACTTCTGGATTTACATAAGATGGATTTTATTTTTATAGTTTTGGCCATCTTTTATGTTGGATATAACGATGCACTCACATAGTTAACTACTGATCTGAAAACATGGCAACATTGCTAGATGGAAGTTTAAAATTGCAAGAAACACGTGTGGCCAGATGAACAGACCTTTGGACAAAAAACAAAAAACTGTTGTGAAGATCCTTCCAGCTTTACAGACCAACATCCTGTTCAACTTTTATTGTATTTGTTACAATTGTACACACACACTTCCCTGGGTACATGCACTCCGGGTTGAACCTCTGCATAAAGTGGTTTCGATACTGTGGCTAAACTATTGCAGGACAGCTTGGTGGATCATCTGAATACTTGTATTTTCTGGCAATTGGACTTTGTTGAAGCTCACCAGTGAACTTGGTGAGTGCAATGTTCTTATAACCAAAAAAACAAAAAAAACAAAAAAACAACCATTAAAATAAAATAAAAGTTGGAATAAGGCTAATAAGTGTCAATATTTTAAATGCATATGTTACTATCTATATGGGTGTTTGTATACCACATGAATCGTAATCCATGTTTAAGTAAACATCCATGACTGCCCGTCACGTGTAATTAATGACTGCTGCATTCCAATCAGTTCTGAGGATCCATATTTAACCATTAGCTGGATCCTGTTATTCCTCTGCACAACAAACTCTCTCTTCTTCACTGCAAACACTATTTGTTGTCTTGTTAATTAGCTGCTTTGACAAAGATGATGGAAAGCTTTTAGAGACACAGTTAGTTGCTCCAATGCTCCCCAGCTCCTAGGCACAATCTGTTCCCATCAACACAGAGCGTCATGCTGTGATTTTACTAACCAAATCTGTCAGGCTACTACACTGTCTGTAATATGTAAAAGCACAAATTAATTCTCCTAATAGGCATTCCTCACTTCTTGTTGAACAGTACACAAGAACACAATCTGGCGCCACGGTGAGATCAGTAACTGAAATTGATGTCCTTAAATGCATCATGGAAATGATGTAGAAAGCTGTGAGTATGGATGATGTTTGGTTGTAGGGGAGCAGAAAAAAATAATTGGCCCTCTGGAGGTGTCATAGGATGGATTGATAGCCCCTACTTCCAGAGCAGTTAACATTTAAAAGGAAAGCACCTGTATGATGCATGTTGAGCACGTTTAAGGTGTAACAAGCATTTTTACCACATCTATTTTTTATTTCTGTTTTAACGTAAATAGCTGTCTCCAACCCTGTGAAGCAAATGAATAACCAAGTGAGGATACAAGCACAGTTAATCCATTTAAACATGCTTCACATTTCAGGGATCAGTTTAAAGAATCCTGTGATGAAATGGTGCCAGACTCGCTGTTTGACTATCACACTGTCAACGTCATCAGTTCCACCATTCAAACAACATGTGCACATTTTGAGAATGTTTCAATGATTTCATGTTTAGGCTTCAGGTACTCATTTATGTGTCCATTGTGTCTGTCCCAAGGCCATATAATCATGAATATAGAATAGATACTCATCACAAGTGCCTTACCTTTATGTTGTTGCTATTGTAACTAAATATGTTCTCGAAGCTGCAGTAATTAATAGTTTTTATATTCACAGTGGGTTAAATAACTAGCTAATGTGAAAGGTGAAACTTATCAGCCAACCCTGCTGTTGCCTTGAGCATTATATAACATTTTCAAGTCTTTTAGTTGATTGTTTTTGGCTTTCTGGCCCACAACTTGACTGGTTGAACCACCATTTACAAACTGCTTGTCACTGGTGAACATCACTGTATTTGTGTGGGTTTTTTTGAGACTCCCTGGCCTGACTTGATTCACAAATGGCTCCTTCCTTTTCAGCCAATCATATAAGCATTGAGTGTGTTTTAATTTGATTACATAGCTATATCTGCATTAGAACAAGAGAGAGTGAACATCAAACAGCTACCCAGTGTCTGGTCGTTGTCCTCCACAGGTAAGGCCATCTGGCATACCAGGGCAAATCCCGGTGGGCAGCCGCATTGGAAGGACAGTGGGCCATCAAAAAAGCCATTAGTTTTTACTGGTCCTCCAGCCCAGTGTGTCTCATGCATGAAAGCATGCTGCATGCGTTTTCTGAGCTTACTGGACAATCACCACCAAGAGAGCCCCATCATTTAGAGTAAGAATAAATCACACAACACATCTGTGAATTCTTCTATACGAATCATTATAGTTCAGACTCATCTGATTCCAGTTCTACTGAGCATAAGTAATATAGGTGAGGTGAGGTGCCTGTGCAGAGTCCAGAGGATAGTAAAAGACAGTCCCCACCCCAGCCACAGCCTGCTCACCCTGCTGCCTTTTGGCAACCAACAAAAGTAGCTGCTGCCATACCACAGCCTACAGAGCAGCTTCTTTCCTCAGGCTGTGACACTTCTCAGCTCATCCTCCACACTCCACCATCAATGGTTTATTTTTTTTTATTTATTCATCCATTTGCATTTTTGTTTCGTGAGCATAAAGGGACTACAGCTTGTATTTCTTTGTTTCACCGTGTGCTGTACAATGATGAGTAAATGAACCTTGTACTTTAGAAAATGATGCAAAATGAATGCTGATGCTGATGTTTTTCTACTAGATGTGGAAACCGACAAACACAATAACCATATCACCTTGATGCGATGAATATACTGTATGTCAACAAACCACAGCCTGTTGTACTGCCCACAAATGGCCAGTGATGTCCCTCTTTGTGAGCCCTGCCTCCAGTTACTTCTCACTACCCACAGACCGGCTGGCACACCTGCCTCGCATCACATCAGTTTCTTGGTAGATATAACCAGCTCACCAGCCCGTTTGTTTTACTAGTTCATCATGTTGTGTATTTGCGGCCAAGCCATCTGTACCTGTTCCTTGTTTCCCGTTCCTGATTTTATGCTTGATATCTGCCCGATTTTGTCTACCTGTATGTTGACCTGCTGCCTGCTTCTGGCCTGTCTTCATTCTTCTGCCCCATTGTGTCTCATTGTCCTCAGTCCTATAGCCTTGTGCACACACCCGTGACAAATTGTGTAGCTAAAATGTTGTCAGACTGTATTTACTTTGAACTGTAAAACTGCATTAGTTTCTGATGTACTTTGAAAGGAGTAGTAGAAGAGGAAAAATACCAGCATAAACAGGGTTTTAAGAATTTGAAGCAATATCGGTACAAATGCTTTGAAGAAAAGGTTATCAATCATTTGGTGTGTGGTCTCATTTGTTTACGGTGATAATACCATGGTTATGTGATTTATGTCAAAATGATGTATTGATCTCTGAAACCCTTCAAGGCACATGAATTAATAAAGTACATTTAAGATGAAGGTGGAAAAAATCCTTTTGTCAACAAGATCACATTTAAATTGAGTTTTGAAAGAGGTATAGCTCCTCCAAAATGAAAACGTCTTTTGTTTTTCTCTCTTCGATTGGAGTTACCAGGTTTCATTGCTGGCAGCATTCTGCTAATTATTTAGTGGATAGATGAAAATTGCATAGAGCTGTACCCTTTCAGTGTTTATCTGCAACAACATGAAGCTGATGACTTGTGACACCACAGCTTAAGTCTTCATCATTGGCTCTAATGAAGCTGTTCATCCAACATCAGGCCCTATCAGCTTTATATCGGCGGGTTAAATACTGAGCACATTAACCAGAACCGTGGCTGAGGAGGGAAATTATTCAAGGGTTTTATCAGAAAAAGACAAAAAAAGTAAATTATGCAGTGACTGTCCTCTATCCAGTGGTTGTTGAGATATTTCTGTTTGGGACAAGGTAGTGGACTGACCAACTGACAGACCAGCGCTGACAGCCATAGAGCCATGCCTAAAGTATGGCATGTAAACTACAATGGTGAAAATATTAAACATTACCTGCTAAATGTCAGCACGTTAGCATTCCAGTGTTAGCATTTAGCTCAAAGCACCAGTGTGTTCAACGGCAACCTCACCATTCTCCTAGTGCTCAACCTGTTTTGCTAGTGACAACAATCCTACTCGCCATCCCATTGGAAACAAAACAGCCAACCAAAAATTAAATACTCAGATTCTCTGATTGGCTAAAACCGTGACACACTGTGAGTAAGAGAGGTTGTTACTGTCCATGTGTGGATAACAGGAGGCATGCAAACACTTTGTATGTGAAAATTTCTCAACATAACTTCTGTGTGTACATAAAATGCTTCATAGAGTTTGACTGTCCGAGAACAGTTGGACCTTATCTTTTATTCCTACACGTGACTGAGTGAAACAAGTGACATAGCCTGAACATTTAATGTTGTGGCTGAGGAGTGAATTCAAAAGAGAACCCACTAGGCTGAGAATGTACAGTATTTACTCTTATAAAACAGAGACAGAAGGAAAGATAGGAAACAATGAAGGATCTCAGAAGCATAATGTATCATCCTACCTGCAGCTGTTTTAACTGGAACAGGCTAGAGAGACAGGAGGTTATATCAGAGATAAACAACACTTTACACCCACACACTCGCTTAAAGGTACAGAAAATGTTGACACGGACACACACACACCTCCACAAACAACACACTGCACATGCACACGCATAGAAATGCGTAAGTGAGCACAAACATATGAATAACTATAACTCTTTCCCACTCAAAAGCACACTTCTGCACTTTGTTTCTGTCTTTTGCCGCACAGATATAATGCATTCACACACTGATATATACGTACAGTACTTCACACCTTCTGTCTTTCACCTCTCTCTTTCACACATCACACACAAAAACACACTGGTTGTAGTTGCAGTCCATTGTGTTACGTTGGCCATTTTCTGTAGGTTAAGCCGTTACCGGAAACAAGGGTCGGACAGATTGTGATACCTTCTTAGTACCGCAAACAAATGACACCACATTAGAGATGAGTGTTGGCCTTTATCCAACATCAATGGAGTTGTTATTCGTTATCTATATAAAAAAAAAAAGCAGCATTTCTGATCAAACTTGTATTTAATGTATATGCAAAGGGAATGCTTGCTTCTAAGGATTTTTTTTCCCCATTGTATTTAACTGTTTGTGATTTAACTATGGCATCCATTGCAGTATGGGGAGAAGCTGTCTTACTTAAAAAAAATTCTGGCAATCTGTGATGCTGTTGGCAGCATGGAGCATTGCTGGCTTAAAGAAGTTACACAGAGCACAGGATGGTTTCAATCCATCGCCCTCTGGGTTATAGGCCCAGCACACTTCCGTGGCACCACTGTGCTCTTGAGTGATTGGTTCCCACAATCCATGGCTTACAGAATTTATCTGTAATTACAATGGAAATGCACACTAGCTGACGTAAAGCCGATGAATCAGTTTGCTTTTAGTCATCACTGTTTCCCTTTACAAGATCGTTCATCAAGACACTCATCTTTTTGTTATCCAGTTTGTATAGAGGATTAGTAATCCAATTGCACATAAAAACTAATCTCTAATTAAGCAGGGGCTGTGCGTGTAAATTCTGCCTCACTATTGTATGGATAGCATTACCTAAAGGGTGTGGAATGGCAGTGGTGGGATTTGAACCCACAGCTCCCAAGGGAGCTTTAATCCAACACTTTAGACCACTGGGACACATCACCTTTACCTTTGTAGTTATCTCTCCGAGAGTCACAGCTCTGTCAAATTCTTTCAGAAGAATAGTGATATCATGATAATGATATTTAATGCAGGACACTTCTGGCAATGGCTGTTTAATCATCTGGAAACTTTGTAGTTTAGTGATGCATGGAGATATTGACAGCATGGAACTTGCTGCCACCTTTTGACAATCAAATAACCATCATTACGCACCATCATTGGCACCATGTGATACTAAAAGGGTGTGAAATGGCAGTGGTGGAATTCCAATCCAAGCAACCAGCGCCAATGGAGCCTTAATCCAATGCCGTAGACCAATCGGGCACAGACCCTGTTCTGCATTGTTTTTCTCTGGATTTTTCAAAACTATGGTCAACATAGTAAAGACCCATCATCTACCCCACGTCAAAAGCCAAGACAGAAATGTTGGTTGCCTAAGATGAAAAAGATATGTTGATAATAGAAAAAAAGTACAAAAGACAAGGACAAAGGTGGACAAAGTGCAGTTGAAATGGTCCCGGGGTATGACTAGCGCTCCTTAATTATATCATTTTGTTGGGCCCTATTTTTCTGCAGTGTTTCGATGGTACCACCAGCCGTTTATCTCAATGCACCCAATTTGTTGTGGTCTCGAGTCTGTGCCTGTTTTGTCTCCTGCCGGTATCTCGCCCTCCTCTCTGTTCTCCCCTTCTCCTCTCACTCTCCTCCTCTGCAGCGCTGGAGTGTGGAAAGAGGCGGGGCCGATCTCAGGGCCCCATTGAGAAGACACACCTGAGCGGCATCAGGTGATCAGCCGCGGGCTACTTCAGCCAGCTCATCCACCTGCTCAGTGCCGGAAGATTTCCTTGCCCTGCGCACACGTGCCTCGCCACGCTGTTCCGCCTAGCCTCTTTCTGCGCTTCCAGCTCCAGCGTTTTTTTCGAGTGCCTTAGTCATTATTTTGTTTCGAGCCGTTTTTCCCTGTCAAGGTGATTTTTTGTTTCTGGTGATTTTTCGAGTATTCCCAGTAGTGGTGATTTTGTGTTTCCCTTAGTGTTTTTTCATGGACGTTAGTTATTGAAATTCTCAGTTTGAGTTTTTGAGCCTGCCTTACCCTTTTTCCCACTCAGTGGAGATTTTCATTGGTTTTGGTTTGTACTTCGAGTGTCCAAATAAACTGTGTTATCCTGTCTCTGCATCCGGGGTCCTGGCAGTGCTTTTCTACACACGTATCGTAACACAATTCCTCATATTTGTATAACAGTAGTGGATGGAAACGCATTTTCTTTTGATGATTTTTTTTAGAAATTCTGTAAAAAGTTTCACTACATCTGGGTGGAACCGTCAGAAACTGTTATATTGTTGGCAATGGAAAAGCACAAAATAAAATGAAAATAATGATGTTCATATGCTACAGTTGCCCTAAAAGATGTAAAAATATATTACTTCCTTCTTGTTATTGTTAAGATTCCGTAGAATCAGTAAATAGCTGGACCAGTGAAGTGGAAGAACAGCCAGAAAACAAGGAGCCGTGACAACAAACGGTTTATTAAGAAACCCAAGAACGAGAACACAAAATCAGCCCAATAAAACAAAAGAGTCACTACACCGTGGCGAGCGGGTAGGAGAGCAAAAACAACACAAGACTAATAAGAATAGAAACCAAAATGACAAAACCAGAACTAGAACTAACAAGACAAGAACTAAGACTGACAAGACAAGGACAAGCAAACAGACTATGGTGCAATGACTAGGAGAGGAAAATGTGTGACAACCCCAAGTGGGGCGGGGTTGTTTGGATCTGTTTATGTGTGTATATGGTGTCTGGCTCGCCCTCTCCTCTTTCTGTTTCAGAGCGTGATTGATCATCAGCCTCCGGTGTGCGTCTTAGTGGGCGGGGCTGCGGCTTTAAATGCCTGTGGAATCTGCCCATTCATTCTCTTGGCTTCTCATTCCCGGCCTGACTCTGCAGCTCACCTGTTGCCTTTGTTCATTTTAGTTTGCATCCAACACGCACAACACACACACACACAGCCATGCACCCGCATTCACCGCTGATATTCTACATTACAGATACAGATTGTTGTATTTAGTTATCCTTAGTTTCTGTTGTCTATGGTTGTTAAATAAATATAAATTTTCTTTTGTTTTCCTGGGTGTCTTGGCAAAATATCCATATTGCTTGCTGCCCGTGTGTGTTTTTTTTGATTCTGGGTGTAACCTAACACTTGCTGTCACCTGTGATAACAATAACCTTTAGGAGTCACTTAACAAGGACTTGTCACAAAGCTGTTTAAAGGACAGAAAGATAGTAGGAGGTTTAACAAAGAGAGGGAAAAGGGTTGTGATTACAGAAGAAGCGACTGCCAATGGTTCTATTTGTGAAAGGTCAAGGGTGATGTCACTACGTAAGAGGATTGTGTAACAAGTAAAAAGCTTTCTTGAGGACTGGACTGTGCTTATATAATAAATGTGTTGCACTTATATGGAGCCTTTCTACCTTAATGTACAAAGTGCTTTGGCCTCTCATTCACACATTCATTCATCCTGTACACAGAGCACTAAAATCAAAATGACCACTAACCACTGTGATGGAAGTGGAGAGGCGTGATAGAAATGGACAGCAGCGTGACACCAGACAGCGTGAGGCAGGGCAGTTTGACTCTCTCTGGTCCGGTGATGACTGTCAGTGAAGTACGCTAAACCACTTTTGAACAAGACGGTGGTTCAACCTCCTCTACTGCTGTCCACTGGGATTGACTCTTCGGCTGACAGCGCTGTGAGCAGCCCCGCATGGGAGACATGGTGTGCTTTTTCATGTGTGTGCATGTTCATAGTTCAGCTTTTACAGCTGAACTATGAACAGGACACGCACTTTTACTTTCTCTGACTGTGTGGAAACCTGATGTTTTGATGTTTTCACATCACAGATGATGAAGAAAGGCATTACAATGTGAGCCTTACAGTTAAAACACGAGACTGTAGGCTGATATAGTAAAGCCATGAATGTATTTTAACATTTGTTGATTCATTTACATTTTTTTAATGCCTAAAGTGCAATTGAAAAAAAACAAAAACATAAACATAAATAAATATGTGCCACCTGCATCATTATTCCAGCAGATCCAACTTTATATGTCAGCAATTCAAACAGGCTGCAATTCAAATCCTGCAGCATGTGCAGCTGTCTTTTATTGATTTTTAAATGCTCAAAAAATATGTTCCTATGACTCTGTTCCATTTGACTGTTACCACTGTTGAAATCATCACTAAAACGTATGCCAGTGGATTTTCTGATTGCCAGATAGTCAATGTGTGTGGAAAAAAAAAAAGAAAAGAAAAAGAAAGAACAAATAGCCAAGTCTTTGTATTGAACAACCAAATCTGATTTGAACAGCAAAATCCTGAGTTGGGTACAGTCCAAGAAAAAACAAAACAAAACATCAACTTGTGTCGTCTTTCTGTCGTCAACTTTATAGCTTTATTTTATTTACAGACATATTACCTGGTTGCAGTCTCATGGTACTACAGAAAAGTACAGACTAAAAATAACCCTAACGTTTTAATGCCTGATAGTAAGTTATGTTTGGGCTACTGAACAGTGTTGTGATAATATTGTAAGTCAGGATGTCACAATAAATGCAAAATAGTTACGTACAATATACATATCACTCAAATTCACATTTGCCATAATAGGATTGGACCTCTAGTTTCATGTAGCCTTTGCTCTTTTGATTGGCCAACATGTCTTTAGGGTCGCAGCTATATAGCTAAAAAGCATGCTGAATAATGCTAAAATGAATTGTAGCTAAGGAACTTACCATGAAAGTAAGGGGTTAAGTGCCCAACCCTCCACATAGGCCATTATGTCTTTTATCCAATTATTCAGTTTTTAATGTAAAAATACTGATCAGTTTAGCTTTTTTATGTTCTGCAAATGTGCTTTGCTTTGTGCAGGTAAATTAACATAAAAATGACCTGAACAAGAAAACAACAGAAAAATAAGAATAAAATGTCTCAAGATGACAAATCAACTGAGCATTTATTTAGAATACGAAGACCCTATCGTTGAAAAAGGTAATGTCAGAAACAGAAATACATATTATGTATTAAATTGTCAGTACTGTTGTGACCGGTCAGGTTTGTTGATTATCACACATTTTGGCCTGCCTGTGATGATGAAATATCCGGCATGTAAAGACCTCACGGAAGTGTCACAGGACCTGATACTTCCCAGCATACTACAGGAACAGAAATAGGCCAAGCTCTGCACCGCCTATCCTGGCAGACATAAGACAATGATAAATAAATCAGGACTGAGATCCGGCACTCTGCACTTGGCCATACGGTCTGCTGTGGAGGCCGATTTACAGAGCCCAGGACGCTAAATCCAACCTGACAAGAGCTGCATCAAACTTTTACAGCCTTGTAAGCGATCTGCTGCTGCACTTGGGAGCTGTTTTATTGGACAGATTAAAATTGCATGGTTCATAGTGAAATAAATACACACACACACACACACACACACACACACACACACCTCTAATGTTTCATGGTGAAAACCATGCAAATAGAAAGCGTCTTCCTCCTGTCATATGTGACCCTTCGCTGTCCATCTTGCACCTCTCCAGTCACCTATCCTCAATTCCTTCTTCATCTTCATGACTACATTTACTTACTAGACAATTCCTTGTGAGTTTTCCCAAAATAGTTCCTCTTGGGAGGAAGTTGCAGCATAACCCTAATTAACCAGCATTAGCTCATCGGTGTGCAGTCAAAAAAGTGGGACATCCACCACGGCTGCACCTACAGATGTGCACTGGTTAATTATTCTTATTATCAGTGTCTCTCGAGAGGAGCTACTCGTAAAATTACACTTTATGTGTCAGTTTTTTTTTTTGTTTTTTTTTTTGAGGGGGGAGTCTAGCGATCTCGAACATTCATATGTATAAAAAATATATGTAGAGAATATGTTATGTTAATATGTCACTATATGGATATAGTGGACATGTTCTTGTTCTCCATTAAGCCCAGCCTCTGTAAGAAACAAGCATTATTCAGAAAACCTTAAAGTCTCTCAGCTTTAGTTACTTTTGACACTTTGACCTCGGGCCCATTGAGTATGTTCACATGCATTAGTATCCTGGTTTTGAAACTTATCCTGCTTTTGATGTAATTTGGGATATGATATTGACCTGGTTATTAATATGACATACATGTAAGCATGATCTTCACAGTATGTAGGTTAGCTGTGTATAGTTGTGGCTCAATTCCTCAACATCTCAGCCAATCATTTCTGTATCAATAGAGAATGATTAGAAACCTGCACAAGGTATTTATGTCATGGTTCTGGGTATTTAGTTTTGCCATTTCCTGTTTTTTTGTAGAACGTTTACTTTATGTGTCACATTTTTGCTTTACTTCCTGTATTTTCCCGCCTGTGTGATTGTCCCAATGTTTTCACCTGTAACTTATTAGTTCTCCCTCCCCAGTGTATTTAAGTCTGTGTCTTCCTCTTTGTTTTTGTCAGTTGTATTTGGTGTGTAAAGATTCCTGTCTGTTTGTGAGTGTTTGCTTGGATTACATGTGTGTTGGACCTTTTCCTTGTTTGTTTGGTTTGCCTTTTGTTAATAAATTTGCTGCACCAGCTCCACCTTTTGTTTGGTCTGCATTTGAGTTGGAATTTAGTTTTATTCCTGGACACAGATACATCAAATAATATGCAAAAGCATCCTGGTTTGTAATGAAGTACTCCTGCTAGCATACCTGGGTTTCTCAAAACCAGGATAAAGGCTCATCCAGGCTCTAGAAACCAGGATATATTTTATGATTTACATGTGCAACACATACTGGGCTCTATTATCCCAATCATACTGTAACACTAGTGCCCATAAAAATGCCCCCAATCACTGAACAGTCTGCAAAAAATCCTTTTTTTGTTGCAAATTACTCATTTTTCATTAGCATTGCATTTTCACCTGGCAATCAGAAATGTTTTGTTACCCCGATTTAATTGAACAGTGACTCACACAATCCAAAATCCAAAGGTTCAAAAAGCGTGAGGCAATTTTTCAAGACGCACAGTTTACTAAAAGGATGGCGTAGGAAGACGGTGTGACCATGAAATTGAAATAGTTTTATCTTCAGCACAAAGTTTGCACTTATCCCAGGATTTTATGAATGTAATTAATCTTTGTACAGAGACTAGAGAAAAGGGGAGAAAGACTGGAGGGAAGTAATACAAGAAAGACGTGATGTGTCCGGAGTTCTCCGTTCAGTCAGATGCTGAGCTGCGTCTCACTGTTGATTGTCAAGCAGGTAACTTCAGATGTATTGTCGCTGTAATGTTGCTTAACAGCAAACAGCCATAGCTTTACCCACCCTTTTTTTTTACACTGTTCTATATATGTTGTCCAATCCAAAGTGCCTCTACATGATGCTTCTCACATGATATGGTCTCACAATTCCTCCATTTTGTATTGCATAAATTTGTTTGAGTGCATAAAACCTTTTTCCTCAATCTTTGTCCATAACAGGTTCCTGGAGGTTACATCATAGACATCTGTTATCTCATTGGTTGTGCCTCAAAAGGCACTGTAATTGACTAACAAGCTCAGAGTTCTTGAACTTTGACTGCAGCATCAAGTTGTACAACTCGAGCTAAATGCCAAAGGTGGCCCTGGCACCTCCATATTCTTCATAGAAAAACAATGGCTCATGCCAGAGCAAAATGATTCTGCTGCTGATAATGTGTCGACAGTCAGTCAGTTAGATGGATCAGGAGAACTTCTCATTTCTGATGGTGGCATGAGTTTGATACAAAAGCTATTTCCCTCTGGGGCAGTGTCACTTCTAAAGGTTATGACAGTTACTGGATAAATGCATGTTGAATGCATCAGTGGACACAGCTCCACAGCAGCAGTTCTTTGCGTCATGTCCTGCCTCACAAGATGTGAAGGCTTAGATTACAAAATGCTACCATATTTTATCTGCAGACCATCTGTTAAGTCAAGATTTTGGGAATAAACCTAGATTTGCCCATGAATATGCCACTAATCTGGGGGATATTCTTAGCAAATGAGTTTGCACCTCAACTCCCTCCCTCCAGACAGCTCTCCCTGGTGAAACTGTGCCTATTGCAAAGCAGTGATTAAGGAGGATCCTTCACTTAATCTCCATTCAGCAAAGAATATGAAAGTCAGGGGCTGAATAACCTGTAATACTCAATTCACTTTATTGAAGTGCCCATGTGGCTTCTACTTTGTTGAAAAGTCCAAAACATAATTCAGGATATATATTACATAACATAATAATATCAAAAGCTGTGATAAAAGATCTCCAGCAGTGGGACACTTTAAAACAGTGGGTCTCTTCAGTGTTCAATTAAGGGTTCATGAAAATGAAGGGAATGGAATTACATTGTACAAAAAGAAGCCTTTTGGATCAGACAGCACTAGAGACAGCAAAACCCACAGGACTGATGTTAGTTTCCTCCAACAGTGTCCATGCCTCTGAACAGGGTCTATTTCAGGGGTGAGAAACCTTTTTCCTATCAAGTGCCCTTTCAGTTGAACAGAACTGAGTCTTTGCAAGAGTCCATCACTTAACTTTTTCCAAATGGTAGTTTAAAATTGTTCATAGCCAAAACCACTTGCTCAAACAAATCCTCATTTTGATAGTGCCAAGCATGTCTTGCAATGATGGCAATTCCCCCCTTGTATCAATCACAGCAGTAATCAAACCAAACCAGAAATCACTCTGCAATTTTTTTGAGACAAACCACTTTGGAACAATTGTACTTTGTCTGCTGCTAGCAGCTCGACAGCAACAATTTCTCCATCTTCTTAGCTATTAGCTCACTCACTGCGAAACTGTCAGAATTTGATTTTGTAAAACTCATGTTGG
The DNA here is from genome assembly GCF_051107435.1 of Chaetodon auriga. NCBI lineage: Eukaryota > Metazoa > Chordata > Actinopteri > Chaetodontiformes > Chaetodontidae > Chaetodon > Chaetodon auriga. The sequence goes on from NC_135082.1 coordinate 5,800,984, forward strand.
GCATCTAAACTTCACCAGAGTGTTGACTTTATCCAATCGTGTTTGTGTATGCAGTTCTTCCAGTTTAGCATTTTTGGAGCTGCAATGACCTCCAGGTTGGCCTTTGTCATTGCTGCGAGTGTGTCCCCACAAACTGAGCACACTGGCTTGCCTTTTACTTCAACAAAAAATGATTTGTCCATTCCTTTAGGATTCTATTCCACATCTGCTTTTCTTGACAGTCGCCATGATGCATGTTATTAATAACATAACATCATGTGACCCAGACAGGTATTCAGCCAGGAATGACCACCCAGACAGATGAGTTAGTCAGCTATTTCAGCCTTTTCACAAGCCTTTCACTCATGCTATGTATGTGTAAATGTGACCAGGAGCATTTTTGTTGTTGTTGTTGTTGTTCTTTTAAAACCTTTTTAGTCCAGTTTCTTTCACTTCAGGTGCAAAACTACAGTAATTTTGGACATCCACTCAGCACTGTGCCTGAACACATCCTGTGTAGATGCAGACACTCTGATAATGGGCTTCTCTTGCCTCCTCTATAGACACAGTGTAATATTTACTCCTTTTAGGTACCCTTTATCTCTGTTTCGGTCTCCACCTACTCCAAAGGACATATCTGACACTCTAGCTGGAAAAATGCTCCAAAAAGCCTCATAGAGCTAAGGGGAACTGCAGAGTTGCATGATATTTCTCTGTGGATTTGTCTCTACAAGTGGCTTCTCACACAACACATCCATTGTTAATAGAAATTGATTCATAAATGTAGTTTTAAACCATTTCTTTTTTCATATGTCATTCATTTACCACTGTTCCTTCACATTGAATTGTAGTCTTGACAAGTGAGGGTTCCAGTTCCAGATTATTTAATCACTTTAAAGATGCCTTTTCAGGACCTTTGGATTAGTGAGCAACATCTGTGGTAACTACAGTGATAAGTGATAAAAACAGTGTGAGATGAATGTAAATGCCAGGATGCAGTGTGTATTTCAACACTCTTTTGTTGATTTTATCAGATAAAGGGGGGGAAAGGCGGTCCTCACATGCACTGATACAAAGTAGCTCACATGAAGGCGCATGGCCCCATCTCAGTCTCACCACAGTACACATAAAAGGATTAGTTGCTCACACGGGAAGATGAACGAGATTAGAGGGAAGGCAAGCAAACAGGGCCTGCTTGTTGATCAGGGCTTACTGTTGGCCCTGCCCTATCTCTATACCTCTGATATGCCACAGATATATCAACCCCATATTGCCAGAACATAAAATGAAATGATGAATATTGCATGCTCTTTATCTGTGGGGTTTAATCATTGGTGGTTTGTATCCCACTCCCTCCTTTTAAGCATCCAGTGGTGTAAGTGAAGAATCAGTGCCAGCAGGACCATTTCTCTTGATGTTTCTGTCATCAGCACAATGTCTGAATTATGTGCAGTCACTGATGCTTTCTAGGAATGTGTGTACTGTTTCTAGGTCGACCTTCAGCTGCCAGTCGTGCACTGTTCAGACAAGGCCAGCTGACACTCTCAGCTGGGGTGGCAGCTTCACTGCTGGTTTGACAGAAGTTACGATCTGCCTTGCTGGGAGGGGGTGCTTGCTGTGGGTCATGCCTCTGCAGTTGGTGTCTGCCTTCAGCAACTGTCATGGTGCCAATGATTGTGAAAAAAAATAAAAAAAATCCTCTGTAAAAAATGTCAGTCTTAATAAGTCACTTAGTAATTAAAGTCCTGTTTCAGCTTCTGTTCATTTTATGTTATGTTTTTAATAATTATATTGTGACATAAATCTGCATGTATCCAACAGTTGGGGGTTGTGTTTCTGGCCACCTGATGAATATAATTCCAATATTCACTCTCCTTTTAGCTCTTTATTGGTCGGCATGCATTTATTATTTTTGGCACTTGGGAAAGCAAAAAAAGTCCAATATTAATTCCACTAGCCGCAAACTTTGTCACCTGTTTGGTGCTGAAGGTAGCTTACACACATTTATCAAAAAAAGCAAAACAGCTCGTGTAAACCCACTGCATGTGACCTGCCCAGCACCAAACAGTAGACAGACAGTTAGCTACTGGCTCGTGAACAGAGTGAAGCATTTAGAAGCTAAAGAGACAAATGCTTTGTCTGTATTTGGTGGAGATTAAAACACAACTTAAAGGAAGACTTAGATATAGACTTAGACGTTTATTTTTACTTTATTTAAGAATGAGAATGAAAACTAAGAGAAAAAGAATGTTCTCAAAGAATATAACTACGTGTATGAACTTCTTAAAATATAACAAAATATGTAAATAAGAATAACAGCAATTGGTAAAACTATAACTAAGTATATCTAAATATCTAGTTATATAATATGTATTATTATGTATAATACATATTATATAATATTATAATAATATAATAAAAATACAATATAACCAAATATATAAACAAGTATTTACAGCAGAAAAATTTCTGCAAGTTGCAGATGATAAATAAATGTAAACAGATAGTATGTGCTATATTGCAGTAGTGCAAATAATATGTAACACTGAAATATTGGGGTTTGTGTTGTTGAGATTAACTGTTTCAGTTGCTGTTGTACAGTGTGACAGCTCGTGGCAGGAATGATTTCATGAATGATGCACACTGCAGCAAAGAGGAGTGCACTGACAACAACAGACTGGTAGAAGAATAGATGTTGGTCTGTTTTCTTTCCCAAAGTAGCTAAAATAATAATTTCATGCAGCTCTAAAGAGTCATTTCACCTTACCTTCAGTCATTGCAGTCTTGGTTTTCAAGTTGGTTTCAAGTTCTATTTTTTTGCTGCAAAAAACCAACAACCTAATCTATCTAGCCTATGGTCCTACAGTCACGGTCCTGTTGAGTGTTTTCACCTAATCTGTTTTCTTAGGACTGTTTGGGTGTGTACAGACTGCTTGATTGGCGTCTCCCTCACTCCCCTGTTAGCTTTGTTAAATCTGTTAATTAACAGAACAACTGATGGACCGAACATTAAAATTCTATATTCATGTCACAAGTTGTTAAAAATAGTTAGTGCACTTTTTGCAGTGTGGACTCCCCAGAAACCGCAGTGTATCCCATCCAAGACGCAGAGGGAATGCTTGTGAGATGATAGCCAGTATACAGTGCATATCCAACCCCACTGCTGTCTTGTTTACCCCAAGCCAAGAAAGCTTACTTGCAGCAAAATACTTTGAATAGCTTTTTGGAAGTTTACTCCTCTCCTCATGAAAGAAGAGAGAAGCTTTGAAAAGCTCTAACCAACTTATTGTCACGTTTGCACTTGTCAGGCAAAGTATCGACCCATCAGGAGGCAAACACAGCAGAACAGCATTTTGATTGGACCTCCAGGGTTGGATGACTAAAATATTCAGCTGTGGCAAACTTTTGACAAGCTTGTCGATGTGCTTTTTAAGCACCCACACATCAGGTAAGTTTCCCTGGTTGTAGAACTCAGTTAATGAATGGAGTTTTGTGAGCATTTTTGGGGATCATGTAGTTCAAAAAGTTCGCTGTTACTCCCCCTCAATATGTCATGCTGCTGCTATTTCCCAGTATCCTACTGGTGTGTAACTCCTCACTCAACCCCTGCTTCCACCTACCTCTTCCTGGTGAGGTGCTATTGATATTTGCCTTGTACAACGGTTGTTATCGCTGTGTTTGCTTCTTTTTCAGGGTGTTCAACACCACACACATAGTCACACAAACACAGAAAACAGCCTCCTCATGGCCAATAGAAAACCTGATGAGCTGTAGAGGTCAGTCAGCTTCACATCCACAAACAGTCACACTCTCTACCTCACTCAGAGGGGAAATTGGACTGCCTATTCCCATCTTATTTGACCCCATCACTGTGGCTATCACCCACCAGGCAAACACAATAGACCACCATGACATTGACCATCTATTACAAGAACACTTTACTCTCCTTCGGACGCATATTTAGGTCCCTTAAGGGTGAATGCCTTGGTTTAGTAAGAGCTTTGTGCTTCTGCCACACCGGACAAATTCCCCTCCAGGCCTATGCTATCAGTTTTGCCACTGTTACTGCTGCATGCTTTGTGCAGTGATTTCTGCTGCTCATTTCTATTTGTCTGTCTACCCATGTATGAATCCACCCTCTGTCATCATCTTTCATCATCTCCCTTCTCCCCCTCGACATGTGAGTTTCCTGACACATGATGTAGGGCTGGTTAACAGTATAGAGGAAGACACTCACCCTTCCAGCAAAGAGGCCAACTTTAAACATGCAATGCAGCGCTTTCCCTGTCAAGTCCAGTCAAATCATATTATATGTAGAGCGCTTTTAACAAAGCAACTTCAACACGATGCACTTCACAGAGAACAAAGGCCGCAAAGAAGAAGAAACATCACACATTGGAACATGTGTGATGAAATGGTCTTGATCATGTGTGTTAGTGGAGACGAGCTTAATGAAGCTCTAGTGTCTCTAAGAGCATGAAGAAGTAGCACAGCTGATTTTAGTAGATGGTAAAATTTACTGTAACTGCAACAGAGATTTGGTCATATGGAAAAGTTTTGGATTCTGAATTAATTTGCAGCGCTTTTTAAAAAATCACAAACTCTAGTAAACTCACAAAATGACAATAAGACTTGGAGTCTAGAACCATGCTAGCGGCTCTGTGAAAATGTGATTAGGAACAGCAGCATTTTGAGCCAAATACTCATTTTGCTCAACTCACACACTTATCATGACAATGATGTAATCTAGCATGGAAACATTGGCATCAAACAAAGTTCAGCTGAAGCTGATGCACATGTCATTAGTTTTGAAGGTGTTTGGTACTGTGCTACATAAAATGTTAACCAGGTAATAAGGCTAGATACAAGGTCAGGTGATCATCAATTTTGTTTATCCTCAGGGGTGACATGTACCAACTTTTATAGAAGTGCAACCAATAGTTTTTAAGACGTTTCACTCAAAACGACAAATGTCAACCTGCTGGTGGCACTTGAGGAAATGTCAGAGGATCACTAAAGTATGTACGATTCATTCTCTGGCCATGAACATCAATCAACAAACATCATGACAAACTGTATGCCAATCCATCAAATAGTTCTTGAGATACTTGAGCTTGGACTACATGCCTGTAGCAAGGGTAAAAAGTCATTTTAAAGAGTCACACTCAAAGAACAAAGGTGATCTTTGGTATGAGAGGCCACAGCAAATGCAGTCAAGTATGAAAAATCAAAGCACTCTGAGTTCAGAGTGTATTTAAAAAAAAAAAAAAAAATTGTAATAAAAAGGTATAAACTAGAACCATTTCTTGCTGAACAACAGATTATCCAGTCACCCAGCATTTCTTTGCAACGTCTGGCTATTATTGGTCAAATTTAACATTACATTACATGAAATTACAGAACGTAACTTTCCATAAAAGCACCGATTTGTGTGCAGATTCCAAAAATCAAACATTCCCCAGTGAGTTGTAGAGGTGTTGGTGGGAATATTTTTGACCTTGAAATAGAGCCAGCTGAGCTGTCTCCCCTATAGAGAGTCCATGGTGCCCTCTCTGCAGCCAATAACGCCACAAAGCACAACTATTCTGATTATCATTAAAATGTCCAACTTGTAAATCGACATCAAAACAATGTTTGGAAGTGCAGCTGTGAGAATAGTTTTTAATACCATGGCTCAAATGCAGGCTTGACAGCAGAACTTCTCTGATATGTAGGATCTTTGTGATTTACGGAAAAAGCAGGTACACGCCTCTGGCTAAGTGTAAGAGTTCAAAGATATGATGCTGCTTCTTTCTTGTGTGATTCATCTGGAGTTCCTCATCCCTTGTCTAAAAGAACAGGAACATTTTTAATTTGACAGCATGTTGTTAAAGTTTATTAATAGCAAAAGGAAGATATGACGTAATAGATTTCATATCGAAGAAGATTTGGCTGTCTAGTTTCTGTGTATGCACAGACAGTACAAGCCATGCGGTATGTCAAATGTATAAGGACAGATCAGTCTTTTTCCTTCTTCTGTGTGGATGTGAATCCTTTATTCCAAACACTATGGAGTCTATATATCAATTTTGGTTTGACCAAAATCGTGACCTGAAGTTCATCATGTTACATCTCTAATATTTAAAGGACCCAGTCAGTGAGTCTTATCAATCTTCAAACCAAAGACTTGCTACCTTCTATCATAAGACAGTGTAATTTGTGCTATCAATCATTTTCCTAATGGTGGATGTTAAACGGTGGATATCTCAATTTGGAATTAAATCTCTCTGGGGATTTCTCACTCTCCATAAAGGGGTTTGATGCTTACTGGGACTGAGGCCAAAGACATTTTTATTATTTTGTCTTGATCCAATTTTCATTCAAATGATCAAAGCCTCCCCTGGGTGATTTTCTATCAGCCTCTAGTACAGTATGTTTCCACGGACCCTGTAGTGGTGCTCTTCAGATGGTGATGAAGTGAGGAAGTCCATTAACAGGAAGGGCAAGGCCATTTAAACCCAAAATGAAATACAGACATGGAGGCATGCAGGCGCACATACACCCACAAAACAAACACTGTAGACCTCAGTTGACAGCCTGTTCTCAGTCCCAGTGCGTCAAATGACATAGAGAAGCGAGACTGATAAGAGAGGCAGAGCACAAGGAACTGTAAGTGTAGAGAGGAAGAGACGAAGAACTGAATGTGACATGAAAAAATGACTGAGAGCCAGGGACACAAGAACTGATGAGATAGATGTCCCAGTGCCTGCCACAAATCCAATTGGACGTCAAGGTACAGTATGATTGTTCTCTGTTCTTTTTTCTTATCGGTTATTATCTGCTGTGACTGACCTGCAGAAGTTAGATTTTTGTGTTGGGACCCCCACCTACTGCCCTCCCATGGAACTTTGCCAAAAACTCCCAGCCCTGCCAGCCCATGTAAAATTTTCTAGATCTGCCACTGGTTCATCCCCACTTAATATCAATGGGAGGGATATCCCAAATCCATCCAATGTGGTGGATGGGCTGAGGTGATGCTTTCAGTGGGCATATAGTGCATTTGGGTGGAAGTCTCTTTGAGGAGGCATGTTGTGCTGTTAAGAGAAGGGCTGTGCACAAGTATGACAGTAGTGTGATGTCAGGGTCACCAAAACTGCGCTCTGTTACTGCACAACAGCCCTGTTTCTTTTATGTATATTTTTTGCATTTCTGATGGGTTCACAAAAAGCTTTTTTTCACCTCCGGCAACTGATTAAAACTATAAATCATGGCTAACTCACTCATAACCAAGACTAATGGTAAATGCTGTGCTTAAATCAAAATTATTGATTCATCTATGTTTAAGCTACACTAATCAATATTATTACATTAGCCATGGATCAAACAACCATGGGTAATGTGAGAGGTACTGAAGTGTCAAACGATTCTGCAGTTCCCCATCTTGAGAGCATTTTTTACCGTCTTTCAGTCATTTTTTTTGGTTTTCTGGCTCCCACCACATCGTGTTCTGTCTCACAGATCACAGCATCCCTATTTGCAGCTGCAGCAAGCAGCTATATGTAGTGAAAAAGCAAGAATAAGGTGACTCATTGTCACCTGCCCAGCAGCAAATGGCAGACTGACACAGTTAGCAACTAGCTGGTGAACATAGCGGAGACAGGGCTGGACTGGGACCAAAAAATGGCCCTGGCATTTTTGACCATGGTGGCCCACCATGATATTCGGAGGCACACGACATACCAGAGGATATATGCACACATTGTGTTGTTTCAAAAATTTAAATAAAGCACAGTAGCTTACATGGAAGAGAGTAACCATGCTAATATATATATATATATGTTCTTCCACTACTCACAGAGACTTTCATCTTGGGAGAGATGCCACAATTCCCATCTTGAAGTGGAAGTGGTTGTCAAAGAAACACTGCTAGAGATGTTTTAGACTAGTGTTTAATGAAATTTACAGTTTACAAATACAAATAAGACAATTAGGCCGACAGTAAGACCAGACATCCATGTAAAATAAAGAGCTCTCAAAGTTGCTCCCATTTTTCATGAGCTGAACTGAATGAGCTCAATTATTGTTCACAATTTGAGAACTGCGCAAAGAAATTTGATAGGTTTCTTTGATGTACCGCGTCAAGATTGACAACAGTTTCGACCAATCGTGACTGACTTCAGATCTCAGAAAGTTGAGGGCGTTCTGATGCCGACCAATCGCTCATTTGATAACTTATTTAAAGTTGTCTCCTCTCCACATCGACAACAATCGAAATGCGCAATATAAAATGCAGGTGGCACATCAACCTGAATAGCTACTTCTCCTTCCTCTGTTTTACGACTCTGTTGCACATTAGAGCTGTGTGCCTCTCCGACAGCGTTTGCACCAGCGACTGCTTCTGCACTTGATGTCGACGGTCCCGCTGCTGCAGTCGAACTTGTGGCCACAAACATGTTTGTGATTTTGGCACATGCCGCTGCGTCCACTTGTAGGTTTTTGAGCCTCTTTTCTCGCAGCTTCTCTGTGCCCCCTTTTGCTTTTGTGGTTTAGGCCTATCCATTTCCACAGACAGACACTCACTTGGTACCGGTACGCCCGATGGCCTGTCCATGCCTGAGCCATGAGTAGCAGTAGTGGAGCCAGATATTACCCTGAGGAGCTGGTGGAGACCAAAAAAAGCTAAAAGCTGAAAGGAGATGTTTCTTCTGCATTTGGTAGGTGGACACAACTCCAAATGAAAGATAATGTTGCTCCAAGTTTGCTGGATGTGTTCATAGTCAACACTTTGCTAACACAATCACAATCAGAATCACAACTTCATAAAGTGATAATGCCCAGCTGTTTATTTACTCATCCAGCTGCTATGGAGCAACATTTAGAATCGTGTTTCTGGCCATCTGATGGATGTAAGTCCAGTATTCACTTTTTAAGATCAGTTTTTGGTCTCTACCAACTATTGAGAAAAATATCTGGCTTTCCAGGTGCTAAATGTTGGCTAAATGTGTCTGTCTGCTGTTTGCTGTGGCCAAATATGACTATGAGATCGATTAGACTGAACAAAGTTGTGAGCCACACAACATGAAACAAAGGCGTCTTGTGTTGATACACGTCTGTCTTCAACTTGGACTGACAAGTGTAGAAAATATCTGTTCTGGGAGCTAGACAATTGAAAGCATTTCTCAGATAATGCATTGGGTGTGTATTGGCCCTCTGGCTGATAATGGAAGTACCTTCTGTCCCACAGTTTACAGCACTCTCCTCAGGGTCTCTGTCATCCTTCAAGGCCTACCCTTCTTCTCTCAGCTCCTTCAGGAACATCTGAATCTTTAAGTTGCCATCTCTCAAACTGTTGTCTGCATTCACATTATGTTAAGTTGACTTGACGAGGTCTGCCTCCTTTGAGCACACACTCTGTTTCAATAGAGACACTTCACGTCTCTGTCTTGCCTCCTCTCGCTCTCATCTCATCAGAGACAAGGTGCTGCTCATGCCTGTCACTTCAGTGACACACACATCACAATCTGAGGGAAAACAACACACAAGCACAGAGCCAAGCCTGTGAGTCAGCCTGGGTAAAATGTATATGTCCCTGAGATACGTAGGCAGTTTTAAGTTGACTTGTGCATGTTTCGTCTTGCTTTCGTCTTGTCAAAGTAATTGGCTTGTTGGAGGTGGGATGGGGGGAGCCTCTACATCGCTATACTGTTCAACAGAGGATCTGAGAAATCTTCACATCTTTATTCAAGACCTCTGTTACTCCCCAAGGAAGACACAGAGAGGAGAGAGAGACAGAGAGGATGAAAGATGTGAAGAAAAAAAAGGAAAGCAAGAGAAGGAAATTATGGCTTGTAAAGAAAACTGGGAAGAGATCTATATGTATGTATGTATGGCCAAAAGTATATGGACAGTCAGGCACTTCAGCCATATGTGATTTTTAAACATGTCATTCCTAAGCCAGTGACATTAATCATCATGAATCATTCATCATTTTTTTTAGCAGTACCCATTCCAATTATTTACATCAAGCATTACCTCTCAATATAGCAATTTTTATTGTTAGTGGCAGAGTGTGTCATTCCCGCCCTGGATTCACAGTTAATAACACTTTCAGTGTTTACTGTTTACTCTCTTTACATCGCTAATGCCTTCTGCTGTCTGTTCCCATCAAAAGCATTCAACTGGCAAAACACCAGATGGCTTTTATTGTGAAGACACCACAGGAAACAGTGTTCTCACCAAGGTTAGCGCTGACAGAGGCTGTTTGTCAAAAAATGAGTGCGCAAAACAAGACATGGTCATTTTCCACCTTTTCTCACAGTGGATGTATTAAATATTGCAGGGAGTAATGAAAGAAGATGGAGCAGCTACAGTCAGCTGTGAGATGAAGAGCTACAGGCAACAGGCTACACACCTCCGACTCCCCAGCAAGGTAACTTTGCTGTCCTCTGCTGTGCAGCATGAATTCAACCATAGCTGCTCTTGTTCAACGTCTTTATTAAGACACTGCAAGTTTGTTTAGCAGCTCCGCAGTACCATGAACAACACTGACCAAAAGGACAGAAATATATGCAGGCAGAGGTGTCCACATAAATGCTTGAATAGTGGCCAGAGCCTTTATTTACCTCAACTGCACATTCCATTTTTTGTAAGATTGCTGTTAAGATAACTGAAAGCCGTGTTATACTAAGCTAAGCTATGTTTCACTTTAAAAGAAGTCAAAGGGCATAATTCCTTGCAGCTATCTGCAATCTCATAATTATTATTATTTGAACACATTTAGCATGAGCTGTTTTTAGTGTTCTTTTTTAAGTGCTTGAATCACTGCTCTAGTATTGTTTAGCTAAGTTTCTCTCATCATCAAATCCAGGATGACTCAATCTATAATGATTCTCATCACCTGATCTGCTGCTAAACATAAAGTGCACTGATGAAAGATAGATACATTGATGTATATACTTTGGTGAATCATATGAGAGAGAGGTGTGTATGACATGACTCTGTTGTTCTTGACCGTGACTGTTCTTTTGACCATGTTGTCTGTCTAGTTCCACTCTCCTGGTTCTATTTCTCTCATTATGTCCTCACATTCTGACCCTATAGGACTCATCTTTTATTCCCTTGCTCTCTGACATGTCTTTTCTCCCTCCTCAGGCACCTTCCTTCTCTGTGTTCTTCCACTGTACTCTCCTGAATGTCCTCGCCCTTTATCACTCCCTCCCTTATCTCATGCTGCCTCCCTGATCACACCATCATCTCCATCTTTCTCCTTTCTCCATCTTCCCCATATGTCTCGGTTGTCTGCCGCTCACCAATGATTCTTCCTCGTGTGTTCGAGGATGAGGTATCCGTCATTTGGACAAACATCGACACCCTCTCTTAAAATGAAATGATTGCTGTTGTAAAAGTAACAGCAGCACCAGCACACATTCCCTTTAAATGAAATTGCAGTCGGGCCTACACTAAACTCAGCTTTATGGATTGGCTTTCATGAAATAATCATCTTTCTTAATTGTAATCTTTCTGTCAATGTCGCAGTTTGCGAGAGCTATTCACACTTTCCAAACAATTAGTTTAATCTGCAGGTTCAATATGGATCCTGGGAGACACTCACAGTCAAGAATAAGGCAAAACAACTAGAATTTCTTTATTTATAGAAAATTAGTCAAACAATCATTGGCCAATGCATTAGCTTTGCACTCTGAATTTCCTCAAAGTAGCTTAAAGGTTGTTAAAATCATCTTATTCAACTCAGACAATGACATTTCCATTTGGCATGAACTTGTTTCAGCTGTCCTTTAAATATTCAACCCAAACATCATGTTTAAACTTCATTTTAAAGGGAAATGTAACAATTTGGAATTTAATGGAATAGCTTGACATTTTGGCAAATACGATTTTGCACTTTGTGTCCAGAATTAGATCAGTTCCACTGTCATGTCTGCGTGGGTAAGTACAGAGCTAGAGCCACATGAGCTTAGTTTACCATCAAGACGGGGGGAAGCAGGCTGACCTGGCTCTGACCAAAGTTCAAAAATACCAGACCTCAGACCTGTTTTATGTGGTAGGTATTTGCTGGATTTATACTTCATAACCTTTTTAGCCACGTGTTAATGTGTGTCAACATTTGTTTGTACAACCTCTGGAGTTCAAACTGGAGCGGTTGATATTCAGCATTTAGACTTAGTCAAAAGAGCAAACACACTGCAGAACTTCTAACATGCAGGATGTGTAATTAAGATTCATACCATTCATATAAGCTTTTAAGGAACAATTTCGTGCTTTAGTGCTAAGCTGCTCTCTCTCTCTCTCTCTCTACATATATATATATATATATATATATCTGTGATTGTGTGTTTTTTTTCAACTTACCATAACAAGTGTTTGAATGTTAGAGATTTGCTGAACTCAACCTTCTTTCAGTGTGCTCCCACTTAGATGTACACAAAGTGTAAGCGTGTATTCTAGGTGCTGCTTTAGACCACTACAGCGAAGTGATGGATGGCAAATGCCTGGAGCTCACATTGACTTTTTACTGAGGTACTTCACACTGTCACTTTCACGCCTCACCATGTGACATCAGAGCACTTTATATTCATTCATGTCAGTACCTTTCAGTCTGCCATATGTCAGAAATGTGTGTATGTGTGTGTGCGTGTGGGCCTGAGCTTATGTGCACAACTGTTATTTCCTGCCTCGCACGTTGCCGAGGCTAGATGCAGCCCCATGTCGGCTGTTTAACCCCAGAGCAAACGTGGACGTCAAAGAGTGCTTGTCAGCGGAAGACTGCTCATTCCTACTGCTGGCTCTTACTGTATGTGTGGAGTTCACAACCGTCCTCATCGCTGCTCTGCTGCTGCACTGGAGTGATGTTTAAAATGTTTCTGCGGGCTATCCGGCACTTTAAAAGAGAGAAAAATGGAGCTATAGTTCAGTGTAACCGTGAATATTTAAGATAGTAATATTTTTTCAAATTTTTGCAACAGAGTAGCCATGGATGCTGTTTGTGCTGACATTGGGACAAAAGGGTGGGGAACAGTCAAACATTTCTTTCATGAGCTGACAGAGGGAATCAGCGCTGAAGCTTGCATTAAGGCATGGTGAACAAAAAATGAAGTTCCCTATATCAGGGGCATTTCAGGGTATGGGGGTGCAAATATGTCTGTCTTATAGGTCAGACACATCAGCTGCCTTGTTTGATAATTATTTAGCAACGCATGGTTGCTTAAGTGCAGTAGGAAGTCTGAATGGAGAGAAACCAACACTAACTGCTTCATCATTAATGGCAGGCTGAAGTCCCCGCTTTAAGCAAAATGTTTCCAAAAACAATCGTTTGACTTGGATAAAACATCCACAGCAACAGCAGTGTTTCTGCCACCATGGAACAAAAATACCTGAGCTCAGTTTCTGATCATATCAAGATATTTTTCCTGTTATTAGGAAATTTAGGAAGAAAATGATTCTGTTTTCACAAGAAATGACTCTTGATATATTAAAATGTCACTTCATGTTGTGTGACGGCCCCGGGGCCTCTGCCAGGCCTTGCTGTGTTGTGTCTGTCTCTCAGTGCTGCTGGTCCCTGGTTGGTTGGAGCCGGAGGGCATCGAGGAACGGGAGGCAGCTGGCCACTGTCTCCAGGTTGCATAAAACCCTGGCAGGCTGGCTATTCCCAGGCACCACTGTGTTATTTTGGAGTCCCTTTTGATTTTTTTGTATAGTTTATTTGGCATTATCTTAGGTCGCTTTCACACCAGAGCTGTTTGGTCCACTTTAAACGGACCAGAGTTCGTTTCCTTGGATAATCCGATTCGTTTGGGCAGGTGTGAAAGCTCATCCGAACTCTGGTGTGGATCAAACAAGCGAACTCTGGTCCGCCTCAAAACGTGGGTCTCGTTTCGCTTGCAAGTGAACCCTGGTTCGGTTCGTATGCAGTGTGAAAGACCACCGGACCAAACACAGGACCAAATGTACGTAGTGACGCTATACGCAGTGCATCTAGGGTAGAGGAAGTACAGCGCGCACTCCAAACCAAAACAAACATGGCGCGAGGACAGACGTGGACAGATGAAGAGCTCAAAGCTCTCCTTGAAATATGGTCAGATGACCACATAAACCTACTTCTGCCATCCACTCACAAAAACAATGACATTTTTAAACAGTTAGGTGAGAAAATGGGGGGAATGGGTTTTAAATGAACGAACTTCACATGATGCTCCATGTTTACTGTTGTTTTTCCGGGCCGGGAGGGAGGGATTTCCCCTCCTACTTTGTCCGATCGACGAGTGCGTCTTTCAACCACGTGATGCTGCTCATAAAGTTCGGCGCGCTTTAGAAATCACGGTGTGAAAGCAGAACCGAAACAAGTGATAAATGCAACAATGTTGCAACTTTCAGCTCCCCATTTGAACTGAGTCCGCTTGGTCAGGTGTGAAAACGACCTTAGTTAACCTGGCTGCATGTTTTCCTGCCTGTGTCATTGTTAGAATGAAACCTTTTGTTATATTTGTTACCTTAAAATGAATCTTTGTTTCATAAAATTAATTTCATTTGGTAAATCCCTTTGTTTCCCTTATTTGTTATAGTCTCAGAAATGGGCCGAAACAAAAAGACAAAAACAAAAAATGAATGGCCAATGAATGACAACAACAGGTGAACTCACGCTGTGGTAATATTACTGCAAGGCAGCTGTGTTTTTAAAAATCAGCAATTAGCTGACTTATTCTTTTTCATTATTCCATATCATTTTTCATTCGTTTGTATTCAACAAGGCTAAATCCAAAGTGTGTCCACACATTATTTCTCTCTTATGCTGTGGTGTCTTTATGTGCACAGCTTGTAATATTTTCTTTCTTTTTCTCTGATTCAAACGTAAGTTTACATTACATTAGTTAAGTTAAAACCTGGCTAGTTAACAAGCTGAGAGCCTGAGCTTAGACTTAAGCCTGGTTTATGCTTCTGCGTTGCGTCGACGCCGTACCTACGCCGTCGACGCAGACCCCTACGCGGACCGTACGGACCGTACGCCGTAGCCTGACGTGCACCTCCAAAAAAACCTGACTATGTGTTGCGTCGACGCGTCGTGACATGAACGTCGAGGACTGTGATTGGTCCGCTCAGACCGTAATTTCCGGTTCAGTCACAGCCCTATGGTCGCAGCACAAGAACACCGCCATTTTCAAAGTTTCTGTGGTGAGAGCTACAAGAAAAAATGGACCAAGCCGAAGAAAGAATTATCAAGGAGGTACGCAAGTACGACATTGTTGTCTCTGACTGGAAGAAAACCAAGGAATCCGGGTGTACGCCGTAGGTATGGCGTCGCCGCGACACAGAAGCATATACCAGGCTTTAGACTTTACTTTTTTGATCCCAATTGGGAAATGCTTTCGTTGCAGCAGCAGGTTAAACAAGCTATCCAGCACCCAGCAGGGTGGCTTATTTAAACAGTTGTAGATATTAAGGTAGTTTCACAGTAAGACAGATCCCATAAAGTTGGTCATTGTGACTAGAGACTTGAGAAGAAATGACAAAGACAGAAAAGCAGAGTGGAGTGAAATAAAAACAAAATGAGATGAGGGAGGACAAACAAGGACAAATGACCATCACTATTCCTCAACGCTGCATAAGGCTTGAGGGGGCACTCTGTCCTATACACTCTGTATTTCTCATTCCCCATACTTCCCTCTATCATTGCCCTCTCTCCCTCTCTCTCCCTGGCTACTGAATAGCAATGCAACACATTAAACAGTCTCGAGAGGGGATACAGCTAACAAGACTCAGCAGTCACTGGCTGCCTACCAATAGAGGCTTATAGTATAAGACTGGCTCGAAAGAGAAAGAGAGAGATTAAAGTGGTATTCAACTAACCCTCTCTGGCCCTCTGTTGATTTAAATGGAAGAAGAGTGAGAGAGGTAAGAGAATTTCAGACAGAACAAGATAGAATGAGAGGGGGAATAGGAAATAAATAGATAATCAGGCAGAGAGGGGAAGGACAGAGATGCAGGCTGATATAGATAGCACTGGAGAGGTCCCATGTTTTATTATGTGCTTGCCTTAAGGCTGCCAAACAAGCAAGAAAAGTTGTGTGAAAAGTAAAGATTTTTGGTCTCTTTGCAGTTCAAGGTTATGTGAGTGATTATGTATGATAATTGTCTGAGTTTTATTCCTTTGTATTGAGCAAAGTCCGTTGGATCAGTTGGGTCTGAAGACTACAGGTTTAAAAATGAACATATTTGTGGGTGTGAGTTAGGAAGAAGTGAGCTAACCAGATTTCTGTCGCTGCTCCTTGTCTCTGCTACAGGCCAGAGACTCCAAGCCACACCAGGCAGCATTACACACCCAACTGAACTGTCAGTGGTCAGGTTCCCTTGTGGGTAGTGAAGATGCCAGGTTTTGAGGAGGTACAACGTGTAAAGAAAAAAAGACTGTATCTCTAATTCCGCTGGATTGATTCTGATCCTTTTTCCATTGTGACTCTCATGAAAGTGAAATTCTAAGTTGCTGGAGTACTCTTTGACTCACTGTGTATAGAGGCTCTCAAAATCTACATTTTGGAGACCTTCAGATGGTAGAGATTGTGCCCTGGTGTCTGCACCTTGTGCTTACTGTTCCCGTTCTATGGACACAGTGAATTATTCCTTCAAAAGCAAAGCATTTCTTGACACGGCAAACCTCTTTGGGTTAAAGCCGACAAAGACTGACTGACAGGTCCACGATGCTGGGAGCAACGGGACTTGCTTGTAAATTAGTACGTAGAATGGTATTAAGTATTGCATATGAGCTGCACGACTTATTTCTTGATTTTGTTTTGTATTCTTGCTGCCCCTTAGTTGAACTGGTGGTAAATCTCAGAGTGGAATTATTTATCTATTTATTTTCTTCTATGAAAAAATACTGAACTGAGCTTTATTTGGGGTTGGAGACAACATTTTAATTATGTGATTGGACTGTTTGGACTGTTTAAACCAGCTTGCAGCCACACACTGAACTATCCCACATCAAATCCAGAGCGCCCCAGTCATTCATTGGCCATACAAGGTGAGCCAGTTGCTGAAATTACAATTTTTGTGTATTCCTGAAGAAATGAAGATTGTTCGTCTCAAACCCAACTCTGAACTAAACACAGACCTCCAGTC
Source organism: Chaetodon auriga (assembly GCF_051107435.1). Taxonomy (NCBI): domain Eukaryota; kingdom Metazoa; phylum Chordata; class Actinopteri; order Chaetodontiformes; family Chaetodontidae; genus Chaetodon; species Chaetodon auriga. The sequence continues at coordinate 5,818,072 of NC_135082.1, forward strand.
TCACATGCCTTAAAGAAACAGTTTGTTGTCATTAAATGACAAGGTCAATACCACTGATGTCTTTGTGTTACTATGGGATTTAAGTGCTGGGTGGCATTTAAAGCAACATTATCTAAAAACTGGTTTTCTTTTGCAACACGGAGCCCTTGAAGTTTAACTGTGGTAACTACTGTCCAATCCCCGCAACAACTTTGCAAGTCGATAACTTTGCTAACTGACCAAACAAGCATGTGCGACAACATACGACACAGCAAGCAAGCTAATATTACTTAGTATTCCAACAGCAAAAAGGTCTCACCAATGACCAAAAACCTGTTCAAAATTTACCCTTGTCTGAGCCTTTGGTCCGTAACTCACCCTTTTTTCACTCCTTAGCCATCAAAGTCCTTTTCGGTCTCTTTGTCTCAACCACAGTATCCCTACTGACAGTACCGAGCTTGTTGCTCATTGTGTGTGGCAAAAGAATTACACACTTCTCATGGTATCTCATCGTATCTTAACTTTGATTTACATAAAGACTGGAAGGGGAAGGGGAAGAGTTAAAAAAGGCCTATCACCACCTACAAACTTCACAAGCTAACACAATGTTTTTAGATTGTTTAACCAGTACACAAACTGAAATGCAAATGTAGATAACTGACTTCCAGCTCTAATGCCATAATTAGTTCCACAGTTGCCAAGAGCTGGCTGAGAAGACAGATACTCTCTCATAACTATGCAAGACAGCAAATAAGCATGTTTCCCAAAATGCAAAATTGCTACTTTAACCATTGACTCAACCACAAAAGGGAATGCAACAATGTCACTTCAGCTAGTCCTCACACTTTGAGAGCCTGCATTCAAACACTGCAGCTCATCAGGGCAATATGTGAACAGACTTCTGACACTGAAGCTGTGGTTTATCGAATTGTGAATGCATTTTGATAGATTTTCAGAAAACAATGATTGCCATAAGAAGACGAATTTAACACATTTCATAATTTCATATAAGCTTCAGCAGTAGCCTTTCAAAACAAAGACTTTTGATGAATTGGAAGCCTCCTGCGGCCATTTTGCAGTAACAGTTGGCATCCTCTAATTACTTACATTTGGATCCATTTCTGTCAGTAAAGACTTTATGAACATAATGATGGTAAGTATTGAGGAGCGCAGAAGCAGAACTGGGGCTGAAATGGGAGCACAGTAGCTCGAGGGTTATAAAAGCATGCTTATTAGTGATGTTAGATTAGTGAAGGAATCGTTCTTTTTGAACAACTCTTAAAGAGAAACGAGTTGTATTTTGACACTTTCCTACATCAGACACCCTGACCACCGACCTCCTAGCAGCCAGCAAGTTTAGTGAAGTGAAAGTAAAGCAGTTTGTTGGAGCAAACACCCTCACCAAAGTTAATTCAGTTATATATTACAAATATAAATGTGTGAATTCACTGAAAACACATACGTTAACAGGGCAGCTATTTACAATTAAGGCTGTAATTGTAGATTAGCAACACTGAAAACATCACAACAAGTGAAAAACTGTGACTGAGCCATGGGCGGATGTGGAACCAAAATGGAAATTACTCCCACTCACAACATTAAGGGGGGAAAAAATGAAATGAAACATAAATGGGAGGGTTATGTTGTTTCACGGGACTCTTCCAGAGAGCTATGCTGGTGCCATCCTTCTTGTCTCTGCCTAGAGGGATTTAATGCTTCACTTTTCACAGAGCACATAAGATGTGGGGAAGAACAAGTATCTGAGTCTTTAAACTAAAAGGCTGAAGTGGAGAACAGGTATATAAAAAGTTCATGGCCAAGGTTTAAACTGTGCCTCAAGTAAAAGTCGTGAGTTACTTTTTGCCACTGCTGTACCTGAAGCCTGAGGGAAATTTTGGATCTACTTTTCACCAATACAAGTATGGCAGGGCACTATTTTTACATTTCAACATAGACAATTATGCAAGCTGTAGGATCACAGAGATATATGCACATAAATAAATTAAGTAATGAATCTATTTTTACTAGAATTCAGTAGAATTGTCTCACTCTCTCCTTTTACTACTGATATTAATAGAACAAAATTCATTAAATACTCTTATTTGCTTTCTTGTAGAGAGTTAGAAGCCAGTAGCAGTTTAGATTAGTGTAGCATAAAGGCTGGAAACAGGGGGAAACAGCTAGCCTGGCTCTACCTGATGGTAAATCCATCGACTGACAAACAGCCCACAACCTTAGTCTTAACTAACTGCCTGCCCTGGCTAGATCCAGAATGGTCAGCTATGGGAAGGTTGTTGACCCCCTTATTGAACTCTCAGCAGGAAAGCAAATCGGCAAACTTCCCAAAATGATGCAGTGACACAGAGTAATTTGTCTAGAAATGCTTTATAAGCAACAGCACTCCTTTAGACAACAATGTTCACACAGAGATCATGTGCTAGTTTACTGGTGGATTAATGTTTCTTTGGTGAAACCTGCACGACTTGTGCATCAAGTCCAGTGACAGAGAGCTGAGGTATAAACATTAAAATACTCCTTCCTCTTCTCACTCTTTCTCGCTTACTTCTCTAATGGACCTGAATAAAATCTCACTTTTTAAGTTCTATATCCATAAATAACTCCCTCCCTCATTGCCCACACACCCTGTATTTCCATCGTCTTTCTCTTTCAGCATCTGTTCCTCTTTGTTTCTTTATGCTTCCCTGTCACTTTCCTTTTGTTTCTGTCTCGCTGTCTCTCCCTGTTTTTGTCTCTTCTTTTCTTTTCTCCAACTTTCCTCAATTTCTCTCCCCTTTTCTGTTCCTCTCTCTTTATACCAGCCACAACCAACCACAGTCTTGTTTTTCCTGCATGCTTGGCTACCTGTCTAGGACTGAGTAACAAAATGTGTATATTTATGTGTGTGCAGTGTTTGGGAGAGGTTTTTTTTCCCACAAAAACTGTCAACATTTGCACAACAGTACACCCACTCAACATATCTAATTTCTCTACAAAGAGCCCAAATAAATCCTGCATTAAAAGCCTTATGCTCATTAAAACATCAGAGCGTCTTAGCAAGTTAGATTTAGAGTGGAGTCAGCCACCAGTCAGCTAACAGCCACCATCCCTCCATATCAGCCATGTCGCACCTCTAGTCAACCTTGTCAGCACTATACAAACAGATGCTCCTCGAGCTGTCCCAACAGTAAACACAGTCCTCTCTAACAGACCACAGCCTGAATTGCACATCACCTTCTTTTCTCTATTAAAAACATACACAGTGAGCTTCCTGGCTTAACTGACACCCCAAGTCCCCAAAGCAGCCACCTTCCTAGTGTGACTCACCTCAATAGGTTGTTTGCAGTCACGTGATGTTAAATTCAGACGGAGGGCAGGAAGTGAAAACTGCAGTGGGTGAGATGGAGGAAAGTTCTTACTATGCTTGTTTAGATGGAATTATGAGAGAGATGTATAAAGAGAAAATCAGACCATATGGTTACAGTATGAAGAGGAGCAGTATTTCAACTGAACCGAAAGGCTTGCCTGCCGTAGATAAACCAACTGCGTGGTCATTCAGACGTCGGACTGCTCTTGAAACCAAATGAAAGCATGTAAAAGTATGGAGGCATGCAGCTTTTTATTGCTAGGTTGACCGCTCTGAAAGGTCCGGTGAAACGCCGCTGAAGACGTGGCTCATCGTGAAACAAGACAGGGTGTATTATTTACGTTCACCTGTCGTATGTGTCTGTCTTTTGGTACTCAATAAAAGCTCCTTGTGGTTTCTCGGTTTGATCAATCTGAGTGACCATAAACGATGCAAACCATCAGCATTGTGAGTGTGTGTTATAGTGTTTCCTATGCAGAAAGTCACTTCCAGCCCTCTATCTGCAGTTCTCGCCGAAAGAGTGATGTGCTCTCATATGCATAGAACCTAATAAAGCCTTGAAAGTTGTGTACAGAGCTTTCAGTCTGCAACCTCCTCCAGCTGTGGTGTAGAACTGCTCCAGTTAAGGTCTAGATGGATCAGATGTCTCTGAACTGCTTGTAGCCAGTAGAAGGTGGCCCAGATTGTAGCTTTTAGCTCTGGTCCAATGCTTGACTCACCAGCAACTTTCACCAGCCACCCTCCATCACTACGATTGTTTCTCCTCTGCATTCATCAGTCTGTGGAATTTCAATATTGCCAGGTGCACGATGTTAATCATTCTCTGACAATGTGAAATATTGTGTTAAAAGATAACAAATGAAAGTTCTGCATAGTCCTGTTTTTATATCTATATTTCGTGGCATGTTTTTTTTTTTTTTTAATGTTTTCATTAGATACAGAGTACAGATGTCAGGAAACAAGGTGAGAGACAGAGATGGGGAGTAATATTCAACAAAGGTTCCTACACAAACACAAACCAGGGACACTGTGCACTTTAACCCCTTTATCACCAGGGTCCTCTTAAACTTTCAGACACAGCCTTGCTCAACCTGACTGGTACTGCTATGGTGGAGACCTGAACCCCAAAGCTGTGTTTTCATGGGCACATAGTCACTGGTTTCAGAACACTGTGCTTAAGGACTGCAGTTTGAAATTAGCCAGCTGATTAACACTGGCACATTTACAGAGATGTTGATTAATGGGAGCCATCTTTAGAAAAAAAGAAAAGAAAAGAAATTAAATTACATTTTTTGCCTAATTTTATTCATCCATCACTGGCTGTTGGAGGTCCAGGATCCAGTGTTTTTGCAGCTTTACTCAGGAACTTAACACGACATCTTAGCCTCTGCTCTATCAATTTTGACCCGTCTTTTTTAGTTTCTTTTTCAAGTCTCCCTACTTAATGGAGGTGCAATGCTAAATTACCTTCAATTCTATGATAAGATCTTTTCATTATATTGTATGTGTTTGTGTAAATAATGTGTGATTTCTGTAAAAACTTTGATGAACCATATGTGGAAATACGACAAAGGAGAATGAGAGTGACATAAAAAGAAAGCAGTCAGTGGAGTTGTGACTTGAATTGACTTGAAACACCATTTAATGATGCTGGGCATACAGTGAAGAATGTTTTTTAAGATACACCACAGAATTTGAAGTATCCATTGTACGCCTAAAAAGACGGTATTCTCTACACTTCGACAAATTAAATTTGTTCTTGAAGTAATGGTAAAGGAATGCAACTTTCAAGGATCTAAGTGCACGGTTTCAAACACTTATCTGACTGAAAAGATATGCAATTAAGTCTGAATGGAAGAAAGGATTGCCTAACACAGTCTCACTGTTTCTTTACACTCCATTGAAGTACACATGTAAAAGAAGCACTGCTGTGTGCAGAGATGCCACAAAGTCTTCTTTGCTATCAAGTGAAACACAAGCATAAAAACAGAAGCTAAAGACTACTGAAGAACAAAACTTTTTTTTTTTTTTTTTTTTTACAGTTCAAGAATTAAACAAAACCTTATAAATACAGAGAAATAAGATGAACAAATGTTCTCAGAACAATGAAATATGAATAGCAGCTACATTAGATTCCCCACTGTTTCAGTTTTAATGTGTGAATACATTAAATGACGAAAGGACTCCAGCAGCGTTTGGAAAGCATAGCATTGCATAGTTTATGTATGTTCTTGTTCTGGCCTTTCACTCAAGCACTGTGTACTATTTTTGAATTACTTTAATCTGTCACAGAGGTACCGTACATCTTCTGAAAATCCCCACTGCAATGTCGATATGTTATCTTCCAACACATGCAGTTCCTACTGGTATTTCTGAAACACCGTCTTCTAAAACTGTTTTCTTACTTTATCTAACCCCTCCCAATAACTACTGTCAAGTTACAAGAACAATCACAAGTCAGGTTCCCCTCCAGATGTAGTGCAAATTCGAACAGAATTTCCTGAAAATCATCAAAAGAAAATGCAAAGTAATGAGCGTTTCCATCCACTAACGTATTAGACGTAAGGCTCACCGATATAAACAACTGGCAGTGGGATTTGTCATGTAGAAAAAAAGATGGAAATAAGACATTTAGGATTGTTTTGAGCAAGGTTTAAGTCTCCTCGTTTTCCTCTGCTGTAATTTTAATTGAAGATAGGTCTGTTTCCATTGCACTTTGCCACAATTTGCCTTTATCAGTACCCCAAGTATTCCACCTCAGTCAGATTGCACAAACTTTGTGATATTTAACCTTTTGTTTGCTTGTTTGTTTTTTTAATATCTGACACATTTCTGGTACTCTGGTATTTTCAAGCTTAATTTGACAATGGGTATAAAAACAGGTGGCTGTAGAGGTCTTCACAGTCTCCATCTTTCCTCCAAGTTTCAGTCCTGGAGTCACTGTCAGTTTGGATGTCATGCGGCACAATCAAATCAGTCTTTGGGGGTTAAGGTACAACAGGCTGCATTAAAAGCAAACATTACAGTTTGAAAATCAGCCAATTGGAAATAAGTGACTTGTTTTTTTTTTTTTTTTTTTGTGCAGGTAATAATATCATGCAGTACATTTCAAAGAATAGGCATTACACACTTGGTATTATCAAAGGGTGTTGATTTTTAGGTGTCCTGGCAGCCAGTTGAGTTGCGGCTGGTTCATGTGTGACTCAGTCTTGGAAGTGCCACTTTGGGCTGAGAATCAGCTCCAGGTAGGAGCACGTGGACCACCTTGGAGCTAGTGTCAGCAAATAAAATTGATTTCTGTGGGTCTGGCATGAACCCAGGAACATGTGCCAGCTGTAAGGCTCTATTGTGCCTGACCACCTGAGGGGGTGATGCTGAGATGTTTATGACCATCTTAAACACAATAACTGTACACCTGATCTTATGGTCTGGAACCCAACAATGAAAATCTATTATCATAACTCCTGCATTAATTAAACAAGTCTTTCATATGTGTTATCACACCTTTATGTCTGACTTGCAACTGAATCTGTTGATGCATTAGCCGTGTGTTTGGCCATCAAGTGGTATTTCAGACTGGATGTGCTACAGCGATACCTCAGTTCACACCGGCAATACACACAGATTACTTTGGTCTTGTCAGTCGACCCATCTGGCAACTTTTTGAAACTAAACTTTCCATTCAGAATCTTGATCCCATTCATTTCGGAGTTTCGTGCTTGACATCCACACGAAGCCTTCTCTTTTACTGCTAGTGAGCAGGCAAGACCAAACACGTGCGTGGGGCGTGCCTGTTGTTTTGTTTCCGGTTTACAACCGGATCCTGTAGTTTTTCTAACATTATTTACAGTGGCCACAGCTTATAAAAATCTACAAGTTGACTAGGTCCCAAACAACGTTAATCCTGCAAAAAAAAAAAAAAAAAAAAAAAATGACACCATTAAAATTGATTTGCGTTAACGCGTTAATAACGTGATATTTTTGACAGCACTAATACATATATTAAAGGTCAGATATAAATATGAGTAAATTAAAGGTAAATTAAAGAGCTTTTGACCTGTAGTGGTGCAACAGAGCTGTTTACTGTCCCTGTTTTGTTTGTCTCGTGCACAAGCATGTGCAAGTGGGTAATGCAATTCACTGCCCTGCCAATGGTTTCAAAATATTCCACTGATTCAACATGTGAAATACGCTAAGATATGCACCAATGTGTCATCAAAGACAGGGAAGAAAATGACTGCAAGCTAGTAAACAGAAAAACAATGCCGCATTTAAAGTGTTCAGAAAAACAGCTTTTGAAGAAGCAGATGCATTCAACACGTTCGATAGAGCTTAAGGACACGCACAATGCACTTTGATAAGTCGCAGTGAATGTAAACATATTGTTTGTTTAACAAGGAAACTCCACAGGGCCCCTTTAATACAAAGTATAGAGCAACATTTGTTCTCCTTATGATCTCATACCACTTTGATTTAGATCGAATGTAATGACGTTCAAGTACAAAATCAAACATTGTGCTCTTCAATAGAAAGTGACAACATTCCCTAAATGCTCTGAATCTGGTATTTTTGCTGGTTAGACAATGTTCTAAATCTAAGACATCTAATATTTGAACAGCAACAGGCCCTCTCACTTCAGTGTTTGAGCTGTTCTTTCTGTTACGCAGTAAACCAAAAATAAGTCTGCTGATGTAAAAAAAAACAAAACACACACACACACACACACACACACACACACACACACACACACACACACACACACACACACCTCATGCTGCCCTTGCCTCTGGCAATATGCAAACTCATTAAAACTACCCCAATCATTAATTTCCCCCTCCTTGTTGCCCAAGGTCTGTACTGATTGTGTCGTATGTGATAACATAAAATTAAAGCATATTCCAAGTAATAATCCACAATTTAAATGCAGATCCCACCTATTTCAAACGAAAAATCAAAGAGATGTGACAGTACAGGACTATTTATGAGATGATCTGTGGAAAGAGGAGAACCACCGCAATAAGCAATTACCACCAAAGGAGGAGAAAATATCATGTATTACTAAAGGCTCTTCTACTTCTATTGTTAACTGGGGAAATCTCAGAGTTTGATAAATAAATGCATTTGAATGTTATGCTGAAGTGCTTTTGAAGCATCATGTAGGAGTTAACCTACTGACAATTTGTGAAACTGATTTATTCTCCCATTTATTGAGAGGAAAGTTGAGAAGATATCAAATTCATGTGTCTGCATACACACTGGAAGACTTTGCAAAAGTCTAGCAATTGCTAGCACTTAGCTTGTAAGTTAGCACTCTGTACAGCAACTGGACCCAGCTGTGTTTAGTCAAGAAACACTTCCAATGTATCGGCTGTGTCTGATGGTTTAACCACGGTGCCTTGTGGTTGCAATATGTAAATAAGATTACATCAGATTTGTTGAAATGCTTTTTTACTGACCTGAACTAGTTAGCTATTGTCTTTGTCTTTGTGGTAAGCTTGAATAAAGTGTATCAAGGTTTCAATAGTTACTTAACTTTTTATTCTTTGCATTAAAGGATGTGTCGCTTTAAGATAAAATGGCTGGTGACTCTCTGGTCATTTGTTGTTAGTGTCCATTAGGGCTGTAAAAATTGGTCAGAAAATTATATTTCATTATTCCTTCATAAACAAATAAATAACACATAGGTCTGAACCATTTGAATATCTAGTTTTGTACCTTATGTCCATAAGAGGGCAAACCAGTACAACCAGCAACGTACTACTTGTCTATTTATTTCAACATAAAATGTCTTTTAGAAGATCTACATACATTCATTGTAAAATACACAAATAAAATCATGTCCTATACCATGTTGTTGATTTTTTTTGCTGATATCAGCTTGATGTACGTTCCATTTTCAGCCAGTAAAAGTGACTGTGCAGAGTTTCCAGTTAGTGCCAGTCCACATGTCCTGGAAAATAAGGCCAGATGTTACTTGATTATGGACCCTATTTTTCCATGCTTTTCTGTCCAAGTGACTAATGGAAACAAGAGTTTTTGAAGTTTATTCAGTATTGAATGAGAGTGCTGCAGCCAGCATCCACAAAACAGGCTGTAATGTAATCCCTCCTGATGTTTGTGCACCATCAATGTACATCCACTGAAATTGCTTGTTTTTGCCACTGACACCCTCAGATTGTTGTTCTAAGTCTCTGACGCAAAGGATCCCTAAAAAGACACATTTTCACTGAATAATAAGACCTTTTTGTTTAACTAGAAACACCTGCAAAGGCACCGGACTCCATTCACAAAAACAGTAATTTTAGCGTCATAAAACACATTTCATTCAGACTTGTGGGAAAAAAAATACTGGGCAACAGTGCTTTTTTTTTTTTCCACAACTGAATACTAATTTTTACAATTGAATGTATGGATTATTTTACAATTCAAATATAAATTCAAATTCAGAATTTTCCTTGACAACCCTTTTGTCCTTTACTTGAGTGGGTTCAGCTAAAAATGTCAGGATATGGTATGTGAGGTGGTGATGTCCAAAGCAGAGCACAGAAAGTTAGCTTTGAATAGACCTGAAAGCTAGTTTCGAGCCAAATATCTCAGCCAGTTAAAACTGACACTTTGAAAGGATAATTTTATCCTGCTTTAATGCAGTTGATATTAAGAAGTACCATGTGAAGTGCTTAAACTGTGTCTGCTGTGTCTCTGGATGTGTATCTATGCTTATCCAGGCCAGTATGGTATCTGTGCAGTTTTATCAGCCACTAGAGAGACATGCATGGGTATGTGTGCTTGAATGTGGGTGCGTGGGTCTACGAGTGTTCTGTCTGTACAGAAGTGTGTGTGTGTGTGTGTGTGTGTGTGTGTGTGTGAGTGTGTGAGTGTGTGAGTGTGCAATGTGAGAAAGCCATCATCTTTCACAATATGAACCAATTTTACCCAATAAGGCAACGGAAAGTGAGATGAGGCGTTCCATTTCAATCGGCCTTGAACACACAAACATACTTACTTTCACTCTCTCCCACACACACACACACACACACACACACACACACACACACACACATACACAAGCAGTCACGCATAAACACACCCTCCAAGGTCAGAATGTAAAGGGAAGCAATGAGGTGTTTCACTGTGCCATCTGTCTGACTTATATATGCACATCTCTCTTTCTGCTGCTCGGCATCTCTGTCTCGTGTTCTTCTGTGGTTTAGACTTTTCACTTTGACTTTTCTCTTGTTTTGGCTTTGATTGCTCTTCTCCTTTTGCTTCATCTGAATGTTTGTTTATCAGTGGAAAGGCACCAGGCCTTTCTCACAGCAGTCATTTTGACTTTGTAGTATAAGCACAGGTGAAACAAATTCCATTAATGATGGCTCTGTGGTATTCAGTAAGTCATGACACTGTGACAGTGAGCCAGAATGCACAACACCAGCACCCTGAAGCTGAATCAGTGAAATGGAACTCAGTCATCCTTAACTTTTCCTGCTGTGGCATGTCAGGGGGCCTTTCCTAAGACCTATCGAGAGTACTCTACTTTCAGACACTGAATGGATAATCTCTGAGCAGCTAGGCCTGTCAGTTTTTTTTTTTCCACAAATTTGGACTTCTTTTCAAACATAGAGATAAATGTTCTTTTTATTGATCCGGTTAAATTCAGAATTGATTTTTAAGCGCAACAGTTTTAAGCAGTGGTGTAATCTTTGATCATCTTAAGATTTAAAATGTTAAAAAACAGGCTTATAAAACTCGATGAACTGTTCAACAATGCAATAAAATGCAACAACTTACACATTAATGCATCACTCACGAGTCCAGTTTTCTGTATCATGGTACCAAATGACAAGCTCACAACTCCTGTTTAAAGAATTTGCAAAATTTTCAAAATAGAACACCCTGTGCTCTGCTGTGCCTCTGAAACACTTCCAGTGGGGTTCGAAGGCATGTGAAGAACAGATGCAGCCAGAATGTGACACAGCCATGTCCGGTGAGATCTCAGAGTAAGAGATTATGGAATTAATAAACACATGGGTGTATGGGAAAATAATGCATATTTGTGTGAAATAGATAGCTTTAATGCTCTCCCACCCCACTCTACATGCTCTCATGTTTTTAATGAACAAATTATCTGAAGGTTGTGTTCTGTGGAAGGTTGTAGCCCGCTCTTGTCTTAACACTATCATACTAACAAATTGATGCAATGTTTCAGCTCTGCACGTCCATATTGAATAATATTGCTCCTTGTAAAGTCAGGTCAGAGCCAACACAAAGGAAGCAGCCTAAAATAAATCAAATTTCAGTCCAGCTTTCACAGTCATCACAGCACTGAGAGTGCTTTTCTCAGGTTGACCAGTGACTTTTTAATGGCTGTTGTTGATGGGACGTGCTCAGTCCTTGTGCTGCTGGACCATAGCGCTGCCTTTGACACAGTGGATCACAGCATTGTGTTAGACAGGCTGAGGTACTGGGTAGGAATATCTGGTACAGCTTTACAATGGTCTCTTCATACCATAAAGACGAGGTTCTGTGTCTCCATTAAAAACCACGTCATGTTGTGCTTCTGTCAAGTATGGTGTCCCTTAGGGGACATACTTGTTTTTATTTCGCTGTACGTGCTTTATCTAGGACATATTATCCATATTTCCTCTCATTCCTTTGGCAGAAAACTATCAATCGGCTCCAAATTGTACATAAGTCAATGGGCCGATCCAACAAGATCTAAGTCAAGTGACCACATTATACCCGTTTTAACCTCCTGCACTGGCACCCAGCATGTCTTAGAATTAACTTGAAGATCTTACTGTTGCACTATTCTCCATAGCCTCTCTTCACGTCATCTGACCTCTTGGTGCCAGTAGCTTGGTTCCTCAGGCAGAGGTCTTTTGTCTGTTCCTGAGGCACGGATGAAAAGTAAAGCTGACAGAGCATTCGCAGTCAGAGCCTCAGAACCACAGAATGAGCTGCCTGAGGGAATCAGGTCAGCAGAATCAGTGACCTCTTTTAAACATCTTCTTTAAACATACTTTTATTGGACAGCCTTTCCTGGTTTTACTTGACTTTTATTGACAGTCCTTTTGCTGGTTCTATTTGTTTTATCTGATTACTACTTTCAAATCATATAATTATCAATTATTATTTTAAATGATACTTCTGATGCTGAAGTAAATTGTGGCCCATGAAGATCACAACTTATGGAGCGACAGCAAGGGAGAGATGTTTGGCAGTGATTGCCTCCAGGTAACATAGGTACCACCAATAAAACATCACCAAGCCCCTGAAGAACTGCTGCTGTCTTAAAAGCTCAAGTCAGGGAGCAAAACATTAGCCCTGCAAAACTCTAACACAGCTGAGGACTTGTCAGTATAGTAAGAATTAAGCACCTGAACTTAAGCACTTCTACAGTATAGTGTACGATTACGCTATGTGGGTGGCAGAAAAAAGTAATTTGAATTACTTCATTCATCCAACTTTTACAAATTGCCTTTGATGACGAAATAATGTGTAGCAGTGTAACCGCCCAAGCACATAACAACCATGAACACCTACATTCATTTATACTTATATATGTGTGGGTGGTAAAGGGCAAACCAAATTTTCATATACTGACATGCACATACACAAGGTCTGGCCTTGTTCCTGGTCTTTTTCTGTTTTCTTTCTTTTTCTGAAAAACCTTAAGCTTGACTTGGTGTCATCTTCACACACGCTTTCACACAACTTGCACACAATTTGAGACAGTTTACTGCTTCTCCCAATGCCCACAGCCAATAATTGCACACCATTAAATGTTGGCACGGAGACTTGCCGAGTGGGGGATTGCGTGTGATTGCATCCTTGTGTGTTTACTGTCTATAGGTGTAGCTGTAAAAGCTATGTACATATCTGAAATTCAGTGAGTGCTGCTACTTTAGTGTGTATTGCTTTGTGAGTATTATAGGCATGCATTGCAGGCATTATACTGTAAACAACACCAGTTGTTGGCTCTTCTCTGTCAGACGGTAATTTTGTTCATGAGAGTGTTCTTAGTCTACAGTTTATCGCAGCATTACAGACGATGTGGGTGAAAAGACATAGAAAAGACAGAGAAAAAGAAAAGTAAATCAGGCAATGTGAGACAAGACAAACAGAAGCAGAGGAACTAGACAGTGGGAGAATCTATCAAGTGAATATATTTATGTCCTCCAGCCAAATCAATGCCTGCACAGTTGTGTTGAGGCTCAGTAGCCTCAGCTGAGCTGTTGGGTTGGACACTGTTCATGGATGTGGTCCATACTTTTGCTCCCGGCAGCAGGCACAGAGGGCTTTAATTTGATCTTTCCTTCTTCAATAGAGTTTTCTCAGAGCTACTTTAAAGTTAGTGATTTAATTGTTTTTAAACTGCAATCTTGTTGGTATCTTGTGTAAAAAATGGTTAAAGGGAGAGATTCCAAACCCTTCATTGTCCATTCGGTGCATTCCCATCAGGCTGTCAGCACGACCAGGTGCAAAACCATGTCAATTGTATTATTGCATTGCTGCACAAACTATCAAATGCAAATCCACACTGAACAAATGTGTTCACCAAGTCGACAGCAGTGAGCCTCATCCACAGGCCAGCAATTATTATTATTATTATTATTAGCAATTAAATAAAACAAACTGAACCAGACAGGCATTGTGAAATCTAGTCAGAAAGGTACGGTTGTGAGATGGTGAGATCTCAGCCAAGATGTGATTGGATAATTTATGGCACACCAGGGGTTACATTTTTGTAATACAGTGGTCAGACAATAAGAGCATGCTGGTTACCTTTTTTTTTTTTTTTTTTTGGTTTGGATAAGGAAGCAAAAGCCTTGGGAACACTTGTTCAAGGCTACAGCAGAGGCTGGACTTATCTGTCATATCAGGTTTATTGGTTTAATTGGTGTTAGTGGTTTTTCCTGTTTTATTGTAATGTATGGACTTCAGATTTTTAGAAAGTATTTTAATATATGACTGGTAGATGGTGCCAAGTATGTCTGGAGATGAATGCTCTATGAAGCTGAGTCTCACAAAAGTTTTCTCAAGGACAAAGTCTCCTATCTTAAGTCTTCTTTGTGTGTGTGTGTGTGTGTGTGTGTGTGTGGAAAATTCGGGAAATACCTTCAGAATGCAAAAGAAATCATTTAATTTTGTGAGAAGTACAACCTGTATCTCTGCCCACCCCGTCATACAACACAAACAAAGTTGCCTCCCAAATAAGCTTTGATAGAATACATGTAGAAATATGGATGTGTTTCACACAGAGACTACAAACTCACTACTGTTTATGGTAATAACAGCAAGAGAGGTATAGGCAGAGATGGGCTGATTGACAGAAGGCTGTTTTAATGCTGCTGAACCTGCTGTATTGAATTGTCCTTCGTAGATATTGGAAAAGCTTTAGGGTATAAACACACTCATACAAGCATGCCACAGGCTACCACAGCCGCGGGCTGTGTTCCAACTTGCACAGTTTGTGGCCCTACAGAGAATTAATACCCACACGATAGAAAATTAATTATCCAATAAAACAACAGACCAACGCATGATATACTCCTTCAATAAACCCCTTCAGCACTACCATAAACAACATAAACACAATGTATATAAATTGCTTGCCATGAGCTACTTGTGCTGGTGATGGACAATTTCTGTGTGTGGGATACAATAAACCACTATAAAATGACTATTGAATTCTCAAATAAATACACACTGCTGCTTCTATTCTATTCTGAGATTACAGCGTGATCTTTATAATTAATATCACTGGAAAATAAAGCTCATATTCTTCAACAATAACAGGTCAATGATGAGTTAGCCCTCCAATAAAATTCAAAACACTGCTCTTATCACAGCACAAATGAATCTGTTAAAATGGCTCAGTTAATTTAAGATAAATGATTCATAATATGCCCTTATAACTGCATTATGTGCTCAGCTAAAGCTTTTCTGTTTTTTGGTGTGTTTGCAGACACATAGGTTATAAAGTGTTATCCATGAAAATGATGGTTTTAATGAGCCTGAGTCCCTGGTTGACACAGTCCATCTTTCATTTGGATGCCGGGCTCGTTTCACTAAAGCTGGACTGGGAGCAGAAGAAGGCTCGAGAAAGACTTGTGAATTCTCAAATTATTCTGGCAGAAGTGGTATCTGCACTAATGACTGTGTTATGTTGCCAAAGCCTCCTTGAGTTCTATCAGTGGAACTTGAACGCTGCTGATGTATGGTCTCTAATTATTATTTTTTCAATAAAACTCTTCTCCAGGTTTTATCAAGGCAAACACGAGGTAATGTTACTTTAACTGTTTTGTGTAACTCTCAAGACGCCAGTAATTAAATAGTATAATACCTAATTTTGTCAGAGGTATGTTAGTTTTCTATATTTATGTTACATGTACTTGTATTATGTAAATGGTGCCCTAAAAATGGGATTTGAGATCCAATTCAGTTGCAGAAATATTGACAGTCCATGCAGTGAAGCTTCACTGGGGCCTGTTGTCCCAATGTCAAGAGCAGGCATTATGTCACATTGCACTGGAATCTCTACAGTCTTTAGTCTCCTAGTTTGCAGAGATGCTTATTATGGCTCAATTGCTACCATCTACATTGATTTATATGTGTAGTTTAAGACTCATGGCACAGAATATGTCTGAGGTTGCTAATCCATTCCAACAGTAAACTATGATTACGATTTATGAAGTTATTTTGAAGTTCCGTAATGTTCCATTTGCACAAGTTAGCCCTGTAAATTCACTGCAGAAGGTCAAACAGAAGCGAGAGAAGGTGAGCAATTACCAAATCAAAAGGTATCCTAAATTACTCCCGGAGCAAAGCACAAGTGACTGGCTGGGCTGAGAGGATCAGGACGTTGATTTAAAAGATACTGATTAACATTTTTCATAATACAATCTGTGCAAAACAGCAGCTTTCTGCATAAAATGCATGGTATCATCAAAACCCTCCAGAAATGTGTTGTTTTCTGACTAATGTGAGGTTGTGGAACTCTACAAAATTTATGTAAAAACTTAGTTGATGCTTGTTCAAGTGTTTTTCTGAGGTCAGAAAAATAATCTTGTTCTGCATTTAGCGTTGACATTAACATTTTGCCATTTACTTAGTTTGCTATCATTAGTGTGTTACGATGCTTTGATGGCACAGCTCAGGCTGAGGGAAATTCAGAATGGAGGTATCTTGTCATAAAATGAAGTGTTGGATAAGTGGACACTTTGCGTAAAAGTCACCAAAGTCATCAAAGTGTGTTAAGATGCACTGAAGTA
Organism: Chaetodon auriga; assembly: GCF_051107435.1. NCBI lineage: Eukaryota > Metazoa > Chordata > Actinopteri > Chaetodontiformes > Chaetodontidae > Chaetodon > Chaetodon auriga. Next base: position 5,834,689 of record NC_135082.1, read on the forward strand.
GTCACATTACAGATGGCTTTCTCCAGGAAGATGAGTTCCTGTCATGTAAACGAGGAACCTGGTTTCTGCAGTCGGGGCAGGGGATTACAGAAGCCAGATCTCCTGGAGAACATTGATTTCTCTGCCATGTGGACGGGTTACCAGGTTTCTAATCAGGTTTTTTGACAGGAAAAGTTAGGCTGAAAACAAGAAATATTTGCGTTCTCTTGCAGGTTTTGGAACAGAGGGAGACTTTTTGTGCCTTTTTTGCTGCCAGTGTCATTTCAGTTGCCAAGAACAGTCGTAAAAAAGGCACAATAACAAAAATAAATGCAGTGATAAATTACAAAGCAACATAAAAATACGTGAGCAAATGTAAAACAGAAACAAATTTTGTAAGATCAATTTATATCGCAGACAAGATTGTAAAATAATGACATACAAGATGTGAGTTCTCAGGAAATCAGGAAATGTAAAAATCAAGTTGCATTGCTATAAGAGCTTCTTTTACATTTTACAGTGACACCAAACCTTTGAGAGATTGCAGGGCCATGCGTTGTTTCCATCTACACACTGTTTAAAATGAATTATGGGGGATTTTCAATCATATCAAACATGTCAGGGCAGCTAAAGGCAATATGTAGATAATAAAGCGCTGAGAGCGTCTCAGTCAGCCTCCACCATGGCAAAATGGTGCCTCAGGTTTGTCTCAGTGTAGACATGCCAAGACTCAAATGAAGCATTAGAATCCACAGATCTAAAAATATGAGCATGGCTGTGACCCAGAGTAGGTTGTTTACTTAACTCTGAAGCTATTTAAGGGGAAATTAACTTCATCCTGAGTTGAAACCATTCCAGTGGAGGCCTCCTTGCACCTCAGACAGCAGCATGCTGATTGGTGATGTATCATGCGTTGATGGGGGTAACACAAGCAGTTCACCTGAAGATATTACACAGAGGAAGGCCACAGATACTCACAAAAGCAATACTAGGAGTTTCTGCTGTGTCCGTGGTTAGTAATGGCTTAGTGATACAGTGCCTGTGTAGCAGTACGACATGCTGCTGGGGCTGAATACCGGTGGGTCGGCTGCTCTGTACTATACCTGACGCGTTAGCCTATCGGTGCAGAGGGCGAAGGTATAAAAGGTAGACTTTGTCCCTCCCTCATCCTCTCTCACTTCCTGGCTCGAAGGCCCTTCCGCTTCCCAGCCTTCCACTTCCTCCTCTCTTCTTCGTGCAGGTAGGTACGCGGCCGCATACCGGCAGGTTATTTTTAGCTCACCTTAGCCTATTAAATGGTCCGGCTGTGTGGTTTTCTTTTTTTTTTAAGCGGCCCATCGTGGTTAAGAGGATGGTGGCGATCTTCCTTGCTGGCCGTAAGTTTTAGACCGAAAGGAGACCAGGTACGGACACATTAGTGTAGGTTTAGCCTAGCAATAGCTGGCTAGCCCAGGTGTTAAACGCCTCACCGGTCTGTGTTCACAGCGGCGCTAAGGCATTACCGGCGCACCACAGACGCTCCTCTTTGCACCGAGCCGTGCAGCGCCTCTGCATCTCTCTCCTCACGGGCTGAATGCCGTTGATCCGGACCAGGGGATCGATCCGGGATGTTAAGCTAAGTGCAGGAACGCTGCTGCTTCGCCGACCCCTATTGCCTGTCTCTCGTGCATATTGCTCCTGCTCCTGCTTCCGCTTCGCTCGCTACTGCCTGCTCCGCTCGCCGCTGCTTGCCCAGCTTGCTATCGCTGCCACCGCATCGTGTCGGGACTAGTTTGGAGTGGTTGTTTGGGCCTTGGTACTTCGGTCCAGCTCCTCTCCTAACATCGGGCCCCAGCGGTGGTTGCCCAGCCTGGACTGTGTGTGCGTGTGTGGGTGTGCGAGTGTGCGTGTGCGTGCGTGTGTGGACGGGTGAGTGCGCGTGTGTGTGTGGGGGGGCTCCGATGGGATAAGGCACTTTTGCCTGTTAGAGTGCATTGTGTTACTTTTTTTTGGTTGGTTAGTTATTAATTAATTTTCATTTCGAATTAAGGTTCATGTAAATTTGTTCTTTAGTTTCTCTGGCCAGAGGCTTGTGTTCTTTGTTTCCTTTTTTTGGTTGGTTTGTTTGTTTTTGGTTTTCCTTTGTTGTTACCAATTGCTTGCCTATTGCGGCTTTTAATGCCAATAACTAGTAACATTTCAACTAATTGTGTTCTCCCCTCTCCTTTCTAGTTGTTGGGAGCCGACGGTGGTGGTGGTGTCCCGGGTGGCGGTGTCCCTTGTGTGTGGTGTGATTTTGGAGTTTAGTTGCAGTGTAATTCACTTTTTGGGTTAGGTGTCACGTGTGAGTGGGGTGCTCCTCTTTTAAGTTGGACCTCCTCCCCCAGGTCTCCCCTGCACTGTCGGTAAGCTTCCCCGTTGGAGTGGAGTGTTAACACCTTAGTTTTCTTTTAAAATTTGTTTTCTTTTACCTTGCATGATTTGTTAATAAACCTTTGGTTGACATTGAACCACACCTCCGTCCTCCTTTGTATAACTTACCTGCGTGCCTCTCCACTATCCAGAATTCCCTGGGTGAAAAATCCCAGGGTGGCGTTGTCGGTTTTCCTATTCAAATTTATATACTCTGACCTTGTCCATAAGACTGTATCAGCCCTCGTACCGCCACAACTTGGCGTTGTCGGCAGGATTTACTTAGTAAGGGTGAGGTGTGTGTTCTTTGTGGTTTTTTTTTTTTTTTTTGGTCCTTCTCTTTGTTTTTTTTTTCTTTTTCATACCTGATTTGCCTATTCCCCTGATTGTAAATTGTGTGTGAAGGCATCAAGTGGAGGCGAAGCAGCAGTGGGTTTCCTGTTTATCGTGGTAAGATTGGTGTCCAGAGTTATTGTTAACAGTCAAAGACAATGGAGGGAGAGCTGCAAGAATTGAGGGACTTGGTGGCACAGTTGAGGGCGGAGAACGATAGGTTGCAGCGGGAGCAGGCTGCGGCCGTGCCTGGCCCTAGTGCTGCACCTCCCGTTCCCACTGAGCCTCTTCTAGCACCCTCCACCTCTAGCGCCCCTGTAACAGAGAGGCTGATCTTGGTACCCCGAGACAGGAAGTGCCCAGTCTTTAGGGGTAGGTCAGGCCTAGGGCTAGAGGAATGGATAGAAGAGGTTCAGGCATGTATGAGAGCTCGCCACCTGTCCCCAATCGATCAGGCCTTTTTTCTTTTTGACCACTTGGAGGGAGAGCCGCGTGAAGAGATAAAGTATCGTTCCAGTGCAGAGAGAAGTGACCCGGCTGCAATTATTTCTGTTCTCCGGGAGCTGTATGGTTGCTCAGACTCGTACGTTGCCTTACAAGAAGCCTTTTTCTCGCGGCGCCAGCAAGAGGGGGAGACTCTTCAGGAGTTCTCCCTCGCGCTAATGAGTCTGATGACGTCGGTGAAACAGCGTGCTCCCAGTGACATGCTAAATGCAGATGTTCTACTGCGTGACCAATTCGTTGAGAATGTCATTGATGGTTCCCTTCGCCGTGAGCTAAAGCAGCTTGTACGCAGGCAGCCTGCTGTCACCCTGCTCGAGGTAAGAGCAGAGGCAATTAGGTGGGAGCGAGAGGGGTTGCCGGGAGGTGTGCGGGGCCGGAGTCATTCGGTTCCCTCTCTGCTTGGGTTACAGTGCAGTGTTCAGAGTGCCCCTCCGGCGGCTAATCCACCTCAGGCGGGTGAGCTGCTGGAGGTGAAAGAGATGTTAAGGCTCCAACAGGAACAGCTTAACAAGCTCACAGAAACCCTGGTTCAGCTGCAGGCCAGCCAGCAGCGCAGTCATCCTCCCCACCGTGGCCCAGTAATTTGCAGGCGGTGTCAGCAACCTGGCCATTTTGCCAGGGAGTGTGAAGCAGGGCGTGCACTTTCCCGCCCTAGACCTTTAGCGCCCGCTTCTTCTCGGCCGGGCATGCTTCATGAATCAGTTCAGCACCCGGGAAACTAGCGCCCGCCGAACTGCAGAGCCAAAGTTCGGGGGGAGCAACCACCGGCTCACCACTTATCTTGGGGGATGGGGATGAAGCTAAGCTAATTGCTGCTTGTCCACACGTGGATGTGGTCATGGGGCAAGTCGTGGTTCCTTGTCTGGTGGACACCGGGTCAATGGTGTCCACCATTACCGAGAGCTTCTTTCGGCAGCACTTTGAGGCTTGGGGCCAAGAGAGGCTTCGGTCCTGCCATTGGCTGCAGCTTCGAGCGGCCAACGGGCTGCCCATCCCCTACCTTGGCTACTTGGAGCTTGAAGTAGAGCTTTGTGGTAGGCTTTTGCCAGGGTGTGGGGTACTGGTGGTCAAAGACCCTCCGGCGGATGCTTCTCCTCATGCACCTGGTGTTTTGGGGATGAACATCCTACAGAGATGTTATAGGGTGCTGTTCGGACAACATGGACTAGGCTTGTTTGATCTACCCATTGTCACTGGAGCCCCAGAGTCCGTGGTGCAGGCATTGCAGAGGTGCCATCAGGCCTCCAAAGACCCTCCTTCTGAGGCCGCCGGTACGGTCAAGGTGCGAGGCAGGAAGGCGTGCCGCATTCCTGGTGGCACCATGCAGGTGGTCCTGGCAACGTGTTCAGCACAGTACTCGGGCACTACTGTGCTCTTTGAGCCCTCTGATCAGGGACTTCCTGCTGGACTGTTGGCATCCCCAGCACTGGTTCGAGTCGAGAACGGTACTGCATACATCCCCATTGTGAATGTGGGCTCCTCGGATGTGCTGCTTTATCCTCGAACAGTGGTAGGTGCCCTGAGTGAGGTTCGTGTGGTGAGCTTGCCTCCTGGTGTTGAGGAGGTTCCATCTCATGCAGCCACTATGGCATCCCAGGTTGTGGCCCCTCCACTGTCAGACCCAGTGGATGCAGTGGACCTGTCGGCTTTGTCAGCCGAAGAACAAGAGGAAGCGCGAGGCCTTCTTCGTAAGCACACCACAGTCTTCTCTTCTCACGACGGTGATTTGGGCTGCACTAACTTGATTTCTCATGAAATCCCTCTCTTGGATGACACCCCCGTCCGTCAACGCTACCGGCGTATTCCCCCATCGGAATACGAGGTGGTTAAAGAGCATATCAACCAGCTGCTCGGTGCGCAGGTCATCCGGGAAAGCAGCAGCCCTTTCGCTTCGCCAATCGTGCTGGTTAAGAAGAAAGACGGCAGTCTGCGCTTGTGCGTCGACTACCGGCAACTTAACAGCAGGACCAGGAAGGACGCCTTCCCTCTTCCTCGTATTGAGGAATCGCTGGATGCACTGACTGGAGCCCGCTGGTTTTCCACTATGGATCTAGCCAGCGGGTACAATCAGGTTCCAGTTGCGGAGGCCGACCGACCCAAGACAGCTTTTTGCCCTCCTTTCGGGCTGTTTGAGTGGAACCGCATGCCCTTTGGGCTGTGTAATGCCCCTAGCACCTTCCAGCGGCTCATGCAGAGGATCTTTGGAGACCAGCAATGTCAGTCCTTGCTTTTGTATCTGGACGACATTGTGGTCTTCTCCGCCACCTTTCAACAACATCTCGAGCGGCTGGAGGTGGTGCTGCAGCGGTTGCAACAGGAGGGCCTGAAGGCCAAGCTGTCAAAATGCTCCTTCTTCCAGCAAGAGGTGAGCTACCTCGGGCATGTCATTTCTGCCAATGGTGTCTCCACAGACCCAGGCAAGGTGGAGGTGGTAGCCAACTGGCAACCCCCCACTACCATCTTGGAGCTGCGGTCCTTTCTCGGTTTTGCCAGCTATTATCGCCGCTTCGTGGAGGGTTTCGCCAAGTTGGCTGCCCCTCTACACCGCCTTGTGGCCGAGCTTGGGGGATCCAAGTCCAAGCGGTCGGCAGGCCGGGTGGCAGAGAAGTGGACCCCAGAACACCAGCACAGCTTTGAGGCCTTAAAATCTAGGCTCACCAATGCTCCTGTGCTTGCCTATGCTGACTTTTCCCTCCCCTTCATCCTGGAGGTGGACGCGAGTCATGGGGGCTTGGGCGCAGTACTCTCACAAGAGCAGGATGGGAAGGTCCGGCCAATAGCGTACGCAAGCCGAGGTTTGAGGCCTACAGAGCGCAACCCAGCCAATTACAGCTCCATGAAGCTGGAGTTTTTGGCCTTAAAGTGGGCTATGACGGAGAAGTTCCGTGAGTACCTGCTCGGTCACCGGTGTATTGTCTTCACAGACAATAATCCGCTTAGCCACTTGTCATCTGCCAAACTCGGTGCTCTGGAACAGCGCTGGGCAGCCCAGCTTGCGGCCTTTGACTTTGAGGTTCGCTACCGCCCGGGTAAGAGCAATACAAATGCGGACGCCCTGTCCCGCCTGCACCCACCGGTGGCAGTGGATCTCGACGCTGTCGCCCCTGGAACCACACTCCCACCACCCCTGAAGCAAGCTCTGCAAGCTCGGGGGCTTGAAGCCCGTCAGGCTGCCGTCTTAGCTTTGCCTCAGCATCTGCCTGCTGACATTAGCACACTTCAGCAGGCTGACCCTGTGATTGGGGAGGTGCTAGCGTTTTGGAGGCAGCAGCGATATCCTGACCGGGAGGAGCGCAAGCAGCTATCCCCGCTAGCTTTGGTTCTCCTCAAGCAGTGGGATCGGCTGACGGAAGGGGCTGGAGTGGTCTACCGGCAGGTTTTGCGCCCAGATGGTGGAGAAGCAGTTCTCCAGGTCCTGTTGCCAGTCGCGTTGAAGAACAAGGTCCTCACCGAGGTTCACCAAAACCACGGCCACCAAGGTGTGGACAGGACCTTAGAACTGCTTAGGCAGCGGTGCTATTGGCCCGGGATGACCTCTGATGTGAGGCACTGGTGCCAAGCCTGTGAGCGGTGCCAGGTGGCCAAGGATCCAGGGCCACCGGTCCGGAGCTTCATGGGGCATCTGCTAGCCTCAGAGCCTAACGAACTGTTGGCCATGGATTACACCATGCTGGAACCCACCTGTAATGGGCTGGAGAGTGTCCTTGTGCTGACTGATGTGTTCAGCAAATATACCCTTGCTGTTCCCACTCGTGATCAGAGAGCCTCTACTGTGGCCCAGGTGCTGGTCACTGAGTGGTTCTCTAGGTTTGGTGTCCCGGCCCGCATACATTCCGATCAAGGTCGGAATTTTGAAAGCGCACTCATCCGACAGCTTTGTGGACTTTATGGGATCGAGAAGTCCCGAACCACCCCATACCATCCAGAAGGGAATGGGCAATGCGAGCGGTTTAACCGCACGCTTCACGACCTGTTGCGCACCCTTCCAGCCTCTCGAAAACGCGATTGGCATTCTTGCCTACCACAGGTACTGTATGCCTATAATACCACCCCCCATCAATCGACTGGGGAGTCGCCCTTTTTCCTCATGTTTGGTCGTGAGGCAAGGCTCCCTGTTGATTTCTTGTTGGGGAGGGTGCAGGATCCTGTTGGTGGGACAGTAAATGAGTGGGTGCAAGAGCACCAGACTCGGTTGCAACTGGCCTTCGAAGGGGTCCGAGACAGGCTAAAGGCTGCAGCTGAGCGCCGAAAAAGGAGCCATGATCAGACCGTTCGGTCTGGGCCCCTCGTGGAGGGTCAGATGGTCCTATTGCGGGATTTTGGCAGGAGAGGTCGGTGTAAGATTCAGGATAAGTGGAATCCAACTCTGCATAGGGTGCTTAAGGCCCCCACTGGAGAAGGTCCTGTGTATACGGTTGCCCCAGTAGATGACCTTACCAAAGTCAAGAGGGTGCACCGAACACTGCTTAAGGCCGTTGTGGGGATTGCTTCTCCAGACAGCATTCCTGCTTCCCCTTCCACCCCACCTGACCCGCTTGTGGCGCACGGTGAATCTTCAGACGAGGATTTGATGGCCTTGGTAAAGGAGACCCCTGCTCTACCAGCCGGGCGAGTGGTAAGAGAAGTCCAAATGGCACCTGCAGTGGCACCATCTGCCGCTGCGACAGTACCTTTGGCCCTGTTCCATTCTGCACCCTCAGCTGTCTCCCCTCCAGAGAGCAGTGTGACTGCTGTGCAACGTATGGCCCAGCCAGCGTCAGCCCCTCCTGCTGAGGCGGCAGTACCCCTACCCTCCACTCATTCTGCCCCTGTCGTAGTCCCTCCCCCAGGGAGTAACGAAGTGGTCATGCGGCGGACAGTCCGATCCACGGCTGGCCATCATTCAAACCCCCATCATCTTCCCAGGCCTGCCAACGAAATGGCCCAGGCAAGGCCTCCACCTGCCCAGTCGAATGCTGTGTCTGCTTTCTTTAGACCCTGGCACTAATGTTACCTTGTTCCAGCGCATCGTCGGGTCGACGATGGAAAAGGGGGGGGTGGATTGTAGCAGTACGACATGCTGCTGGGGCTGAATACCGGTGGGTCGGCTGCTCTGTACTATACCTGACGCGTTAGCCTATCGGTGCAGAGGGCGAAGGTATAAAAGGTAGACTTTGTCCCTCCCTCATCCTCTCTCACTTCCTGGCTCGAAGGCCCTTCCGCTTCCCAGCCTTCCACTTCCTCCTCTCTTCTTCGTGCAGGTAGGTACGCGGCCGCATACCGGCAGGTTATTTTTAGCTCACCTTAGCCTATTAAATGGTCCGGCTGTGTGGTTTTCTTTTTTTTTTAAGCGGCCCATCGTGGTTAAGAGGATGGTGGCGATCTTCCTTGCTGGCCGTAAGTTTTAGACCGAAAGGAGACCAGGTACGGACACATTAGTGTAGGTTTAGCCTAGCAATAGCTGGCTAGCCCAGGTGTTAAACGCCTCACCGGTCTGTGTTCACAGCGGCGCTAAGGCATTACCGGCGCACCACAGACGCTCCTCTTTGCACCGAGCCGTGCAGCGCCTCTGCATCTCTCTCCTCACGGGCTGAATGCCGTTGATCCGGACCAGGGGATCGATCCGGGATGTTAAGCTAAGTGCAGGAACGCTGCTGCTTCGCCGACCCCTATTGCCTGTCTCTCGTGCATATTGCTCCTGCTCCTGCTTCCGCTTCGCTCGCTACTGCCTGCTCCGCTCGCCGCTGCTTGCCCAGCTTGCTATCGCTGCCACCGCATCGTGTCGGGACTAGTTTGGAGTGGTTGTTTGGGCCTTGGTACTTCGGTCCAGCTCCTCTCCTAACATCGGGCCCCAGCGGTGGTTGCCCAGCCTGGACTGTGTGTGCGTGTGTGGGTGTGCGAGTGTGCGTGTGCGTGCGTGTGTGGACGGGTGAGTGCGCGTGTGTGTGTGGGGGGGCTCCGATGGGATAAGGCACTTTTGCCTGTTAGAGTGCATTGTGTTACTTTTTTTTGGTTGGTTAGTTATTAATTAATTTTCATTTCGAATTAAGGTTCATGTAAATTTGTTCTTTAGTTTCTCTGGCCAGAGGCTTGTGTTCTTTGTTTCCTTTTTTTGGTTGGTTTGTTTGTTTTTGGTTTTCCTTTGTTGTTACCAATTGCTTGCCTATTGCGGCTTTTAATGCCAATAACTAGTAACATTTCAACTAATTGTGTTCTCCCCTCTCCTTTCTAGTTGTTGGGAGCCGACGGTGGTGGTGGTGTCCCGGGTGGCGGTGTCCCTTGTGTGTGGTGTGATTTTGGAGTTTAGTTGCAGTGTAATTCACTTTTTGGGTTAGGTGTCACGTGTGAGTGGGGTGCTCCTCTTTTAAGTTGGACCTCCTCCCCCAGGTCTCCCCTGCACTGTCGGTAAGCTTCCCCGTTGGAGTGGAGTGTTAACACCTTAGTTTTCTTTTAAAATTTGTTTTCTTTTACCTTGCATGATTTGTTAATAAACCTTTGGTTGACATTGAACCACACCTCCGTCCTCCTTTGTATAACTTACCTGCGTGCCTCTCCACTATCCAGAATTCCCTGGGTGAAAAATCCCAGGGTGGCGTTGTCGGTTTTCCTATTCAAATTTATATACTCTGACCTTGTCCATAAGACTGTATCAGCCCTCGTACCGCCACACCTGAAAGGGGAACTGGATATTAATGGAATATTAGATACAGATTTGGTTGTTTGCTATGACTTGGTGCTCAACAAATATTAATTTGGGAATTCTTAAACCTTCTAGAACTGTAAAGTTTCAAAACATAAATCTTTAAAATGGGAGCATTTTTCAGTTGGGACTAAATCTTATGTCTTTGTGCCAGAGCTGTTATATAGGGAGGAAACACTTGGAGAGGAAAATGTGATTTTCATATTCCCACAGTTTCTCATCTTCCAAAGAAAAGGTGCTGCATGGGATGAATTGTGAATTTTACACCACAGTTTTTTTGCAGATTAAACAAGCAGCTATGAGATCTTAGTTGGTGAAGTTTAGAGATGCTGGTAGGTGGGTTTTATAGCTTTTGAACACAGTCAGATAACTGTTTTGTCCTGCTTCCAGTCTTTGTGCTAAGCTAAGCTAACTGGCTGTTCGCTGTATTTGCCATACGCATGGTATCAATCTTCTCACTTAATACTATTTAGAACTCAATACTTAGGAGTTAATATATAAGATTCGATACAAATACAGATATGATACAAAGTGTAAAACACATAAACTTCAATGCAACCAAAAAACGCTGTTCCAAGCTGCTCCATTTAGTGCTCCCCCTGGAGTACTTCTGTTGTGTTCTGTTGCATTTGTTTTCAGAGTTTGCTTTACACTTTGTGTCAGCGTCAGTGTGCTCGATCCTAATGTATTTGTTTTGGCTTTCCACAGCATTTGTGGCATGTTTCTCCTAATATAAATGTTTTGGTCAGATGTGGCACGCCAGCTCTTGTCATCCAATGCAGAGAAGACACTGACGACAGGCATTTTGCTGCACCCCAAGAGCTGATACCAGTGTTTCCCTTCACTACATTTATTAACAAATTTTGCCATAGCACCATGATGCTATGGCTGCTAGCCATTAAAGATATGCCCTAAGAACCAAGAGATAGCACTGTGTTGTGCAGTGACTGTGACACACTGACCGTCCAATCTGCAGGTCACATGCAGTTTCATCTGGCCAAGAAAGCTTTCTAGCACACAAAATCCTTCAAAAATAGCACTCAAAAACAGCTGTATAAAGGAAATTACTGATCAAGATGCACACAAAACTCCCAAACTATTTAAACAACCATGAACCGCCTTTCTTTGTGATGCTGTAGGTTTGTCCACAACTCCCACCACACTATCAGATCAGTACATGTTAATGTTTTGGACAAACTGAGAAAGATAACGATGAAACAGTGTGGAGGGCTGTTGGCACGTTCATTTGTAAATCATGTGCAATATTGTCCAACACTGAAGACATTATATCAAGCAGTGTTACAGAGTTGGGCGCGTCTCAGCACTGCAGTGTGGTGTTCCTGAAAGTAAACGGACCAGCCCAACATATGTGCTGCCATTACAGATGGACTCAGAGGGAGGCTACATCTTTTATTCAGCACATGCAGCACGTTGTTAACATGTTTATCATCACTTCAGGTATGGAGCTCAGCAGGTATCACGCAGGGTGAAACTCATTTGTGTGCTCACAACTGCGCTCTTAAATTAATGATTAACGTTACTGTCGCAGCAGGAACTGAATTTACCGGCTATTTGTGGCGACTCTTTGTCAGCATTGTAGTGTCATCAGCCTGCACAAACTGAATTCATTCATTCATTGTGATTTCATTGCTTGCAAGATATTCATTGAAATGTGTTAAACATGTCAACATTTTAACAAAATCCACTTGCTGGCATGTCACACAGCCTACATCAGCATACTGAGTTTTGTCATGTTTTTGAGATAGATCTTTCGAAATACAAGTTTTGTGGGCACACACGTTAATTAGTAATATTCCTCATGAAATCTCCATAGCTCAATACAAAAGAACGGGAAACAATCAAACAAAAAGGCTGAAATCCAACTTTCTTTTGCTCAAATGTTGCCTTCTTCTACTTGGAAAACAATTTGGATTTTACTCTTAAATGTCGCCGGCTGTCTTCTAAGTGGTCAGCTGTGATCTTCTTCTCCATCGCAGCCTCAGTTTGTCATTTAGGTTGAAGACACAGGTGCAGTTGCATAAAAGTCACACCTGGGTAGGCTTTGAACTTCACATTGTGGATTAATGCTGTGTTATGTTGCATTAGTCCTTAAAGAAAGATGAGTTTGATCTCAGCTGGAAACAGGGATGGAGGACCCAGCTACACGCACGTACGCACGCGTGTACACACACACACACACACACACACACAGAGCTGGTGGCTCTTTGTTACTGTGCACACACACCAACACACCAGTCCTTGAGGGAAAGTATGTAAGTAAATTTGCTTCATAAAACAGATGGTTCAAAGTCCTCAGTGTTTCTCTCATATTCACCGTATCTGTCTTTCTGCCTCTCTCACTCTCACTTTCTTACTCTCTCAATCAATTCCATCTTTTTGTCTTTTCATCACTTTCTCTTTGGTATACCATCAGTTCCCCTCATTCCCCAAACAGCAGATGATCTGACATCATTATTGGATATATATATTTCTTTTCCTTTGGAATGAGGAGAAGTAAGTGGAGCTTTGGGATGTTTGTTTTCAAAAGCATCACTACCACACCTCAGGGAGGAAGCAAAAAAAAAGGAGGGAAGGATGAAGGTAGAGAGTCAGAGATGGCGGGAAAGGATATGGATCCAAAGAGATGAGAGAGGAAGAAAGGAAACGGAGAAAAAAGACAGACATGATGACGGCGCTGAACTAAGTGCTGCGTTAGAGTTTCAGGCCTCTGAGATATTTGTTTTCCAAAGTGTACCTCTGAGCTTTAGGGAAGTACAGCAGGAACAAAGAGACAAAGAGGGATGAAGGGAAGATAAGGAGAGGGAAAAGAGAGAATGAGGGAAGGGAAAGGATAGCCTGATGTATGCTTCAAAGTCGCTGCAAAACAGTGAAGGTCCACATGTATTTCAGATCACGTTGAAGTTGA